>NC_060190.1:62717456-63063706 GCF_021184085.1 Oncorhynchus gorbuscha | reverse complement strand
GATGACACACTCTGGTTTGAGATAGGACTAATGTCCGACAGGCCAGGGTCTCTCAAAGCCAAGCTGTGTAAATGCTTTCTGCTGATTTGCTAGTCTGTTGAAAGGTTTGTCACATTGATTGATTACTGACAGTCCTGGAAAAGGGAGAGAGACATGGGGTAAGTTTGCAAAGGCAGCTGGTTTCGACTAGACTGGACTATTATAATATACATGTGGAAAACAAACTTCTGGAATAATTGAATAATTCTGGAATAATAACACTTATGATGTTCTTAGTGGTGCTCTTATGCAAATATTATTTGACTATGTTATGCAATAAACCCATAATAATAAATTAACATTCGGCATTTCAGTTAATTTCCTAATGCGAAAGAAACATATGTAACTTAATCATTCTTTAGATGTAATTAATACAACCGAGACCAACGATGATGGCGTTTGGGGTTGATAGATGATGGGTTTTTTTTTTTCCTCAGTACTTCACAAAATGTTCCTTTTTGCGATTAATGGTTACAGTTCTATTTCTGACTTTCTTATTCTTACAACTTTGATGGTCAATTATATTTAAATAACAGTTATGGTGCGGAAATAAATCAATATCAGGAGGACCTCGTCCTCTTCTGAAGCAGACTGTGAAGCCACAAATCCTGGAGAAATATTTGAAATGGGCCGTAATGGAACACATATGTCATGCTACAAAGGCCTCTGGGACAGCGATATCCCATACTGCTCTCTGCTAGGTGAAAAAATAACTGAAGTCAGGGAACTAAGGGATGAAGAAAAACTCTGTACTTCATCCACTGACTGCACGTCTATTTTCCCAGAGCAGACTTGTGAGGGATGGTTGTCTCCTGCTCTGAGCCCTGTATGGCAGGCCTTCAGATGAGGCCTTTTCATTAACCTAGCGTTTGTACATGACACAGTCACCATTTCTGCACTGCTGTTGAGCTCCACACGTGTGGTTGGGATAGTTTACAATCTGTTGGGTCAGAGGGATAGTCCTCTCACCAGCCCGGTTAGCTTGGAAAACCTTGGGCGGGTCTGGCAGACACTCAAGTGGATCTCAACAGTCTCATTCTCCTGATTAGAATCCTCTAATGCACGGAAAGGGGATATGTAGAAGTGCACTCTTCATGAATTGTCCTCTGTGGAAGTCTATTTGTTTGAAAGCACTGAAGGTGTGCCATGGGTTGTGCAGTTGATTCGGTATGCTCAAGTTTGAGTGTCATATTGAGCAGGGGTTACCAAACTTTCTTACTCTGGGCCCCCTTTCAGCATTTGGGAGAGAATTTTACAGGTTTTAAAACTTATTTCCTCCAATTCTACACATTTTGTCATGGGGTGCAAAGAACATTTTGCCGTTTTAAAGCTAATTTTCTTGCAATTATATAGATTTAGCCATGTCTAATGTGTATTCATGTGATATTTGAGTGACAAAAAAATTACAACAATATCTATGGGCTAATTGATCTGGACATTTCTAGAGTTATAAATAGCTCTGTAAGGCAGGGTTTCCCTAACTCGGTCCTGGGGCCCCCTCCTGGGCGCACGTTTAGTTTTTTGCCCTTGCACTACACAGCTAATTCAAATAACCAAGTCATCATCAAGCTTTGATTATTTAAATCAGTTATGTAGTGCTAGGGCAAAAACCAAAACAGTCCCCAGGGGGGGCCCCAGGCACTCTGCGCCCCCCCGTAGCGACCCCTCGCGCTCCCCACAGTTTGAGAACGACTGATAAAGACTGTAGGATAACGTGCTGCTTTTGCTTTGTCCAGCCCACAAAAAAGTTCCAATATTGTGCAAACATTTACAATGTAAAGATTATAATGCAGTTTCTTTGTGAATCATCCTACAATAAATGGCTGATAGGCCTGTATATGTCTCAAACATGCCCCTAATGAATGTGTGTCTGTTTTGTCTAGTTGATTATCCATTGCTAAGCAACAGTGGCCATGTTCAGTTTGTGCTGGTACGAATCCAGAAGGTTGAGAATGACGCTTTGACTGCGGGGACGCCCAGTTTTTCATACTTGTCCTCCTCGGCTTAATGCTGAAGTGGTTTTAGCATATGCAAGCAGATTAAATCAGTTGGGAAAATATACAGTCATACAATTGGCAAATTTCCAACACTAGTTGAAGGAGCCGTCCGCATTGAAGAGCATTACGTTTGGAGACGTTCTATTTTTCCTCTCTTTCTTAATTTCTTAGAAATTAATTGAGATTTTAGGTTTAGATATTAAAGGATTGGCGAGAAGAGAGGCATCATTTTAGGAATTAAAAATAACATTTTTGATGCAAAGGATTCTATGGCATTTCAGTGATGCTTCATACTTTAAAAAGGAATTTTGTCCAATTTCTGTCAAGAACCATTCCCCCTTCACCATGCTTTCAATTATGCCAACAGCATATAATTTAAAAAAGTACATTTTTGAAAGAACACTAATGGCCTGGTTCATAGTACTAAATCATTTTTGTTGTACACGGCAAAAGATTGCTTCAATCATGTGGACTGGGATATGTTCCAGATAGCCTCAGACATCAACATTGATGTATACACTGACTCGTGAGCAATTTTACTAGCAAGAGCATCGGTGATGTTGTACCCACTGTGACTATTAAAACCTTCCATAACCAGAAACCGTGGATTGATGGCAGCATTCGCGCAAAACTGAAAGAGCGAACCACCGCTTTTAATCATTGCAAGGCGACTGGAAACATGAAATATAAACAGTGTAGCTATTCCCTCCTCAGGGCAATCAAACAAGCAAAGCGTCAAGTATAGAGACAGTAGAATTCAACTGCAAATATTTGTATGAACATAACAAGATTCAACAACTGAGACATACACTGAGCAAGTTCCACAGACATGTGACTAACATAAATGGAATAATGTGTACCTGAACAAAGGGGGGATCAAAGTGAAAAGTAACAGTAAGTATCTGGTGTGGCCACCAGCTGCATTGAGTACTGCAGTGCATTTCCTCCTCATGGACTGCACCAGATTGGTCAGTTATTGCTGTGAGATGTTATCCCACTCTTCCACCAAGGCACCTGCAAGTTTCTGAAATTATTTTGGGGAATGGCCCTAGCCCTCACCCTCCGATCCAACAGGTCCCAGGCGTGTTCAATGGGATTGAGATCCGGGCTTTTGCTGGCCATGACAGAACACTGACATTCATCTCTTGCAGGAAATCACGCACAGAATGATTAGTAAGGCTGGTGGCATTGTCATGCTGGAGAGTCATGTCAGGATGAGCCTGCAGGAAGGGTACCACATGAGGGAGGAGGATGTCCTCCCTGTAACACACAGCATTCAGATTGCCTGCAATGGCAACAAGCTCAGTCCGATGATGCTGTGACAACCCGCCCCAGACCATGATGGACCCTCCACCTCCAAATCGATCCTGCTCCAGAGCACAGGCCTCAGTGTAACACTCATTCCTTCGACGATAAACGCAAATCCGACATCACCCATGGTGAGACAAAACTGTGACTCGTCAGTGAAGAGCACTTTTTGCCAGTCCTGTCTGGTCTAGTGACGGTGGGTTTGTGCCCATAGGCAACGTTGTTGCTGGTGATGTCTGGTGAGGACCTGCCTTACAACAGGCCTACAAGTCCTCAGTCAAGCCTCTCACAGCGTTTTGCGGACAGTTTGAGCACTGATAGAGGGATTGTGCTATCCTGGTGTAACTCGGGCAGTTGTTGTTGCCACCCTGTACCTGTCCCGCAGGTATGATGTTCGGATGTACCGATCCTGTGCAGGTGTTGTTATACTTTTCATCACCATAACCATCAGATCCAATAACAACATTTGAGGATTAGAAATCCAAGGCCTAAAAACAAAGGTGTTCATGTATGCAGGTGACTCAAGTTTTATGTTAAGTCCGCAAGCTAGATCCCTGCAATGTCTCATTAAAGATCTAGATAACTTTTCTGTGCTCTCTGGACGAAAACCTCATTATGTGTACAATATTACGTATTAGATCCTTAAAAAATACACGTTTTACATTACCCTGCAGCTAACCTATAAATTGGCTGATGGTGAAGTAGACATACTTGGTATTCATATCACAAAAGATATAAATAAGCTCTCCACAATGAATTTCAATAGAAAACTTGTAAAAATAGACAAGATCCTGCAACTATGGAAAGGTAAATACCTGTCTATTTATGGAAAAATTGCCCTGATTAACTCCTTAGTCATATGTCAGTGTACTCACTTACTTATGACGCTGTCACTCCCTGACCTTAGATATCTATGTTTTTTCTTTATATTTTGGTTAGTTCAGGGTGTGACTAGAGTGGATATTCTAGTTTTGTTCATCTAGGATTAGTTTTGGTCTTCTAGGGTTTTTGTATTTCTATGTTGGCTTGATATGGATCCCAATCAGAGACAGCTGTATATCGTTGTCTCTGATTGGGGATCATATTTAGGTAGCCCTTTTTCCCCAATTTCTTGTTTTTTGATATTGTCTATGTTTAGTTGCCTGTCAGCACTAGTTTGTATAGCTTCACGTTTAGTTTGGTTGTTTTCGTTCAATTATTAAAAAGAGAATATACGCATACAACGCTGCGCCTTGGTCCGATCATAATGACGAACATGACAGGTGCTGCCTACTCCTGACGATTCATTTTTCAAATCGTATGAGCAAAATATTTTGCTTTATCTGGGATGCTAAACCAGACAAGATTAAACGAGCATATCTAAATAATGAATATGAATTAGTTGGGTTGAGATGATTAAATATAAAAGCACTAAACCTCTCTCTAAAAGCTTCACTAATTCAAAAGTTTTATTTGAACCCTAAATGGTTCTCAAGTAGATTAATAAGAAAAGCTCATACATTGTTTAAAAATTGACTTTTTGCCTATGTGCAGATTGCCATGTCTCATTTTCAATTCATTGAAAAAAAAAATATATATACTTTTTTTCAAATTATTTGTCTTTTTCAAACAAGCATTGCAGAGCTGGCTACAATTTCAATTTCATCCCCCTGAAAAGATAGAACAAATATTATGGCTGAACTCAAATGTGCTGGTTGATTAGATACCTGTATTTATGGGAAAGATATTTGAAAATGGTAGTTTGTTCTTAAATGATATTGTAAATTGTAATGGTAGAGTTATGTCCTTCATGGAGTTATCGGAATTGTATGGGAATGTCTGCTCAATCCAAGAGAACAACCAATTGATTACAGCATTGCCCCAGAAATGGAGGAGGCGGGTGGCAGCAGGAGGAGGTAGGGAACTGGTCTGTCTGCCCAATTTAAAGGATCAAAATTGGTGGAGGAATAAAAATAGCATAAATAGAAAAGTATACCAGTTTCATTTAGGACCAGGATGTTGACAACTGTGCCATAAAGATTGCAAAATAGTTGGGAAGTGATTTTTGATGTACCGATTCCATGTTAAAGGGTGTATGAGTTTATATATAAAGCAAAGCAAGATTCAAGACTTAGTGCTTTTCAGCTAAAATTATTATATAGAATTCTTGCCACCACCAAAATGTTGAATATTTGGGGCGTAAAATCATCGAAGCTCTGCAGATTTTGTTGTGAGGATACAGAATCAATAGACCATTTATTTTGGTATTGCCCTCAGGTAGCCGGTTTCTGGTCTCAGGTTCATGAATGGCTGAAAATGCATAGCATTGATCTAAAATTGACCCTAGAAATAGTACTGTTAGGAGATCTGGAGAAACCGGGCCAGTCAATTACTAATATACTAATACTCTTAGTAAAAGTATTTATCTTCAACACTCAATCTGTAGATTCTATTCGATTAGATAGATTGAAATTGTACGTTAAGCATCACAGCATAGTTGAAAGATATGTGTTGCGTAGAAACACGAAGTGGGTGGCCAGCAGAGAGAGACGGGATGAGCGGAGGGAAGGTGAGGGTTGGGATGTGGAATTGGAGACAAGTGGGAGTGGAGTTGCTGTGAGAGATAGAATGATGGTCAAAAGATAAAGGGGAACACATTTGAATGGCAGTGTTTTTACAACTAATGCCGGTTTGCCTGAGGCTGATGCCGTGCAGGTGTTTGTACACATGCATATACATATACATATACACACTCTCATTCAAATAAACACATACAAGAACACACACATACATGTAGTAGTGCCAGGCATGCACACAAACATATACAGTTGGCATTGCTGTTATGATTTTAGTTGTACTTAATGTCCTTTGTTTTAAATGTAATATTATTATTTATTTATTTTCATTGTTGTTTGCTGTTTTCTTCTGTCTTTTCCATTTTTCTCTTTAATTCATTCTCTTGGTTGTTGGTGCATAGGGGGATCTTGGGGTGGGGGTTCATTCTATTTGGTTGTTGGTGCATAGGGGGATCTTGGGGTGGGGGTTCATTCTCTTGGTTGTTGGTGCATTGGGGTGGATCTTGGGGTGGGGGTTCATTCTCTTGGTTGTTGGTGCATAGGGGGGATCTTGGGGTGGGGGTTCATTCTATTTGGTTGTTGGTGCATAGGGGGATCTTGGGGTGGGGGTTCATTCTCTTGGTTGTTGGTGCATTGGGGGGATCTTGGGGTGGGGGTTCATTCTCTTGGTTGTTGGTGCATAGGGGGATCTTGGGGTGGGGGTTCATTCTATTTGGTTGTTGGTGCATAGGGGGATCTTGGGGTGGGGGTTCATTCTCTTGGTTGTTGGTGCATAGGGGGATCTTGGGGTGGGGGTTCATTCTCTTGGTTGTTGGTGCATAGGGGGATCTTGGGGTGGGGGTTCATTCTATTTGGTTGTTGGTGCATAGGGGGATCTTGGGGTGGGGGTTCATTCTCTTGGTTGTTGGTGCATTGGGGGGATCTTGGGGTGGGGGTTCATTCTCTTGGTTGTTGGTGCATAGGGGGATCTTGGGGTGGGGGTTCATTCTATTTGGTTGTTGGTGCATAGGGGGATCTTGGGGTGGGGGTTCATTCTCTTGGTTGTTGGTGGGGTTCATTGGGGGATCTTGGGGTGGGGGTTCATTCTCTTGGTTGTTGGTGCATTGGGGGATCTTGGGGTGGGGGTTCATTCTCTTGGTTGTTGGTGCATAGGGGGATCTTGGGGTGGGGGTTCATTCTCTTGGTTGTTGGTGCATAGGGGGATCTTGGGGTGGGGGTTCATTCTATTTGGTTGTTGGTGCATAGGGGGATCTTGGGGTGGGGGTTCATTCTCTTGGTTGTTGGTGCATTGGGGGATCTTGGGGTGGGGGTTCATTCTCTTGGTTGTTGGTGCATAGGGGGATCTTGGGGTGGGGGTTCATTCTATTTGGTTGTTGGTGCATAGGGGGATCTTGGGGTGGGGGTTCATTCTCTTGGTTGTTGGTGCATTGGGGGGATCTTGGGGTGGGGGTTCATTCTCTTGGTTGTTGGTGCATTGGGGGGATCTTGGGGTGGGGGTTCATTCTCTTGGTTGTTGGTGCATTTCTTGGGGTGGGGGTTCATTCTCTTTGGTTGTTGGTGCATTCTCTTGGTTGTTGGTGCATTGGGGGATCTTGGGGTGGGGGTTCATTCTCTTGGTTGTTGGTGCATTGGGGGAATCTTGGGGTGGGGGTTCATTCTCTTGGTTGTTGGTGCATTGGGGGATCTTGGGGTGGGGGTTCATTCTCTTGGTTGTTGGTGCATTGGGGGATCTTGGGGTGGGGGTTCATTCTCTTGGTTGTTGGTGCATTGGGGGATCTTGGGGTGGGGGTTCATTCTCTTGGTTGTTGGTGCATAGGGGGATCTTGGGGTGGGGGTTCATTCTATTTGGTTGTTGGTGCATAGGGGGATCTTGGGGTGGGGGTTCATTCTCTTGGTTGTTGGTGCATTGGGGGGATCTTGGGGTGGGGGTTCATTCTCTTGGTTGTTGGTGCATTGGGGGATCTTGGGGTGGGGGTTCATTCTATTTGGTTGTTGGTGCATAGGGGGATCTTGGGGTGGGGGTTCATTCTCTTGGTTGGTTGGGGGTGGGGGGTTCTTGGGGTGGGGTTCATTCTCTTGGTTGTTGGTGCATTGGGGGATCTTGGGGTGGGGGTTCATTCTCTTGGTTGTTGGTGCATTGGGGGATCTTGGGGTGGGGGTTCATTCTCTTGGTTGTTCTTGGGGTGGGGGTTAATTCTCTTGGTTGTTGGTGCATTGGGGGGATCTTGGGGTGGGGGTTCATTCTCTTGGTTGTTGGTGCATTGGGGGAATCTTGGGGTGGGGTTCATTCTCTTGGTTGTTGGTGCATTGGGGGGATCTTGGGGTGGGGGTTAATTCTCTTGGTTGTTGGTGCATTGGGGGGATCTTGGGGTGGGGGTTCATTCTCTTGGTTGTTGGTGCATTGGGGGAATCTTGGGGTGGGGGTTCATTCTCTTGGTTGTTGGTGCATTGGGGGGGATCTTGGGGTGGGGGTTAATTCTCTTGGTTGTTGGTGCATTGGGGGATCTTGGGGTGGGGGTTCATTCTCTTGGTTGTTGGTGCATTGGGGGATCGTGGGGTGGGGGTTCATTCTCTTGGTTGTTGGTGCATAGGGGGATCTTGGGGTGGGGGTTAATTCTCTTGGTTGTTGGTGCATTGGGGGATCTTGGGGTGGGGTTCATTGGGGGAATCTTGGGGGGGGTTCATTCTCTTGGTTGTTGTTGGGGCATGGGGTGGGGTTCATTCTCTTGGGATGGTGCTTGGGGTGGGGGTTCATTCTCTTGGTTGTTGGTGCATAGGGGGATCTTGGGGTGGGGGTTCATTCTCTTTGGTTGTTGGTGCATTGGGGGATCTTGGGGTGGGGGTTCATTCTCTTGGTTGTTGGTGCATTGGGGGGATCTTGGGGTGGGGGTTCATTCTCTTGGTTGTTGGTGCATAGGGGGATCTTGGGGTGGGGGTTCATTCTATTTGGTTGTTGGTGCATAGGGGGATCTTGGGGTGGGGGTTCATTCTCTTGGTTGTTGGTGCATTGGGGGGATCTTGGGGTGGGGGTTCATTCTCTTTGGTTGTTGGTGCATAGGGGGATCTTGGGGTGGGGGTTCATTCTCTTGGTTGTTGGTGCATTGGGGGGATCTTGGGGTGGGGGTTCATTCTCTTGGTTGTTGGTGCATAGGGGGATCTTGGGGTGGGGGTTCATTCTATTTGGTTGTTGGTGCATAGGGGGATCTTGGGGTGGGGGTTCATTCTCTTGGTTGTTGGTGCATTGGGGGGATCTTGGGGTGGGGGTTCATTCTCTTGGTTGTTGGTGCATTGGGGGATCTTGGGGTGGGGGTTCATTCTCTTGGTTGTTGGTGCATAGGGGGATCTTGGGGTGGGGGTTAATTCTCTTGGTTGTTGGTGCATTGGGGGATCTTGGGGTGGAGGTTCATTATCTTGGTTGTTGGTGCATTGGGGGAATCTTGGGGGGGGGGGGTTCATTCTCTTGGTTGTTGGTGCATTGGGGGGGATCTTGGGGTGGGGGTTCATTCTCTTGGTTGTTGGTGCATTGGGTGGATCTTGGGGTGGGGGTTCATTCTCTTGGTTGTTGGTGCATTGGGGGATCTTGGGGTGGGGGTTCATTCTCTTGGTTGTTGGTGCATTGGGTGGATCTTGGGGTGGGGGTTCATTCTCTTGGTTGTTGGTGCATTGGGGGGATCTTGGGGTGGGGGTTCATTCTCTTGGTTGTTGGTGCATTGGGGGGATCTTGGTGTGGGGAATGGAATTAATTTGATTTTGTATTTTTCTTCCTGGGGGGAGCTGTTGGAGGGGTCTCGAATGGTTGAGGGACAACTATTGGGGAACTGTGGGGGATCTTGGAGGGTTCGGGTTTCAGAAGATTGTGATCATGAAAAATGAAACTATGACATATATTTTATATCACTACACATGCACACATAAGGATGACTCTGTTACGGAAAGACTGATACGTTTTAACGTGTCTTGATGCTGTATTGTTTGTCCTTCATGTTCTAATACTTTAATTTTACCCCTTCCTTGTGTTTTTTTGTAATAAATCATTTTAAAAATAATTTTAAAAAAGGTGTCGTTATACTTGGTCTGACACTGCGAGGACGATCAGCTGTCCATCCTGTCTCCCTGTATCGCTGTCTTACGCGTCTCACAGTACGGACATTGCAATTTATTGCCCTGGCCAAATCTGCAGTCCTCATGCCTCCTTGCAGCATGCCTAAGGCATGTTCATGCAGATGAGCAGAGACCCTGGGCATCTATCTTTTGGAGTTTTTCAGAGTCAGTAGAAAGGCCTCTTTATTGACCTAAGTTTTCATAACTGTGATCTTAATTGCCTACCGTCTGTAAGCTGTTAATGTCATAACAACCGTTCCACAGGTGCATGTTCATTAATTGTTTATGGTTCATTGAACAAGCATGGGAAACAGTGTTTAAACCCTTTACAATGAAGATCTTTTTTTGCTGAGTATATGTGGCAGGGTCTACAGTCAATCACGGATTACAAAAAGAAAAACAGCAACGTTGAGGACATCGACGTCTTACTCCCAGACAAATTAAACAACTTATTTTCTTGTTTTGAGGACAATACAGTGCCACTGACATGGCCCGCTACCTAAGCCTGTGAGCTCTAGTTCACCGTGGCCAACGTGAGTAAAACATTTAAACGTGTTAACCCTTGCAAGGCTGCCGGCCCAGACGTTATCCCTAGCCATGTCCTCAGAGCATGCGCAGACCATATGGCTGGTGTGTTTACCGACATATTCAATCAATCCTATCTCAGTCTGCTGTGCCCACATGTTTCAAGAGAGCCACCGTTGATTCTGTTCCCAAGAAAGCTAAGGTAACTGAACTAAATGACTATCACCCCGTAGCACTCACTAATTATTATGTAATTATGTAATTATGAAGTGCTTTGAGAGACTAGTCAAGGATCATATCACCTCCATCCTACCTGATACCCAATACCCATTCCAATTTTCTTACCTCCCCAATAGGTCCACAGACGACGCAATCGCCGTCACACTGCACACCACCCTATCTCAACTGGACAAGAGGAATACCTATGTGAGAATGCTGTTCATTGACTACAGATCAGCATTTAACACCATAGTACGCCCCAAACTCATCATTAAGCTTGAGACCCCTCCCTGTGCAACTGGGTCCTGGACTTTCTGATGGGCTGTCCCCGGGTTGTGAGGGTAGGAAATCTCCACCCCGCTGATCCTCAACACTGGATCCCCACAAGGGTGCATTCTCAGCCCTCTCCTGTACTCCCTGTTCACCCATGAAAATTTGATTTGATTTGACTACATTGCCATGCCCACATCCAACTCAATCCTCAAGTTTTCAGACAACACTACAGTGGTAGGCTTGATTACCAACAAGGACGATATGGCCTACAGGGAGGAGGTGAGGGCACTCTGAGTGTGGTGTCAGGAAAATAACCTTTCACTCAACATCAACAAAACAAAGGGGATGATCGTGGACATCAGGAAACAGCAAAGGGAACACTCCCCCATCCACATTAACGTGACAGTAGTGGAGAAGGTGGAAAGTTTTAAGTTCCTCTGCATACACATCACGGACATACTGAAATGTTCCAACCACACAGACAGCGTGGTGAGGAAGGCGCAACAGCGCCTCTACAACTTCAGGAGGCTGAAGAAATTTGGCTTGTCACCGAAAACACTCACAAACTTTTACAGATGCACAATCGAGAGCATCCTGTCGGGCTGTATCACCGCATAGTTCGGCAACTGCTCTGCCCACAACCACAAGGCTCTCCAGAGGGTAGTGTGGTCTGCACAACACATCACCGGGGACAAACTACCTGCCCTCCAGGACACCTACAGCACCCGATGTCACAGGAATGCCAAAAAGATCATCAAGAACAACAACCACCCAAGCCACTGCCTGTTCAATGCCTATCTCAAGGCTATCAAACTTTTAAACAGCCATCACTAACATAGAGTGGCTGCTGCCAACATACAGACTCAAATCTCTGGCCACTTTAATAAATGTAATTTATTTATTTAATAAAGGTATCACTAGTCACTTTATTAATGTCTAGATATCTATCCTACATTACTCATCTCATATGTATATACTGTACTCTATACCATCTACTGCATCTTGCCTATGCCGCACGGCCGTCGCTCATCCATATATTTATGTACATATTCTTATTCATCCCTTTACATTTGTGTGTTTAAGGTAGTCGTTGTGAATTTGTTTGATTATTTATTACTGCAAAGTCGGGACTAGAGGCACAAGCATTTCCCTGCACTCGCATTAACATCTGCTAACCGTGTGTTTGTGACCAATGCAATATGATTTGATTTGAACTATGAAAAAAAAACAATCTGTTTTGTTACACACTGTTTTGTTACATATGAATGTGCTGATATACAGTAGGTATATTAACCTACACTGAAGTGGAATGTAAGAGCAAGTTTTTATATTAAGCTCAAATTAATAAATATAATTTTATAAGTAGCTTGCTAAAAGGAGCTTACTGTGAATTTTGTATTTTATGCCCAGGAGTAATGTGAGTCTATTGGATTACAGCAGTACTCAATTTGCCTGAGAGCGAACCCACAAGTCTGAACCTATAATTGGAAAATAAAAATTGAAAGGTTCTGGCTTTGATAACTTTTATCATATAATATAATCTTACTGAAATGTTTGCTTACCGAATGTGCAATCCATCCATAAATACAGATTGTTCTTGTTTGTTTTAGATTTTTGGTCAATTTGGTCAGCTACTGTATCATTATGGATACATATCTCCAAATAATATTTCAGATGATTTACTTTTCTGTCTGCTTTTGTATGAAAGGGGCCAGTTATGTTCACCTCCATAACCCCAAATGTTAGTGCTGAATCTAAATTATGCCAATTCAGCAGATTCAAGTAACTACAAATATGTGTAGTTGAGATAGTGCAGATGGTAACAAATGGGGATGTATTTGGTCACATTTAGTAGTGGTAAGATTATGTACTTCATCATGGCTAATTGCAACCACACCTCTTCCACTTTGCGTCGGAGTACACAAATTCAGTGTGTCATGCCTCCACTACCTCTCTCTCTCTCTCGCTCTCTCTCACTCCTCCTCTCTACTGTGTGAAAGTCATAACACACGTAAAGTGGAAATAAAAATAATACAACTCATCTTAATTAGATTTATTGCACCCACTCACAATTTAACATCTGAAGTCTGAACATTTTGAATCCACCACAGATGCCATATGGTTTTGTGTTGTTACATTAAACAGACCATGCACGGCAACGAATTGGAGCAGATTTGTACAGACCAGAGTGAGTGGGAGTAAGGAACTGCACTACTTTGTAAAAACCTTGTGTTATGTCAAAGCCGTACCTTTCTTGTGGTTTGGTTCTGTTTCAGAGATTAAAAGTCGTGATGGATATTCTTCTTACAACAAGGCCCTATGTACTTTCTAGGTTGTCATGTCAAAGCATGACATGATTGTAACATAGTTCCAGTCTGGAAAATCTCCAGATATGTACATGAAATAATACTGTGTGTGATTCACTTGAGTCTGGTCTCCACTGTCTGCACTGAAGAGTACATTATGTGATCATAAAAGTCTTCTGTATGAAGCATAACACACCAGGACAAAGACATGGCTGGTCCGGAGACACTAGCTGGACAAACCGCAAACCATCTCCACACCCACGCAACGCCACCGCAACGCCACTCTGATTATGGCCTAGTAAAGAGAAGCCATGTGACAGCAGAACACAGACCCCAGGGCAGGTGAAGAGTTCACGGGGACCCAAAGGCTGACACTGAATGTGACAGGATGTAAAGGCACAACGTAATGTGCTGTTAATTAAAGGGATTCTCCGATGCTTTGGTATACTTTTTAGCCAGTAGTTCTGAAATTTGCATCAAGAGCCAAAAGTGTTCCCCGAAAATGGTATACTACTTCACATATGTGCAGATATGCGCGCCACGTCACCTTGCTAGCTACCACTCAAATGGCGAGAGGATGAAGCTCATTTGCTAGAACTTGAATTTGCTCAGGGGCTGACCCATGTGGAGGAAATGGTGCCGCACAGCTTCCAGAAAACAGTCGCTTTCAAACTAGGGATTTCATGTCTAATTGAGGTAAGATAGTCGTTCTGCTCATAGATTATGCATATATAAACTACGCATTGACACATCCAGCTCAAAGCAGGAAGTTAAAAAAAGACTTACTAGTCGCCAAAGTTCATGACCATGTATTTAATGTTTAAAATGTTCAAAATGCGTCAATCTCACAGTCAATTCTTGCAAGAAATTCTCAGTCGGAAGACATTTGGCTATGGATTTCACAGCCCTATAATAATAATACAAGTTACATCATTTAAAACATTTTTTTTGCAACCTATGGGGTGTAACATGTTGGGCATAGTGGTATAGGAGTGACATGTAACCCATAGCTTGAGTTCAGTCTTCACCAAAGAGAACCAAGAGGGGTCTAGCTTCATCCTTCATGACTGGGGAAGGCCTTGATTTTAGGCCGTAGAAAATCCTACATCCATCTCATTAGATCAGAACAGGACAGGGATTCATGTTACTGGTTTGCATCCTAAAAAAATATAGTTGTGTTTTGCTGCATAACACTACCCATATGATGTGGATCATTGTCAGGTTGTTAGATATAAACTCAGAAAAAAAAGAAACGTCCACTCACTGTCAACTGCGTTTATTCTCAGAAAACTTAACAAGTATAAATATTTGTTTGAACAATGCAAGATTCAACAACTGAGACATGAACTGAACTAGTTCCACAGACATGTGACCAACAGAAATTGAATAATGTGTCTCTGAAGAAAGGGGGGGGGTCAAAAACAAAAGTAACAGTCAGTATCTGGTGTGGCCACCAGCTGCATTAAGTACTGCAGTGCATCTCCTCCTCATGGACTGCATCAGATTGGCCAGTTATTGCTGTGAGATGTTACTTCACTCTTCCACCAAGGCACCTGCAAGTTCCTGAACATTTCTGGGGGGAATGGCCCTAGCCCTCACCCTCCGATCCAACAGGTCCCAGACGTGATCAATGAGATTGAGATCTGGGCTCTTCGCTGGCCATGGCAGAACACTGACATTCCTGTCTGGCAGGAAATCACGCATAGAATGAGCAGTATGGCTGGTGGCATTGTCATGCTGGAGGGTCATGTCAGGATGAGCCTGCAGGAAGTGTACCACATGAGTGAGGAGGATGTCTTCACTGTAACGCACAGCATTGAGATTGCCTGCAATGACAACAAGCTCAGTCCGATGATGCTGTGACACACCGCCTCAGACCATGACGAACCTTCCACCTCCAACCCGATCCCGCTCCAGAGTACAGGCCTCTGTGTAACGCTCATTCCTTCGACGATAAACGCGAATCTGACCATCAACCCTGGTGAGACAAAACCTTGACTCGTCAGTGAAGAGCACTTTTTGCCAGGAATGTCTCTCTCTCTTTACACGGAACCCAAACCGGCTGCGTGCGTGCGCCATCAGGCATAAATGTATTTTGTCCCCCCACACCAAACGCGAACACGACACGCAGGTTAAAGTAACAAAATAAACTCTGAACCAATTATATTAATTTGGGGACAGGTCGAAAAGCATTAAACATGTATGGCTATTTAGCTAGCTAGCTTGCACTTGCTTGCTAATTTGTCCTATTTAGCTAGTTAGCTGTGTCATAACGACCGTTCCACAGGTGCATGTTCATTAATTGTTTATGGTTCATTACACAAGCATGGGAAACAGTGTTTAAACAGTGTTTAAACGCTTTACAATGAAGATCTGGTAAGTTATTTAGATTTTTACGAAAATATTTTTACAAAAGAACACCATGGTTGTAAACACTTTAAAACAGGTACTTTGTAAATGTGCAGAATGTGTTTGTTTTGGGTCCACAGAGGTAAGTTGTAACTTAACTTGTAAATTAGACAGAGGAGGATTTTCTTCTGAATAACTGGTCAGGGCATAGCACTTTCTGTAGTGACTACTTCTATCCGTCATGCCCATTGTTGCTTGTCCATTCTTCACTAGATATATATATATCACCCAACACAATGATGAAAGACAGAATGCTTCCCACCACTAGATCACATAACTAGACATGAGCTAGATGTGATCCCAACGCTGCCACAAATGTAGTGTAAGAAAGTTAAAGCTGCAACAGGGACTCTGACCAGGGCTTATACGTGGCAAAGAGAGCTCTATCAGCCGTTGCCATGAAAGCCTAGTAGGCCTCTGGGCAGTCAGTGGGCCTACAATGCTGGCATATACAGTACCTTGTTACAATAGCTTAAGTACATAACATGATTGACACAACCATAATAATCATCATGAAATGACTTTGGAAGTGCCACATTTTTAAGCCAACATAATTCATTATTTTACATTAACCCGTTTAAATGCATTGATATGGCTTAATTGCTCATAGTCCAGACTCGTCATAGTTGCTTGAGGGGATTTTATTCCTATTTAGAAATAGTATCCCCATTCCCCAATCAAATACCTTCATCGATAACAAAAAAAGAACAGACAAATATGACTGACTGCCTTGATTCAGTCTTACTTTGGCAAAATTTGAAATGGTGTTTTTTTACATTGAATAAAAGCAGAGACACAGAGCTACATAATGGTATATCATACACTGCATTTGAGGAACAATGGGAAAGTCATTCTGCTTTGAAAGTTGATGAACTTGTAACCTCACTTTTGAGAAAATGGCTTTTGAATGTTTTGGTACCTACTGGAGAGTTCTTCTTTGTCTATACCCATTCAGCATCGTTCACACCCTCTTAAGCTTTAGCCCCACCCATCTCTTTAAGGGTTGATCCGAGCGTTATGTACTAACCACAGCAGTCAAGCACCCAAGCTAACTGGCTAAACTCAAATACAGTGCCTTGCGAAAGTATTCGGCCCCCTTGAACTTTGCGACCTTTTGCCACATTTCAGGCTTCAAACATAAAGATATAAAACTGTATTTTTTTGTGAAGAATAAACAACAAGTGGGACACAATCATGAAGTGGACATTTATTGGATATTTCAAACTTTTTTGACAAATCAAAAACTGAAAAATTGGGGTCTTGAGATCATCAAGTTCCAAGAATACTTTTTGGAAGACCTCAAAGGTATATTTCAGTTCTTTGGGGTACCTTAGATTTAAGCCATAGATGAGGCCAATAAGCAACGTACATGACTGTGTAACACTGGGAATACCAGCCAGGACCTCTGCTCCTTTGATGCAGATCCCATGCTCTATATTCTGGTGCAGATCCCATGCTCTATATTCTGGTGCAGATCCTTCACAGTAAACACCTTCATCACATGCTGAATGATGTCCTCTCGGATCATGGTGTCGTCAGCATCCTGAGTGAAAAAAATAAGAAATAACAGACTAGTCAAATCAAATGTATTTATATAGCCCTTCGTACATCAGCTGATACCTCAAAGTGCTGTACAGAAACCCGGCCTAAAACCCCAAACCGCAAGCAATACAGGTGTTTAAGCACATTGGCAAGGAAGAACTCCCTAGAAAGGCCAAAACCTAGGAAGCAACCTAGAGAGGATCCAGGCTATGAGGGGTGGCCAGTCCTCTTCTGGTTGTGCCGGGTGGAGTTAATAACAGAATATGGCCAAGATGTTCTAATGTTCATAAATGACCAGCATGGTCAAATAATAGGTCTGGGACAAGTAGCACGTCCGGTGAACAGGTCCATAGCCGCAGGCAGAACAGTTGAAACTGGAGCAGCAGCACGGCCAGGTGGACTGGGGACAGCAAGGAGTCATCATGCCAGGTAGTCCTGAGGCATGGTCCTAGGGCTCAGGTCCTCCGAGAGAGAGAAAGACAGAGAGAAAGAGAGAATTAGAGAGAGCATACTTAAATTCACAAAGGACACCGGATAAGACAGGAGAAGTACTCCAGGTATAACAAACTGATCCTAGCCCCCCGACACATAAACTACTGCAGCATAAATACTGGAGGCTGAGACAGGAGGGGTCAGGAGACACTGTTAGGCTATTACATTAACTGTGCAACTTGAGAGGAGATAGAGGGAAACAAAGGAAGATACCTAATTTAGAGATAAATAAGGATACAAAATAAAAACCTTTACCTTGTATTCCGTGATAAGGTCTTCAACCCTCTCACCGAGGTATATGACCAGGCCACGGATCACACTGTCTCTTCTTTCCTGGATGGTGTTGCACAAATACTTGCATTTAATACAGACGACTAAATACATACAGTACAACCTATATACTATTCTGAAGGTGTTACTGTGCATACCCCACACAGAACTTCAAGGATTTTCTGCATGTCCGCCTTTATAGCACCTCCTATTGACTTAAACAAGTCCAATACTTCTGGTCTATATTCGTCGAGCTTCTGAATAAAGGTGGACTCGAGCAACAGTTGTAATTCTTCTGAGCTCTTCCTTAACCAGACAGACAGACAGACAGACAGACAGACAGACAGACAGACAGACAGACAGACAGACAGACAGACAGACAGACAGACAGACAGACAGACAGACAGACAGACAGACAGACAGACAGACAGACAGACAGACAGACAGACAGACAGACAGACAGACAGACAGACAGACAGACAGACAGACAGACAGAGATTATCTGGTCTGATGAAACCAAGATATAATTTTTTTACCTGAATGCCAAGTGTCACGTCTGGAGGAAACCTGGCACCATCCAAATGGTGAAGCATGGTGGTGGCAGCATCATGCTGTGGGGATGTTTTTCAGGGACTGGGAGACTAGTCAGGATCGAGGCAAAGATGAATGGAGAAAAGTAGAGAGAGATCCTTGATGAAAACCTGCTCCAGAGCGCTCAGGACCTCAGACAGGGGCGACGGTTCACCTTTCAACAGGACTACGAACCTATGCACACAGCCAAGACAACATAGGAGTGGCTTCGTGACAAGTCTCTAAAATGTCCCTGAGTGGCCCAGCCAGAGCCCGGACTTGAATCCGATCGGATCTCTGGAGAGACCTGAAAATAGCTGTGCAGCAAAGCTCCCCATCCAACCTGACAGTTTGAGAGGATCTGCAGAGAAGAATAGGAGAAACTCCCCAAATACAGGTGTGCCAAGCTTGTAGCGTCATACCCATGAAGACTCGAGGCTGTAATCGCTGCCGAAGGTGCTTCAACCAAGTAGTGAGTAAAAGGTCTGAATACTTATGTAAATGTGATATTTCTGTTTTAATTTGTTTATACATTTGCACAAAGGTCTAAGCCTGTTTTTGCTTTGTCATTATGGGGTATTTTGTGTAGATTGAGGTCATAAAATATTTGATCCATTTTTAGAATAAGGCTGTAACGTAGCAAAATGTTGAAAAGTCAAGTGGTCTGAATACTTTTCTGAATGCACTGTATATCTGCCAGATGATACCGATAACAAGTGCACTTTGAACTCAGTCTAAATATACATCACTCGAGTTGCAGCTTAAAAAATGTCTAGCGTGATAGTCCCTAGCTCCCCACAAGGGATAGCAATAACAATGACCTCAGTCTGTTTTTTTCCTAATGGGCAATTAGAGGGCTTGTTTCCCATTTGCTCCTAATGTTCTTTACACAAACCATTGCCTTGTTTCTGTGTATATTAAATTATCCTGCAACGAACCCCTGTCTATAGTGCACTGCTGGACATTTTACCTGGTACTACTACTACCTATTTTGGCTGAAATTCAATGTGCTCTGGTTAATTTCTTCTTGGAATATGTGTTCCCAAACCCAGCCAGCTGTTGTGGTGAAGCAAAAGTTCAGGTGGAACTGAACAAATGTTTTGTATTTTGTATTTATTATTGTTCCCCATTAGTTCCTGCCAAGGCAGCAGCTACTCTTCCTGGGGTCCAGCAAAATTAAGCCAGCTATACACATTTTAAAACATGACAGTACATTCACAGCAGATTTCACAACACATTAAGTGTGTGCTTCTTAAGTTACGTGATGTGGAATAGTTTCTGATTATAAATAACAGACAGCCTTGTTCTCTACACTTGAATTCTTGTTGCATCATGTTAAATGTTCCCAAAACGAAGGCCCATAAGTAGGTTATGAAGCCATGTCTGGATGGGAACGTCTAAACACAGCCGCGCTATTGGTTTAATGTCAGTGGGAAACAGTGAGGGATTTCTCTGTCTCTTTATTTCAAAAGGGTTATTAATAATAATACATGTAATTTGTATAGCACTTTTTATTACAGTGTTATCTCAAAGCTCTACATAGGCAAACATACAAATAATGATAAACAGATTTAAAAATACAATAAAAACATAAAACATTCACAATCCAGACAGGAAATAGGAATAATAGGCTATTTTCCAAAATGTCCTCCTTCCTTTTTGCACATGTAAACTATTGGCCCATTGGGTTTTAGGGTACGTTGAGTATAAATTTGTTGAGAAACTGTAATTCAATCATCACTATCCTATACAGTATTCAGACCATGGGCCACTGAAGGAGAATTCCTGAAGCCACTCCTGTATTGTCTTGGCTGTGAGCTTAGGGTCGTTGTCCAATTGGAAGGTGAACCGTCGCCCCTGTCTGAGCTCTTGAACACTCTGGAGCAGGTTTTCATCAAGGATCTCTCTTAACTTTTCTCTGTTCATCTTTCCCTCGATCCTGACTAGGTTCCCAAGGAGTCTGACAGAGCTTGAGAGGGTCTGCAGAGAAGAATGGGAGAAACTCCCCAAATACAGGTGTGCCAAGCCGGTAGGGTCATACCCAAGAAGACTGAAGGCTGTAATTGCTGCCAAAGATCCTCTAACATAGTACTGAGTAAATGGTCTGAATACTTACATTACCAGTCAAATGTTTGGACACACCTACTCATTCAGGGGTCTTTCTTTATTTTTACTATTTTCTACATTGTAGAATAATAGTGAAGACATAAACACTGTGAAATAACACAATGGAAACATTTATTTATATTTTAGATTCTTCAAAGTAGCCACCATTTGCGCTTATACAACCTGGAGGAGTGTTTGGTCATTGTCCTGTTGAAAAGCAAATGATAGTCTCACTAAGCGAGAAAAAAACACAGAAGGATGGCGTATCGCTGCAGAATGCTGTGGTAGCCATGCTGGTTAAGTGTGCCTTGAATTCTAAGTAAACCAACAACAGTGTCACCAGCAAAGCACCCCCACACCACCTTCTCCTCCATGCTTCATGTTGAGAATCACACATGCGGAGATCATCTGTTCACCTACTATGCATCTAACAAAGACACCGCGATTGGAACCAAAAATGGCACATTTGGAATCATCAGACCAAAGGACAGATTTCCACTGATCTAATGTCCATTGCTCGTGTTACTTGGCCCAAGCAAGTCTCTTCTTATTATTGGTGTCCTTTAGTCGTGGTTTCTTTTCAGAAATTCGGCCATGAAGGCCTGATTCACAGTCTCCTCTGAACAGTTGATGTTGAGATGTGTCTGTTACTTGAACTCTGTGAAGCATTTATTTGGGCTGCAATTTCCGAGGATGGTAACTCTAATGAACTTAACCTCTTCAGCAGAGGTAACTCTGGGTCTTCCTTTCCTGTTTCATCATAGCGCTTTGATGGTTTTTGCGACTGTACATAAAGAAACGTTCAAAGTTCTTGAAATGTTCTGCATTGACTGACCTTCATGTCTTAAAGTAATGATGGACTGTTGTTTCCATTTGCTTATTTGAGCTGTTCTTGCCATAATATGGGCTTGGTCTTTTACCAAATAGGGCTATCTTCTGTATACCACCCCCTACCTTATCACAACACAACTGATTGGCTCAAACACATTAAGAAGGTAAGAAATTCCACAAATTAACATTTAGCAAGGCACGCCTGTTAATTGAAATGCATTCCAGGTGACTACCTCATGATGGTGGATGACAGAATGCCAAGCTGTCATCAAGGCAAAGGGTGGCTACTTTTAAGAAATTGAAATATAAAATATATTTAGATTTGTTTAACACTTTATTTGTTATAACATGATTCCATATGTGTTGTTTGATAGTTTTGATGTCTTCACTATTATTCTACAATGTAGAAAATAGTAGAAATAAAGGAAGCCCTGGAATGAGTAGGTGTGTCCAAACTTTTGACTGGTACTGGATGTAAATGTGTTACTTCAGTTTTATATTTTTATAAATTAGCAAACATTTAAAAAATAATTTGCTTTGTCACTATGGCGTATTCTGTGTAGACTGATGAGGGAAAACAACTATTTAATATATTTTAGAATAAGGCTGTAACCTAACAAAATGGGAAAAAGGTCAAGTGGTATAAATACTTTCTGAAGGCACTGTAAGAGTGGTTTTGTCATGCCTGATTGTCCTGCACCAGTCTCATAAATACCCACAGTGTAGCTCTATGGAGGTGTTATGGTGCCCCTCCATGCCAGTAGTTACTTCACATCGCTTTGTTTATATTGGAATTACTCTGTGAACATCCAGGATTAGACTGGGATGTATTCATTCAAATGACTGCATTACCATAACTATAAAACAAACGGTTTATGTACGCCTCTCATCCCAGCGGAAAACTGCTATCCTGTTTCCAAATCTTCCTCCAGCTTTGACCTATTTTTAAGAACACTAAATTTTACACCTTCTGGGATGGGACAAATGTGGATAAAACCCAGAATAGTTGTGCCTCCCGAGTGGTGCAGCGGCCTATGGCACCGCATCGCCTGAAGCGTCACTACAGACCTGGGTTCGATCCCAGGCTGTGTCACAACCGGCCATGACCGGGAGTCCCATAGCGTCGTCCGGGTTAGGGGAGGGTTTGCCCGGTGGGGCTTTACTTGGCTCTTCGCACTCTAGCGACTCCTTGTGGCGGGCCAGGCACCTGCAGGCTGAACTCAGTCGTCAGTTGAGTGGTGTTTCCTCCAACACATTGGCTTCTGGGTAAAGCAGGCGGGTGATAAGAGGCACAGTTTGGCAGGTCATGTTTCGGAAGACGCATGACTTGACCTTTGCCTCTCCCGAGCCTGTTGGGCAGTGATGAGACAAGATAGAAATTGTGAGAAAAAAATATATGAAAGAGAAGCAAATTCTACCAGTGCAGTCTGTGATTAAGTGAGGTACAATAAGTAGCCAATCTGTCACTGCTTGGTCATTGTATTTTGTGTTTTTGTTATATGTTTGGGTAGGCCAGGGTGTGACATGGGTTTATATGTTGTTTTCGTATTGGGGTTTATATTAGTTGGGATCGCGGCTGATTAGGGGTGTTGTTAGGCTTGGCTGCCTGAGGCGATTCTCAATCAGAGTCAGGTGCTTATCGTTGTCTCTGATTGGGAACCGTATTTAGGGAGCCATGGTTTCGCTTTGTATTTCGTGGGTGATTGTTCCTGTCTTTGTGTAGTATTCACCAGATAGGCTGTAATAGGTTTCTCGTTCCGTTTGTTGTTTTCGTCTTTAATAGTTATTTCATGTACCGCGATTCATTTCATTAAAGTCATGAGTAACCAACACGCTGCATTTCGGTCCGACTCTCTTTCTTCAACAGACGAACGCCGTTACACAATCTCTCATGCTTAAATAGCCATCACTAGCACGTTAAAGGCTGCTGCATTATATACATAGACTTGAAATCACTGGCCACTTTAATAATGGAACACTAATCACTTTAATAATGTTTACATATTTTGCATGACTCATCTCATGTGTACAGTTGAATTCGGAAGTTTACATACACCTTAGCCAAATACATTTAAACTCAGTCTTTTTCTAACTCAATTCCTGACATTTAATCCAAGTAAACATTCCCTGTTTTAGGTCAGTTAGGATCACCACTTTATTTTAAGAATGTGAAATGTCAGAATAACAGTAGAGAGAATGATTTATTTCAGCTTTTATTTCTTTCATCACATTACCAGTGGGTCAGAAGTTTACATACACTCAATTAGTATTTGGTAGCATTGCCTTTAAATTGTTTTACTTGGGTCAAACATTACGGGTAGCCTTCCACAAACTTCCCACAATAAGTTGGGTGAATTTTGGCTCATTCTTCCTGACAGAGCTAGTGTAACTGAGTCAGGATTGTAGGCCTCCTTGCTCGCGCAAACTTTTTCAGTTCTGCCCATACATTTTCTATGGGATTGAGGTCTTTCTGATGGCCACTCCAATAAGTTGACTTTGTTGTCCTTAAGCCATTTTACCACAACTGGAAGAATGCTTGGAGTCATTGTCTATTTGGAGACCCATCTGCAACCAAGCTTTAACTTCCTAACTGATGTCTTGAGATGTTGCTTCAATGTATCCACATAATTTTCCTTTCTCATGATGCCATTTATTTTGTGACGTGCACCAGTCCCTCCTGCAGCAAAGCACCCACACAACATGATGCTGCCACTCCCATGCTTCACGGTTGGGATGGTGTTCTTTGGCTTGCAAGCCTCCCCCTTCTTCCTCCAAACATAATGATGGTCATTATGGCCAAACAGTTCTATTTTTGTTTCATCAGACCAGAGGACATTTCTCCAAAAAGTACCAAGAACCGTAGTCTGGCTTTTTCATGACGGTTTTGGAGCAGTGGCTTCTTCCTTGCTGAGCGGCCTTTTAGGTTATGTTGATATAAGACTTGTTTTACTGTGGATATAGATACTTTTGTACCTGTTTCCTCCAGCATCTTCACAAGGTCCTTTGCTGTTGTTCTGGGATGGATTAGTTCTGGGATGGATTAGCACTTTTAGCACCAAAGTAGCACCAAAGAACGTTCATCTCTACTTCCGGGTTGGAGCGAGCGGTCGCATCCACACTTCGGTCCGCAGGTAGTATAACTTTTTCATTACATTTCATTACATTTCATTATAGTACAACGGTTTGATTTGTCTAATCTTAGCAATTTCTTCTTAGCTAACTACATAGCCGTCTTTGTATCAAAGATAATTGCGTAATTATCGTATTTCGTCGTCCTAACGTAGGCTACACTGCTATCTGCCCAAGCAGCTAGCCAGCTAGCAAACGTCCACCGTCTACCGTATAGCAGCACTGTAGAAACTATTACACTCAACTGAACGACTTGATTAGTGTAGTGTTAGCTAGCTACATAGTTGTCTTTGCTGTCTTCGTATTCAAGATAATTGTGTAGTTTAGAGTGTGTAGTCTTAGAGTGATTATCTTAATTTACCGAGGTTAGCTAGCCAGCTATTTGTCTTCCTTAACGTAGGATACACTGCTAGCTAGCCAACAGCTAGCCAACGTCTTCCGAATAGAACTCAACAACCCGGTCGCATTCCGCTTCGCTCCACAGGTAGTATCACATTTTCATTTCATTTCATTACAGTACAACGGTTTGATTTGTTTGATCGTAGCTAGCTACATAGCTAGCTACATAGCCGTCTTTGTATCAAAGATAATTGTGTAGTCTAGAGCGATTTTCTAGGTTAGCTAGCCAGCTATTGTCGTTCTTTTAACGCAACGTAACGTAATCAACACTGCTAGCTAGCCAGCTAGCCCCCGTATAGCAGCACTGTAGAAACTATTACACTCAACGGAACGACTTGATTAGTTTAGTGTCAACAACGCAGCCACTGCCAGCTAGCCTACAAAGTCAACAACGCAGCCACTGCCAGCTAGCCTACTTCAGCAGTACTGTATCATTTTAATCATTTTAGTCAATAAGATTCTTGCTACGTAAGCGTAACTTTCTGAACATTCGAGACGTGTAGTCCACTTGTCATTCCAATCTCCTTTGCATTAGCGTAGCCTCTTCTGTAGCCTGTCAACTATGTGTCTGTCTATCCCTGTTCTCTCCTCTCTGCACAGACCATACAAACGCTCCACACCGAGTGGCCGCGGCCACCCTAATCTGGTGGTCCCAGCGCGCACGACCCACATGGAGTTCCAGGTCTCCGGTAGCCTCTGGAACTGCCAATCTGCGGTCAACAAGGCAGAGTTCATCTCAGCCTATGCCTCCCTCCAGTCCCTCGACTTCTTGGCACTGACGGAAACATGGATCACCAAAGACAACACTGCTACTCCTACTGCTCTCTCTTCGTCCGCCCACGTGTTCTCGCACACCCCGAGAGCTTCTGGTCAGCGGGGTGGTGGCACCGGGATCCTCATCTCTCCCAAGTGGTCATTCTCTCTTTCTCCCCTTACCCATCTGTCTATCGCCTCCTTTGAATTCCATGCTGTCACAGTTACCAGCCCTTTCAAGCTTAACATCCTTATCATTTATCGCCCTCCAGGTTCCCTCGGAGAGTTCATCAATGAGCTTGATGCCTTGATAAGCTCCTTTCCTGAGGACGGCTCACCTCTCACAGTTCTGGGCGACTTTAACCTCCCCACGTCTACCTTTGACTCATTTCTCTCTGCCTCCTTCTTTCCACTCCTCTCCTCTTTTGACCTCACCCTCTCACCTTCCCCCCCTACTCACAAGGCAGGCAATACGCTCGACCTCATCTTTACTAGATGCTGTTCTTCCACTAACCTCATTGCAACTCCCCTCCAAGTCTCCGACCACTACCTTGTATCCTTTTCCCTCTCGCTCTCATCCAACACTTCCCACACTGCCCCTACTCGGATGGTATCGCGCCGTCCCAACCTTCGCTCTCTCTCCCCCGCTACTCTCTCCTCTTCCATCCTATCATCTCTTCCCTCTGTTCAAACCTTCTCCAACCTATCTCCTGATTCTGCCTCCTCAACCCTCCTCTCCTCCCTTTCTGCATCCTTTGACTCTCTATGCCCCCTATCCTCCAGGCCGGCTCGGTCCTCCCATCCCGCTCCGTGGCTCGACGACTCATTGCGAGCTCACAGAACAGGGCTTCGGGCAGCCGAGTGGAAATGGAGGAAAACTCGCCACCCTGCGGACCTGGCATCCTTTCGCTCCCTCCTCTCTACATTTTCCTCTTCTGTCTCTGCTGCTAAAGCCACTTTCTACCACTCTAAATTCCAAGCTTCTGCCTCTAACCCTAGGAAGCTCTTTGCCACCTTCTCCTCCCTCCTGAATCCCCCCCCCTCCCTCTCTGCAGATGACTTCGTCAACCATTTTGAAAAGAAGGTCGACGACATCCGATCCTCGTTTGCTAAGTCAAACGACACCGCTGGTTCTGCTCACACTGCCCTACCCTGTGCTCTGACCTCTTTCTCCCCTCTCTCTCCAGATGAAATCTCGCGTCTTGTGACGGCCGGCCGCCCAACAACCTGCCCGCTTGACCCTATCCCCTCCTCTCTTCTCCAGACCATTTCCGGAGACCTTCTCCCTTACCTCACCTCGCTCATCAACTCATCCCTGACCGCTGGCTACGTCCCTTCCGTCTTCAAGAGAGCGAGAGTTGCACCCCTTCTGAAAAAACATACACTCGATCCCTCCGATGTCAACAACTACAGACCAGTATCCCTTCTTTCTTTTCTCTCCAAAACTCTTTAACGTGCCGTCCTTGGCCAGCTCTCCCGCTATCTCTCTCAGAATGACCTTCTTGATCCAAATCAGTCAGGTTTTAAGACTAGTCATTCAACTGAGACTGCTCTTCTCTGTATCACGGAGGCGCTCCGCACCGCTAAAGCTAACTCTCTCTCCTCTGCTCTCATCCTTCTAGACCTATCGGCTGCCTTCGATACTGTGAACCATCAGATCCTCCTCTCCACCCTCTCCGAGTTGGGCATCTCTGGCGCGGCCCACGCTTGGATTGCATCCTTCCTGACAGGTCGCTCCTACCAGGTGGCGTGGCGAGAATCTGTCTCCTCACCACGCGCTCTCACCACTGGTGTCCCCCAGGGCACTGTTCTAGGCCCTCTCCTATTCTCGCTATACACCAAGTCACTTGGCTCTGTCATAACCTCACATGGTCTCTCCTATCATTGCTATGCAGACGACACACAATTAATCTTCTCCTTTCCCCCTTCTGATGACCAGGTGGCGAATCGCATCTCTGCATGTCTGGCAGACATATTAGTGTGGATGACGGATCACCACCTCAAGCTGAACCTCGGCAAGACGGAGCTGCTCTTCCTCACGGGGAAGGAATGCCCGTTCCATGATCTCGCCATAACGGTTGACAACTCCATTGTGTCCTCCTCCCAGAGCGCTAAGAACCTTGGCGTGATCCTGGACAACACCCTGTCGTTCTCAACTAACATCAAGGCGGTGGCCCGTTCCTGTAGGTTCATGCTCTACAACATCCGCAGAGTACGACCCTGCCTCACACAGGAAGCGGCGCAGGTCCTAATCCAGGCACTTGTCATCTCCTGTCTGGATTACTGCAACTCGCTGTTGGCTGGGCTCCCTGCCTGTGCCATTAAAACCCTACAACTCATCCAGAACGCCGCAGCCCGTCTGGTGTTCAACCTTCCCAAGTTCTCTCACGTCACCCCGCTCCTCCGCTCTCTCCACTGGCTTCCAGTTGAAGCTCGCATCCGCTACAAGACCATGGTGCTTGCCTACGGAGCTGTGAGGGGAACGGCACCTCAGTACCTCCAGGCTCTGATCAGGCCCTACACCCAAACAAGGGCACTGCGTTCATCCACCTCTGGCCTGCTCGCCTCCCTACCACTGAGGAAGTACAGTTCCCACTCAGCCCAGTCAAAACTGTTCGCTGCTCTGGCCCCCCAATGGTGGAACAAACTCCCTCACGACGCCAGGACAGCGGAGTCAATCACCACCTTCCGGAGACACCTGAAACCCCACCTCTTTAAGGAATACCTAGTATAGGATAAAGTAATCCTTCTCACCCCCCCTTTAAGATTTAGATGCACTATTGTAAAGTGACTGTTCCACTGGATGTCATAAGGTGAATGCACCAATTTGTAAGTCGCTCTGGATAAGAGCGTCTGCTAAATGACTTAAATGTAAATGTAATCTCTAGGAGACAGAACGCGTCTCCTTCCTGAGCGGTATGACGGCTGCGTGGTCCCATGGTGTTTATACTTGCGTACTATTGTTTGTACAGATGAACGTGGTACCTTCAGGTGTTTGGAAATTGCTCCCAAGGATGAGTTCTACAATGTTTTTTCTGAGGTTTTGGCTAATTTCTTTTGCTTTTCCCATGATGTCAAGCAAAGAGGCACTGAGTTTGAAGGTAGGCCTTGAAATACATCCACAGGTACTCCAATTGACTCAAATTACGTCAATTAGCCTATCAGAAGCTTCTAAAGCCAAGAGGGCGCACACGCGCAGCCTGTTTGGGTTCCATGTTAGTGTACGTAAACTTCTGACCCACTGGAATTGTGATACGATGAATTATGAGTGAAATAATCTGTCTGTTAACAATTGTTGGAAAAATGACTTGTGTCATGCACAAAGTAGATGTCCTAACCGACTTGCTAAAACTATAGTTTGTTAACAAGAAATGTGTGGAGTGGTTGAAAAACTAGCTTTAATGACCCCAACCTAACTATATGTAAACTTCAGACTTCAATTGTATATACTGTATTCTATTGTATCTTAGTCTATGCTGCCCTAACATTGCTCGCCCAAACATGTATATATTCTTAATTCCATTCCTTTCCTTTAGATTATGTGTATTGTTAGATATTACTGTACTGTTGGAGCTAGAAACGCAAGCATTTCGCTACACTCGCAATAGCATCTGAAAAAACACGTGTATGTGACAAATAACATTTGATTTGATTTGTACACAAGGCCATGTCCAAGGAATGTAGCCAATTCACACCTGCTTAGAGACTCACACTGCAGAGAGCTCACCGCCTCACAAGGCTGAGGAGAGGAGTGCTCCAAGCTCACAGCCTGCTAGTACAGCGCTTGAAGGAAAATAAAAGAGAGCATAATGGGTTTTCTGTGCTGTTAAAACGCCTTTCTTTACCAATGCATGTATACTGTATACTGTAATATACATATAGCACTCAATCCCCTTCTCTCTAAACCCCATGGTGTGCGTCCATGTTTACATACAGCACATTTCCCTTCACTTGTGCCTTCGTGTAATTATACTTACGCTAAAATGTTCATCTATTCTGCAGAGCCATTTACTTTATGTTCATGTTCTTACCTTTTATTACTTCTTATTGTTGTTGCATTGTCGAGAAGGAACCTGCAAGTAAGTCTTTCGGCGGACGGTGTTCCATGTACATCCTGTACATACAACTAATTAACCTTGAAACTTGGAACTTTGTACTTTTCCCCTTTTCTCTCTGCACACATTATACTCTTTAAAATAAATACTAAATCTTATATAAGCCATAAGGACTCCCTCAGATAGTGAAACAGGAAGACTAGTGAACTAGAACACCTACTGCCTTTCTCACACTTTATGTCTCTCTAATCCTCTAGATGCTGTAGTAGACTGGTATGCAGAAGGATAGGACCGCAGTGTTCAGGGGTTGAAGGGGTTACCATGACATACACCTCACAATCCTGCTTGTTTAATAACGCTGACATGATCACGTTGATGAATATCATTGTAACGATGTGCGCTGAGAGTCGGGAAGCAAGTTCAGAGAGTGAATGTTTTAATAAATGCAACATAAAACAAAACAAGAAAAGCAAACAGACTAAACACTGGAACAGAAACAATAACACCTGGGGAAGGAACCAAAGGGAGTGACATATATAGGGAAGGTAATCAGAAAGCTGATGGAGTCCAGGTGAGTGAGCAGCTGGTGACCTAGAGGCCGGAGAGGGAGCACACGTGACAATCATCATGCACCTTTACATTGCAAAGTGCATGTGTTCTTTAATTTGTCATCAACGTTAAGTTCAGTAAAATATTACGGAACTGAAATGTTGAAATCATAAAAAACAAAAATGTGGTTTTAAATGGGCTGGCATTATTTCTGGGTTTGCATTCTTCTTTTTCTACTTCTTAATTGTAACAGTTTTTAATAAGTGATAAGGGTAAAAAGTGCCAAGCCTACTTAGTATCTAATTTATTTAGCCCGTGTAGAGAGCTTCCAGAAAATCTGTGGTGACACTTAGGCTTCATCATGGAACTTTTGATTATTTCCTCCATCCTGTTTTGAACAGTCTCCGGTGTCCTTTGCAAAAGGAATCATCTGTTTCTAATATTCCACACTTGGAAACCTCTGTAACTAATGCATTATGTTAGTCCATTTGCCAGAATGCTGAGAGCTTTACGCAAGATTTACGGCAGATCACAGTCTGAAGATAATACCTTATTTTTCAGGTAGATTTATCCCCTCTCTCAATTCAATAGAAACCAGCTTTGCACTTCATTTAACCAATACCATTCATCCTTTTGACTTAAACTCTCTTGCCATCACCATAGAAACATTGGAAAGACACAGCAAATACCACCTCATATTTCTATATTTTTTCCAAAGCTGTACTGACTCACAATAATGTGAAGAACCTTGAATCAGCAGTTGTCAACCCTCTACATACTGCAAACCTGAATATAGAAACAAAGGACTATGCATAGTGAAGGCCTATTTCAAATCCCCGTGAATTAGCTACTGTGTGTTAGGCTGCAGATTAAGGTCAGATTTTGTTCTCAGACCTTGACTCGGTTCCTATAAAATGGGGATTACCCTTCTTGTGTAGTTGTGCTTTGGTGCTTATCCTTCCAGGTTCCTCTCTGACCCAAATCCTTTCTCTCCACCTCCCAAAGAGTTTTCACTCCATTCTGATGTCTGTTATGTGAGCAACAGCTCTGCTATCTATCCTCTGAGGGTGAAAATACATAATAAACATTGCAAAGCTCATAGTCTAATTGCTTTCAAAGCAGAACTATACACTTGGATTACAAAACATCAAGAACAGCTGCTATTTCCATGACATAGACTGACCAGTTGAATCCAGGTGAAAGCTATGTTCCCCTGTTGATGTCAATGGTTAAATCCACTTCAATCAGTGTAGATGAAGGGGAGGAGACAGGTTAAAGAAGGATTTTTAAGCTTTGAGATAATTGAGACATTGATTGTGTATGTGTATCATTCAGAGGTTGAATGGGCAGACCAAAGATTGAAGTGCCTTTGAATGGGGTATGGTAGTAGGTACCAGGCGCCCTGGTCTGAGTGTGTCAAGAACTGCTGGGGTTTTCATGCTCAACAGTTTCCCATGTGTATCAAGAATGGTCCACCACCCAAAGCACAACTTGACACAACTGTGGGAAGCATTGGAGCCAACATGGGCCAGCATCCCTGTGGAACACTTTCGACACATTGTAGAGTCCCTGCCCTGAAAAATTGAGTCTGTTCTGAGGTCAAAAGGGGTTGCAACTCAGTATTAAGAAGGTGCTCCTAATGTTTTGTACACAGTGTGTAGACAAATGCTGTGTGCTGATAGCCATGATCTGCATGACATGTCACTAGGACTCTCCTAATGTTTGGTATACTCGGTGTATGTATAGACTGCAATTTATTTTTGAGGCAATAAAGAATTCCATACCTTGACAAACACATTTCATCATACCCATTTGAGGCCCATACTCGTAATGTGAGAACATTACCAATCCCTACATGTTTTTGCCTCAGATTATATTGTGACAGTTGAGCTGCTGTTCACTGTCATAACACATGGAGAGGGGCTGGGTGGTTGTTTAGTTCTCTCACCATCTGTCATCAGCATCTTCTGGAAGACAAGTGTGGCCTTGCTTTGCCTGTTACCAGTTTGGACCCCTCCCATCCAATGCAGCTCCAATAAACATGTTCACAAGGTCACTCTAATACCCCTACTAACATGTTTTACCCACTGTTCCCTAACAGGGAACCCTATGAACATTTAGTCCATTCATAGGCACAGTAGATTTCTTACCAGAGAAGGAACTGTCAGGAACAGCATTATAGGAATGTCAGTAACTAACTAAACAAAATGAATGTACTGGACAGTATGCTGTTTCAGCAAGGTTTGCAAAGTTCGCAATACACACTAGTTGACCATGAAAAAATCAGTATGAACAAAGGGAACGGAATGATTTAGATAGATATAAGTATTTATTTTAGAAAGTACACCATGTTACAGTACAACGCCACATGAAAAACACATCCCCAAAAAGCAATAACTCATCTTCACAGTCTCCCACATGTTCCTCGTTTTTCCTGACCTATCAAAAAAAGTCTGGGGATGGTTACTATGGCCTGGTTCCAAAGCCTCACAGAACACCCTCATCACACGACTAAAACTCACATTACTTTAGCTTTACTAGCTACAATAGAATAGAGTGAGAGGATTCAGTGATGAAGTCCAACAGCATTCTATCGATGTCACACACTGTGTGTATTGAAATATGCACTTTGCTATCAAATGAAAAGAGCTAAGTTCTTATTTTTACATCTGTGCAAAACTATTCACACAATTTACCCTCCTACGATGACACATATAGCTAACTTCCTGCAATTCTACACATTTTGCCTTCGGGCAGAGAGAACATATTGCAGTTTTACAGCTACTTAACCTCATGTTATTCTACACACGTTGCCACAGTGAGTTGCATTAGCATTTTTATAGCTAATTTCATGCTTTTCTACACATTTTGCCATGAGGCTGAGAGAAAACATTGCAGTTTAACAGCTAATTTTCAGTAATTCTAAAAAACAAATTGCCATGGTTTATGATGTTTTCATATGCTATCTGGGGAGGGGAGGCCAGTTGGGGAATGTTTTATTTATTTATTTATTTTATTTCACCTTTATTTAACCAGGTAGGCAAATTAAGAACAAGTTCTCATTTACAACTGCGACCTGGCCAAGATAAAGCAAAGCAGTTCGACACATACAACAACACAGAGTTACCCATGGAATAAACAAACATACAGTCAGTAATACAGTAGGGGGAAAAAGTCTATATACAGTGTGCAAATGAGGTAGGATATGGGGGTAAGGCAATAAAAAAGTAATTACAATATAACTATTTAAACACCAATTAAACACTGGAATGGTACATGTGCAGAAGCTGCATGTGCAAGTAGAGATACTGGGGTGCAAAGGAGCAAGATAAATACATAAATACAGTTTGGCGATGATGTAGTTGGATGGGCTATTTACAGAATGGGCCATGTACAGGTGCAGTGATCTATGAGCTGCTCTGACAGCTGGTGCTTAAAGCTAGTGAGGGAGATATGAGTCTTCAGCTTCAGTGATTTTTGCAGTTCGTTCCAGTCATTGGCAGCAGAGAACTGAAAGGAAAGGCGGCCAAATGAAGAATTGTCTTTGGGGGTGTCCAGTGAGATCTACCTGCTGAAGCGCGTGCTACGTGTGGGTGCTGTTATGGTGACCAGTGAGCTGAGATAAGGCGGGGCTTTACCAAGCAGAGACTTGTAGATGACCTGGAGGGGGTGGGTTTGGTGGCGAGTGTGACGCGAGGGCCAGCCAACGAGAGCGTACAGGTCGCAGTGTTGGGTAGTATATGGGGCTTTGGTGACAAAACGGATGGCACTGTGATAGACTACATCCAATTTGTTGAGTAGAGTGTTCGAGGCTATTTTGTAAATTACATCGCCAAAGTCGAGGATCGGTAGGATGGTCAGTTTTATGAGGGTAGGTTTGGCAGCATGAGTGAAGGATGCTTTGTTGCTAAATAGGAAGCCGATTCCAGATTTAATTTTGGATTGGAGATGCTTATTGTGAGTCTGGAAGGAGAGTTTACAGTCTAACCAGACACCTAGGTATTTGTAGTTGTCCAGAGCCGTCCAGAGTAGTGATGCTGGACAGGTGGGCAGGTGCAGGCAGCAATCGGTTGAAGAGCATGCATTTAGTTTTACTTGTATTTAAGAGCAATTGGAGGACACGGAAGGAGAGTTATATGGCATTGAAGCTTGCCTGGAGTGTTGTAAAGACAGTGTCCAAAGAAGGGCCAGAAGTATACAGAATGGTGTCGTCTGCGTAGAGGTGGATAGGAGACTCACCAGCAGCAAGAGCGACATCATTGATGTATAGAGAGAAGAGAGTCGGTCCAAGAATTGAACCCTGTATCACCTGAGTGGGAGACCTTCCCAGGCAGTAGCTTTCCCAGCTCACAAACTAGAATCAGGGCACCCACTCCAACAAGATTAATTGACCCACAGTCCCACACCATGACATGATATCATTGACGTGACATGCAAATGAGCGTTAGGAAACGGATTGCGCAAATGTCACCATTCTGAATATTATTATTTTGCGTGCGGATGTTGCCTGTAATCCATGGCTCTGGTTGGGGTATGTACGTACAGTCACTGTGGGGAGGATGTCATCGATACACTTATTGACGAAGCCAGTGACTGATGTGATGTACTCCTCAATGCCATCGGAGGAATCCCGGGACATATTCCAGTCTGTGCTAGCAAAACATTCCCGTAGCTTAGCATCTGCTTCATCTGACCACTTTTTTATTGACTGAGTCACTGCTACTTCCTGCTTTAGTTTTTGCTTGTAAGCATGAATCAGGAAGATAGAATTATGGTCAGATTTGCCAAACTAGCCAATATTCTCAAAACGGCTGGGTATAGCTGCGTACTATTAAAGTTTGTTTTCATGTTTTTTATCCATTCTGGAATACTAATATTTCATTTAGTTTGATGCTTAGAGGAAGACCCCACAGCTCAGCCCTAGAATAAACAACTGGGGCCTGTAATTCCATTATAAGAAATAAGAAATCATTAGCAGAAAAATTGGCAAGGAAACACAAACAGACAGTACTTTAGGCTGTGTAGCATATTCAAATCTCATCATTCACAGCAAAACACTACTGGAAATTTAAGAATCATTGTGCAGGCAAAGGGGTATAATAGAACAAAAGGATATGTCACAACTAAATTTTCCAGTTTTTATGACCTATTATAAACTGGGTGGTTCGGGACCTGAATGCTGATTGGCCAAAAGCCATGGTATATCAGACCATATACCATGGGTATGACAAAACATTTATTTTTACTGCTCTAATTAGGTTGGTAACCAGTTTATAATAGCAATAAGGCACATTGGGGGTTTGTGGTATATTGCCAATATACCATGGCTAAGGGCTGTATCCAGGCACTCCATGTTGCGTCGTGGATAACAACAGCCCTTAGCCGTGTTATATTGGCCATATACCACACCCCCCCGGGCCTCAATGCTTAAATCTACTATGTGTCTGTGTCTCTCTCATCCAATCACACAGGTCTGTGGATATTGTACAAAACTGATGATTTTGTACTTTTGAAAGAAGAGTTCATGACATTACTTCACGACATAGCCAAATAATACCATAAAGGTGTCAAGAAATTACATCACATTTTACTTGTGAGATACTCATTTATCATGTGTAAGAGTTGACGCGTTATACCTCAGACTTTAATTGAATGCTAGTGTGCATTCCCCTTCTGTCACTGTGTCCCACAGAGCCATTGATGAACCTTTGGTTTTAGTCTTTGATAGTAACACATGTGGAATGGATTTATAAAGCATGGCATCACATGTAATTGGGTTTCCCAGAGAGTAGACAACCAATAGATGTGTGTTTCCCATCAACAATATTATGGAGTCTGATCATGAACAAAGATGGACTTTGCTCAAAAAAAGAGTGTTAAGCTGCCAGTGTGCTGGTGACTCTTGTCCCATCACTGAGCATAACTGGCGTGCCCTGTGAGTTTTTTATGACCATAACACTTCCTGCCGAGATCGAAAATGCACAAGTTTAAATAAATGTGCTTTTTTCTTTATGCAGAAAATAAATTGACAGAGAAACAGCCCCATAAGGGCACGTACACACTCACACAACTACACACAAACACACATTTATGGGGATTGGCTAATAGTGCAGACTGTCCCTCTGGTTCTATTACAGTAATTAGCCAAAGACCTAGCCTAAGGTATGTACATGTTTGACATGTTTTTCATGCTTTACATACATTTGAAATAATTGTTCTGTATGATATTGTCTGTATCTAGGTTACATTTCTGTATCTACTGTAGGTTACAGTTTTGTCATCTGTCCCCTAGTGTACTGAATGCACTGTGGGAAATAGGAAGACAGCCTGTCATTGTCAACATGAGTGTAAGAGCTGCAGGGTGGCCTACATGCCAGCCAAAACACTTGAATATCCTCTTTGCTTGTTCTCTCTGTCTTCTGGGATTTTAAGTGTGTGTTTCGGGGGGAAATAAAAATGTCACTTGCTATTAAGTGTTCTTCCACCAATTTGTTTTCACAAGTGCTCTGCCCATCTGAGCCTTCAGCAGTTAGCGTGGCATGTCTCCAAAGTCCTAGTGACATGTCATGCACACCATGGTTATCAGCACACAGCATTTGTTTATACACTGTGTACAAAACATTAGGAACACCTTCCTAATACTGAGTTGCAACCCCTTTTGCCCTCAGAAGAGACTCAATTTCTCAGGGCATGGACTCTACAAAGTGTCAAAAGAGTTCCACAGTGATGCTGGCCCATGTTGACATCAATGCTTCCCACAGTTGTGCCATGTTCTCTGGATGTCCTTTGGGTGGTGGACCATTCTTGATACACACGGGAAACTGTTGAGCATGAAAAACACAGCAACATTGCAGTTCTTGACACACTCTAACCAATGCGCCTGGGACCTACTAACATACCCCATTCAAAGGCAGTTAAATATTTTGTCTTGCCCATTCACCCTCTGATGGCACACATACACAATCCATGTCTCAATTGTCTCAAGGCTTAAAAATCCTTCTTTAACCTGTCTCCTCCCCTTCATCTACACTGATTGAAGTAGATTGAACAAGTGACATCAACAGGGGATCATAGCTTTCACCTGGATTCACCTGGCCAGTCTATGTCATGGAGAGAGGATACCTTGTCAGTTGGACAACTGAATGCATTCAACTGAAATGTGTTTTATATATTTAACCCAAGACATAGAGCCATAGCTTTGTGTAATAATATCACAGACACTAACATGGCTTGACACAATGAGAAGTCACACTCAGAGCACCATCCCTCTACAGTGAAGCATAGCATTAAGCATAATGATTATGGCTCTAAATTGCAGGAGAAAGCTGTTTCATGTGTTTGAAAAAATGCTAAATTCGGTCATTTACAGACTGGGGGCATAGCCCCCATATGGACCACCCCCAAGCCATCCTCACATACTTTGTGTCCCCTTAGATTTTTTGGGGGTGCATGACACCCCTATGTGCAACCTATTTTTATTCGTAACTACAATGTAATAATTGCATTACACGTTTCCTCGATTGAGTTACAATTTAAAAAGCTTAAATAATTTTTCGATTCGTAAATTAGGCCAATTGATGATTGCGTTTCAGTCTGTTGCACGGCTCTTACGGCAGTTACGGTAGAGAATTCCTCCACTTTTTTCCCGAAGAAGTCTCGGTCAATTAGTTTAGACAGTCAGGAGAGCTTGAAGTCAGTCTACTCCTCCAATGACAAATTAAAACACCCATTACTCCTACTTCGAGCTGTGGGAATCCCGGAGGAGTTTTGGATTTATTTAAAAACATGGGATTCGAGTTGGATCGGTTTAAAGGGGCTGTGGACCCAGATTTTAAATGCAATTTGTGTAATAAAGTTCTAGAAGACCCGCTCACTACTCCGTGTGGTCACGTCTTCTGTGCAAGCTGTGTGCTGCCATGGGTTATCCAGAAAAGCAGCTGCCCCGTCAAATGTCAAAGGATCTCCACGACAGAGCTGAACCACGTTCTCCCTCTGAAAAACCTGATTCTGAAGCTGGACATAAAGTGTGACAACCATGCCAGAGGCTGTGAAAAAGTGGTAAAGCTGCATCATCTAGCAGAGCACGCCGAGATGTGCGATTACTCACCGGCCAAATGCAGGAATAAAGGATGCAAGGAGGTGCTCAATCTGAAGGACATGGATGCCCATATGCGGGAATCGTGTGATTACAGACCGGTCGGGATATGCGACAGTGGATGTGGCTTGATGCTCATCCACAAAGAGCAAAAACTAGACACCCATTGCTGTTTGAAAGCCATGAAAGCACATAATAGTGCTTTGCACGGGAAGGTGGTCAACTTGGACAAAGAGTTCAAGAAGCAATCATTGAAATCAAGCAAAAGAGAGAAATCACTTCTTGCTCAACTCTCCGCCGTGCACAATGAGCTACAAATGACAGCGCTGAAGTATCAGAAGAAATTCACTGAATACAGTGCAAGGATCGATTCGCTGACTAGGACCCTTGCTCCCCCGTGCAAGGTAAGAACGTTTTAAAAAGCACGCTACGGAATTTGTGGCTATTACAAATTGTTACTTTGTTTGTGATTGTCCATAGTTATATGTTACCTTTTGTCTATAGAGCGCGCGTACTGTTATTATTTTCACATCTGCTCTACTTTTTTGCATTTTCTGTTACTTATGGTCTGTTTGTATTAACCAGTTTAAAACTTTAGTGGTCCGATGTCTGCCAGGTTAAATCATTGACCAGATAGACTTGGAGTCTCCTGTGGTCAAACACCGTTGCATTAGGCCTAGTCTACTACTAATGGTCAAAAGTTTGTTTATTTTCCTCTTTTGCCATACATAGGCTATATAGATTAGATGCGGCTTCCGAGTGGCGCAGTGTTCTAAGGCACTGCATCTCAGCGCTAGAGGCATCACTACAGACACCCTGGTTCAAATCCAGGCTGTATCACAACCGGTGATTGGGAGTGTCATATGGCGTGTCAGCGTTGGCCGGTGTAGTCAGTCATTGTAAATAAGAATTTGTTCTTAACTGGCTCACTTAAATTTTTTGTCTTGCCCATTCCCCATCTGAATTACACACACACACACACACACACACACACACACACACACACACACACACACACACACACACACACACACACACACACACACACACACACACACACACACACACACACACACACACACACACACACACACACACACACACACACACACACACGTCTCAATTGTCTTAAGGCTTAAAAATACTTTTAAATAACCCCTTCATCTACACCGATTGAAGTGGATTTAACAAGTGACATTAATAAGGGTTCATTAATAAAGGACCTCGATTCACCTGGTAAGTCTATGCCATTGAAAGATATGTCCTTGATGTTTTGTACACTCAGTGTATATCGCATATATTTATATGCTAGTCAGTGCATAGTTTTTGCCATGTTCTATAGCCAAGTCTTGGACTTAACACAGTGGACATAAAAGGATAGAGGCCTCCCTTCTGGTCAGCTAGGGAGAAGTTGAAATGTTTATGATCTTGTATAAGTCCATATCAACCCATGGTGGAAGAACAGGTAAGGTACACTACAAGCCTACAAGCATTCTGAATATAAGGGAACATACACACCAGCCTGGTCTCATAGACTAGATTAAACATAGTAAGGGTAAATCCGGACACTCAAATTAGTATGATATGTTATGTTTGGTACGGCTACATAAGACAGAAGGTTACTTAGTAGGGTGGGTGGGCGTATAACTTGAACATCTAGCAACCCAAAGATTGTGTGTTCGAGTCTCATCATGGACAACTTTAGCATTTGTCACCTGTTTCAGGAAACTAGGCATATGTCACACTTCACTACTTCACTGGGGAGCCATTTAAAAGTACATTTTTAAAAATCAATTATGTTTTGGGGAAGAAATGCCTTCTGGAACAGGTGAACTTTGATGCGCATTCATAACAAACTTTATGCCATCTTACGAATACAATTGTTAAATTAGCCCCGGAAAAAGTGAGCAACCTTCCCGCTAGCCATGATTGGCTGAGATAATGAGTGGGCTGGACATGCTGAAAGATGAGTTCGGATTGGTCTGCCATGTAGCACACTTCTGTCTATAATATGTGCTGGTCAGTATGTGTAGGTAACTGCATAAATGTTGCTCTCCACTTTCTGGCTGAGAGTCGGGGCACTCGGCTGAGAGTCAAACTCTGCCGATGTCATGTGGCCCGAGTCTGGGCCTCCTTCAGCAGTATTACTTATGGCTAGAGTGTGGGGATAGAGCTCGGGCCGATTCCAGTGTGAGTTATCTGGCCCACATGTATTACTTGGGGCTCAGGCTGATTCTGGTGAGAGTTATCTGGCCCAAATGTATATATTACTTGGGGCTCGGGCCGATTGGGGCTACTCTCTGGCAGATGATTACACAGTTTTTTAAATAATTAACATTTCATAATTTATAGTTCCATATTTTCTCATTGTTTCTGTGATCAAAAATACAATTAGCATTTAAATGAAATTCTTTAAGAGTCCTGTGTAGTATTTTTGTATTTTGATACTTTGTGCAAGGCATTAAACACTTAGTGGCTGGAGCCTCCCGAGTGGCATAGCGGTCTAAGACACTGCGTTGTTACAGATGTTGGTTAGAGACCCGTATCGGCTGCGCCCAGGAGACCCATGAGGCGACGCACAATTAGGGGAGGGTTTGGCTGGCCAGGATGTCCTTAGCTGGCCAGGATGTCCCATCTCACTATAGCAACTCCTGTGGCGGGCCTTTTTTGCACTCTTTTAAAAATGTGTGCTGCACCCCATTACCACAGTATTACTTGATACACTATCAGATTTGACAACTAACATGTTTTTTCAGCCTGGTACCATAAAGAAATTAAGATTACACTTTCAAAACACTTTACAGATTCAGGTTTCTTATTTAGTACTGTCTATTCAATTCCTTGAAATGCACTGTACAAACTCCGTTAAAGTGGATGAACAAAGAAAGTTGTTCTCCTCCTTGAAGCTCTAATCCCTGGAAAACATCTCCAAATGAATTATTTTTCATGAAAGAAAAAGAGGAAGCTAGAAAAAATAATAATTACGTGGATGATGTGGTTAGTTTAAAAGGCTTTTTCCCCCAGGTTCTGTCAAGCATTATGAACAGGTTTGCTTGGCAGGTAACATCAGTGCACATGTGGCAATATCTGTGGCAGTATCAAACAGAAAGACACAAGTGGAATTAACTGTTGGAGTCGGGCGACATGTAGACTGTCGCTGCATTGCAAATCTCAGCGAAGCAGTGTCTGTGTTTTTACTTGGGCTAGTTCAGGTCACGTGTTATTAGATCTTCTGAAATCAGATTCAGGCTGACATATTTGCTCCCCAATCGACTGCCATAACAGGAGAAATATCAATGGTGACAGGTAACCTTCTTTGACTGCTGGGTTTGGAACACAGAATCTCAGCCATATTGAAAAATGTACAGGAAAACATGGCATAGGCCAGCTTTCCAGTGCTGATATACACCTGGCTTCTGATTGACATGGACACTAATACTGACAATTGTGGCTGCTTCACGTGATGTATTGTTGTCTCTACCTTCTTGCCCTTTGTGCTGTTATCTGTGCCCAATAATGTTTGTTACATGTTGTGTTGCTACCATGCTATGTTGTTGTCTTAGGTCTCTCTTTATGTAGTGTTATCGTGTCTCTTGTCGTGATGTGTGTTTTGTCCAACATTTTTATTTTTAATCCCAGACCCCGCAGGAGGCCTTTTGCCTTTTGGTAGGCCGTCATTGTAAATAAGAATTTGTTTTTAACTGACTTGCCTAGTTAAATAAAGGTTAAATAAATAAATACATAAAATGTACAGAACTGAACAGAATAAGGAAACTGGCAAAGATTGACTGGGCTGAATATGGGATGTGGTCTTTCTCCGTGATCCTGTCTGCATAGGTTAGGTGAAGGCTGCATAGGTTAGGTGAAGGCTGCATAGGTTAGGTGAAGGCTGCATAGGTTAGGTGAATGCGAAGCAAGATCAACATTGTCTGCAATGAGGGGCGGCAGCGTAGCCTAGTGGTTAGAGCGTTGGACTAGTAACCGGAAGGTTGCAAGTTCAAACCCCAATAGTTGTTTTGAAACATAGAACTCTGTACACATGCGCCGACACAACATGGTCCAGCAGCAGTGCACATTCTTCCCTGGCAGACCTACAGTATAGGCTAGTACTCTGCACCTTATCCTGTAGCCTATATGGTAGCCGGACTCAGTCATGACACTGTACATACCGTTAATACCCGCTTTTATGTTTAGTCCCCGTATGCTATAGCATTCTCCATACTGGGATGACCGCTGACATGATGGTCCCAGCACCAGTCCCACCCTCTGACTGTCCCCTTAAAAAAAGCAGATGAAGAGAGCTGACTGCACTGGTTTCTCAGCGTTCCACTTGTCATCCCTCCATTGACAGAGAGGTCTACTGGTGTATTAATACACATAGCAAATTGCTTTTGGAGCAAGAGAAGGAGAGGGCGAAGGAAAGAGCCTTAACCCTTGCTTGAACCAGTCACTTGACCGCTCTTTCCCAGAGAGCTCGCTAAGCCACAGAGAATCATGATATAGATCCACACTAGGGGTCGACCGATTATGATTTTTCAATACCGATACCGATTATTGGAGGACAAAAAAAGACGATACTGATTAATCGTCCGATTTTTAAAAATGTATTTGTAATAATGACAATTACAACAATACTGAATGAACACTTATTTTAACTTAATATAATACATCAAAACAATCAATTTAACCTCAAATAAATAATGAAACATGTTCAATTTGGTTTAAATAATGCAAAAACAAAGTATTGGAGAAGAAAGTAAAAGTGAAATATGTGCCATGTAAGAAAGCTAACGTTTAAGTTCCTTGCTCAGAACATGAGAACATATGAAAGCTGGTGGTTCCTTTTAACATGAGTCTTCAATATTCCCACGTAAGAAGTTTTAGGTTGTAGTTATTATAGGACTATTTCTCTCTATACCATTTGTATTTCAAATACCTTTGACTATTGGATGTTCTTATAGGCACTTTAGTATTGCCAGTGTAACAGTATAGATTCCGTCCCATTCCTCGCTCCTATCTGGGCTCGAACCAAGAACACAACGACAACAGCCACCCTCGAAGCAGCGTTACCCATGCAGAGCAAGGGGAACAACTAATCCAAGTCTCAGAGTGAGTGATGTTTGAAACGGTATTAGCTTGCACCCCACTAACTAGCTAGCCATTTCACATCACATTGTTACACCAGCCTAATCTCGGGAGTTGATAGGGCTTGAAGTCATAAACAGCAGAGCTGCTGGCAAAACGCATGAATGTGCTGTTTGAATGAATGCTTATGAGCCTGCTGGTGCCTACCATCGCTCAGTCAGATTGCTCTATCAAATCATAGACTTAATTATAACATAATAACACACAGAAATGCGAGCCTTAGGTCATTAATGTGGTCAAATCTGGAAACTATCATCTCTAAAACAAGTTGTTTATTCTTTCACTAAAGCACGGAACCGTTCTATATTTTATCTAACTGGTGGCATCCATTAGTCTAAATATTGCTGTTACATTGCACAACCTTCAATGTTATGTCATAATTACGTAAAATTCTGGCAAATTAGTTCGCAATGAGCCAGGCGGCCCAAACTGTTGCATATACCCTGACTCTGCGTGCAATGAATGCAAGAGAAGTGACTCAATTTCACCTGGTTAATATTGCCTGCTAACCTGGATTTTTTAAAGATAAATATGCAGGTTTAAAAATATATACTTCTGTGTATTGATTTTAAGAAAGGCGTTGATGTTTATGGTTAGGTACACATTGGAGCAACGACAGTCCTTTTTTCGCGAATGCACACTGCATCGATTATATGCAACGCAGGACATGCTAGATAAACTAGTAATATCATCAACCATGTGTAGTTTATAACTAGTGATTATGATTTATTAAGTTTAATGCTAGCTAGCAACTTACCTTGGCTTCTTACTGCATTCGCGTAACAGGCGGGCTCCTCGTGAGGCAGGTGGTTAGAGAGTTGAACTAGTTAACCATAAGGTTGCAAAATTGAATCCCTGAGCTGACAAGGTAAAAATCTGTCATTCTGCCCCTGAACAAGGCAGTTAACCCACCGTTCCTAGGCCTTCATTGAAAATAAGAATGTGTTCTTATCTGACTTATCTGCCTAGTTAAATAAAGATGTAAAAAAAAAAAAAAGGCAAAATCGGCGTCCAAAATTACCGAATACCGATTGTTATGAAAACTTGAAATCGGCCCTAATTAATCGGCCATTACGATTAATCGGTCGACCTCTAGTCCACACCAGTGAAGTACTAAGATGTGAGAACAGATGGATCTCCCCACTTGCTACCAGCCATGTTGGTTACGCTGATACCTTTACATATCCATTTACTGTGTATGGAGTAGCTTGGGGTTCTGCCCTTTTACCTGAGGCTATTTCTAACGTACCTCAAATACTCCATTGACTTCTAGGTCAATTTAATAGATATGTTCAGTACTTTCATTCCAAGTTATTTTTGTGTTGTTTTAAGTGAAAATAAGCACCTGCCCTTTGTCTACCCGTCTGTATGTCTGTCTGCAGGGAGTTTTATTTTATGATTTTTTTTAATGATTTGTTTAATAATTTATTTTATTCAGTGGTATTTGTTATTTGGGTTGATAATGACTTCCTGTCCTCTTTCTGTCTGTCTGTCTGTCCAAAGGGCGGGGAGACAAAAAACCTCACAGCCATCCTTCATCGGGAGGGAGGTTCTCTGGGCTTCAACATCGTGGGAGGACGACCATGTGCGGTAGGTTACAAGTGGGATCTCTGGGTTACTGTTTTATCTCGTTGATGGTCAGCCAAGTGTCATATGGGAAATTAGGAATGGAGGCAAATACTTGAACTACGATTAACTATAGTTTTGTGCTTTACCGCAATACCGACATTGCTTGCACACACAGTGCAAGTATTTTTTGGGCTCCCGAGTGGAGCAGCAGTCAAAGGCACTGCATCTCAGTGCAAGAGGTGTCACTACAGTCCCCGGTTCGATTCCAGGCTGTATCACATTCGGCTGTGATTGGGAGTCCCATGGGGTGGTGCACAATTGGCCCAACATCGTCCGGGGTAGGCCGTCATTCTAAATAAGAATTTGTTCTTAACTGACTTGCCTAGTTTAAAAAAAGGTCAAATTAAAAAGTATCTCTCTTGAGCCTATGTGGATAGATCGCATTGTGTTTGTTTAATGGTTAGGTTTAGCGGATTTTTTGTTTATAATTACTTCATATGAGGATCAAATGAAGGATTATGACTGCGCCCACACTACTGTCCTCTTTAATTGAGGCGACTATGATGACATAGTAAAAACAGACGTGGTGGGAAGTGGGTCCTCTGCCCTGAGCTGATAATCTGTTATGGCCTCTGTGTTTGCTGTCTCACTGTCTGCCATTGCCTCCCGAGAGGAGAGGGAAGGAATATCACTGCTGAACTGGGATTAGGGCACATATTCACAAAGATTCTTAGAGTAGAAGGACTGCTATAGGATCAGTTTTGCCTTTCTAGATAATAATGAATACAGTTATATGGAAAGGGGGACCTGATCCAAGATTGGCAATCTTACTCAGATAAATTTGGGCTCAGAGCTCAGTTAGAACTGGGTCTCGTATACTTGGAGCATCTCAATCTCTGTACAGAGTAAGCTGGTCCCAGTATCTTTTTTTTTGCTGGGAAGAATGTGTGCCAAAGTGTTCCACTCAGGGCTGTTGTTCTGTGGTTAATTTAAATTGCTATAGTGACGCACTTTGCTGTGGCGACATGGATTATTACAGTAAAACGTTTTACAGCAGGAAACTATAAAAAGGACCAAACACCGAAAGCATTTTTTTCTTGATTCCATGGTCTTTCCGGTTCCCTTGACAGAACCATGCATCAATCCAAAGAGAGTTTTGACAGTGAAGAGAATATGTTTAAGTTATTGCTCATTATGTACATTGAAATATGCACTTTGCAATCAAATGAAAAGAGCTCTTTGTTATTTTTACATCTGGGGAACTGATCTACAAAACACAGGAGGCAGGTGAGGGGAGGACAGCTTGTAATAATATCTGGAATGGTGTACATTGAATGGTATTACAACACAGAAACCATGTGTTTGATACCATTCAATTTACTCTGTTCCAGCCATTACTATGAGCCCGCCCTCCACAATTAAGGTGCCACCAGCCACCTGTGCTACAAAAGGGGGTCCCATGCACTCAACTTTTGCTCGAATTGTCTTTAAGGCTAGAATAACTTCATAAAGAGGTCACCAAATCCTCCACAAAAAAAACGATTGATTAATGGCGTTTTCACCCTTGACTAGTGTTGATGCGATTCAGAGACAGAGTTGGGTTGGAAACCAGGCTGAGTATGGTTAAAGGCTGGCCTTCGTAGACACTGTAGGGTCTAAGTACTGAGTTTGTCCACACTGTGGCCCCAGGGCAAGGGGATGCATGGCAAAGCATCAGTCCTCTCACTCTCCTGCTGTGACATTCCCTTGGCAATCCGTGCCATTTTGGGAGGAAATGTGTTTGTTTCACAGTTAAAAATGTGCTGTGATGAGCTCTGAAAAAAAGGAAGCAGACCTGAAATAATGAATTGCAGCATTCACACCTTGACTTCTGAGGTTTCTTTAAGTATTCCATATAAATTTAGCACACTGTCGCACAACTTGGCAGAGGCACAGGGTTGGTTTGATGTGGTTTTAGGAGAGAGCAGAGAGGGATGTTGGCAGTGCTTTGTTAAGCCAATCGTAGCTCTTACAACTCAGGGGTCACAGCCTCACTGATGGACGCAGAGTAACTCATATCCTTCCAACACATCCATTCAACATTTAGCCCCTCTAACGGGCTGGGTCAGAGTTGTATTATCCAGCCCTAGGAAACATGTCAACTGGCAGGCATTTTGGCACTGGGGCTCTGTGGAGCCCAACATTAAGCCCTGTGTAATGTGCACCTGCAACCACTTGCCAGTCACTACAGGCTGTTGAGCCCTGCGGTTAATCGCTGGGTTAACAAGGCTGCGTTGATGACTGCAGTTGCGTTCACATGTAAAGACCAGCAGGGTGTCTCTGACCCTGATTGGTGGGAATGGGTAATGGGAAAACCATTTTGAATTGTCTGCATAATGGCCTCAGGACTTTTGAAAGTAGGTTAGGCAGATTTAGCAAGAGACTTTAATATTTTAAATATATTATTTTTGCTGAATATTTTAAAGTAAATTAGCATGTATTGTAATTAAATATTTTTATGTAATCATCTTCAATAGTTACAACTATTTCTTAATCAATTTCATCAATGTGTTATCTGAGATGATCAGAAAATGGGTCATTAACATGCCAGTTTTTTCGCCACAGGACGACCATGAAGGCACTTCGAATGAAGGAATTTTTGTATCCAAGATCGTTGAGAAGGGACCAACAGACAAGGAAGGAGGCCTTCAGATCCACGACAGAATAATGGAGGTATGTAACTGACCTTCTGTACCGTTTCGTGTGAAGGCCAAGAACCAGGAGGTGAGGTGGCTTCTGGGGCATTTAGCACAGCACTTAGCATGTGTCCATTTTCTCCATGCTAAGAAAGAAAGCAACAGATAGTCTGATGGTGATAAACGATCAAAACCAGGAATGTTTAAAAAAAAATACAGACACGACAGTAACAGATAAACATTGCTAAACAACTTTGACTATATTTGCAGAAGTTACATGCAGCAAATGTCTCTTATGGTAATCATTAAGACTTTTAGTGAGACATCACTGTAAATAGAGTTAGACCAACCTGAGCCCAGGCTGTCTCTCTATGTTTGCTATAGCTGCTCAAAAGAGGCACTCGTTTACTGACTAGCTGACAAATTCCTTCCGACAGACCTGCTGTGGAGCAGCATCCTCTCGCCTTCATACAAAATCTCACTGTGTAATTGTCATGTGCTCCTGCGGGTCACTTTTAAGCGTGTACAGAAAACCAACATCACAAAGGTTTATTTTATAGTGTGAACTAGAGGTTGTCACAAAGGATGCATGGAACTCAGATGTTAAGTTTAACTGTGCATTACTGTATTTGTATTTATTATCTATCCCTATTAGCTACTCTTCCTTGGGTCCAGCAAAATTAAGGCAGTTTATACAATTTTAAAAACATTACAATACATTCACAGACTGTGTGCCCTCAGGCTGCTACTTCACCGCTACCTCATATTTACAGTACAAAATCCATGTGTACGTGTGTGTATAGTGTGTATGATATCGTGTGTGTATGCATGTGTCTGTGCCTATGTTTGTGTTGCTTCACAGTCCCTGCTGTTCCATAATGTTTTTAAAAAATCGAATTGTACTGCTTGCATGAGTCACTTGATGTGCAATAGAGTTCCATGTAGTCATAGCTCAATGTAGCACTGTGCGCCTTCCATAGTCTGTGGACGTGGGGACTGTGAAGAGACCTCTTGTGAAATGGCTTGTGGGGTATGCATGGGTATCCGAGTTGTGCGCCTGTAGTTCAAACAGACAGCTCGATGCATTCAACTCTCATAAGGTATTATCAGAAGTAGTGATGAAGTCAATCTCTCCTCCACTTTGAGCCAGGAGAGATAGACATGCATATTATCAATATTAACTCTCTGTGTACATCCAAGGGCCAGCCGTGCTGCCCTGTTCTGAACCAAATGCAATTTTCTTAAGTCCGTTTTTGTGTCACCTGACCACGACTGAACAGTAGTCCAGGTGAGACAAAACTAAGGCCTGTAGGACCTGCCTTGTTGACAGTGCTGTCAAGTGCCTTATCATGGACATACTTCTCCCCATCTTAGCTACTGTTACAGTGCCTTGCGAAAGTATTCGGCCCCCTTGAACTTTGCAACCTTTTGCCACATTTCAGGCTTCAAACATAAAGATATAAAACTGTATTTTTTTGTGAAGAATCAACAACAAGTGGGACACAATCATGAAGTGGAACGACATTTATTGGATATTTCAAACTTTTTTAACAAATCAAAAACTGAAAAATTGGGTGTGCAAAATTATTCAGCCCCTTTACTTTCAGTGCAGCAAACTCTCTCCAGAGGTTCAGTGAGGATCTCTGAATGATCCAATGTTGACCTAAATGACTAATGATGATAAATACAATCCACCTGTGTGTAATCAAGTCTCCATATAAATGCACCTGCACTGTGATAGTCTCAGAGGTCCGTTAAAAGCGCAGAGAGCATCATGAAGAACAAGGAACACACCAGGCAGGTCCGAGATACTGTTGTGAAGAAGTTTAAAGCCGGATTTGGATACAAAAAGATTTCCCAAGCTTTAAACATCCCAAGGAGCACTGTGCAAGCGATAATATTGAAATGGAAGGAGTATCAGACCACTGCAAATCTACCAAGACCTGGCCGTCCCTCTAAACTTTCAGCTCATACAAGGAGAAGACTGATCAGAGATGCAGCCAAGAGGCCCATGATCACTCTGGATGAACTGCAGAGATCTACAGCTGTCGTATATTGCACAAATCTGGCCTTTATGGAAGAGTGGCAAGAAGAAAGCCATTTCTTAAAGATATCCATAAAAAGTGTCATTTAAAGTTTGCCACAAGCCACCTGGGAGACACACCAAACATGTGGAAGAAGGTGCTCTGGTCAGATTAATCCAAAATTGAACTTTTTGGCAACAACGCAAAATGTTATGTTTGGCGTAAAAGCAACACAGCTCATCACCCTGAACACATCATCCCCACTGTCAAACATGGTGGTGGCAGCATCATGGTTTGGTCCTGCTTTTCTTCAGCAGATGGTTAAAATTGATGGGAAGATGGATGGAGCCAAATACAGGACCATTCTGGAAGAAAACCTGATGGAGTCTGCAAACGACTTGAGATGGGACGGAGATTTGTCTTCCAACAAGACAATGATCCAAAACATAAAGCAAAATCTACAATGGAATGGTTCAAAAATAAACATTTCCAGGTGTTAGAATGGCCAAGTCAAAGTCCAGACCTGAATCCAATCGAGAATCTGTGGAAAAAACTGAAAACTGCTGTTCACAAATGCTCTCCATCCAACCTCACTGAGCTCGAGCTGTTTTGCAAGGAGGAATGGGAAAAAATGTCAGTCTCTCGATGTGCAAGACTGATGGAGACATACCCCAAGCGACTTACAGCTGTAATCGCAGCAAAAGGTGTGGCTACAAAGTATTAACTTAAGGGGGCTAAATAATTTTGCATGCCCAATGTTTCAGTTTTTGATTTGTTAAAAAAGTTTGAAATATCCAATAAATGTCGTTCCACTTCATGATTGTGTCCCACTTGTTGTTGACTCTTCACAAAAAATACAGTTTTATATCTTTATGTTTGAAGCCTGACATGTGGCAAAAGGTCGCAAAGTTCAAGGGGGCCAAAAACTGTCATGGCCAAATACATATATCAATATGTTTTGACCATGACAGTTTACAATCCAGGGTAACTCCAAGCAGTTTAGTCAACTCAATTTCCACATTATTTATTATAAGATTTAGTTGAGGTTTAGGGTTTAGTGAATGATGTGTCCCAAATTCAATGCCTTTAGTTTTAGAAATATTTAGGACAAATTATTCCTTGCCACCCACTCTGAAACGAACTGCAACTCTTTGTGTTGCAGTCATTTCAGTCGCTGACACGTATAGTGTTGAGTCATCCGCATACATAGATACTCTGGCTTTCCTCAAAGCCAGTGGCAATTCATTTGTAAAGATTGAAAAAGTAAATGGGCCAAGACAGCTGCTTTGGGGAATTCCTGATTCTACCTGGATTATGTTGGAGAGGCTTCCATTAAAGAATACCCTCTGTGTTCTGTTAGATAGGTAACTCCTTATCCACAATAGCAGAGGGTTTAAAGCCATAACACATACATTTTTACAGCAGCAGACTATGATCAATAATGTCAAAAGCTTTACTGAAGTCAAACAAAACAGCCCGCACAATCTTTTATCATCAATTTCTCTCAGCCAATCATCAGTCATTTGTGTAAGTGCTTTGCTTGTTGAATGTCCTTCTCTATAAGCATGCTGCAAGTTTGTCAATTAGTTTACTGTAAAATGGCATTGTATCTGGTCAAATGCAATTTTTTCCAAAAGTTTACTAAGGGAAAGTAACAGGCTGATTGGTGTGCTATTTGAGCCAGTAAATGGGCTTTACTATTATTAGGTAGTGGAATGACCTTTGCTTTCCTCCAAGCCTGGGGGCACACACATTCTAGTAGGCTTAAATGGAAAATATGGCACATAGGAGTGGCAATATCATCTGCTATTATCCTCAGTAATTTCCCATCCAAGTTGTCAGACACTGGTGGCTTGTCATTGTTGATAGACAGCAATCATTTTTTATCTCTTCCACACTAACTTTACGGAATTTAAAATGACAATGCTTGTCTTTCATAATTTGATCAGATATACTTGGATGTGTAGTGTCAGCATTTGTTTCTGGCATGTCATGCCTAAGTTGCTAATCTTGCCAATTAAAAAATCATTAAAGTAGTTGGCAATATCCATTGGTTTTGTGGTGAATGAGCCATCTGATTCAATGAATGATGGAGCGGAGTTTGCCTTTTTTCCAAGAATTGAATTTAAGGTGCTCCAAAGCTTTTTACTATCATTCTTTTTCATTTATCTTTGTTGCATGGTGTAGTTTCTTCTTCTTTTTATTCAGTTTAGTCAAATTATTTCTCAATTTTCAATAAGTTTGCCAATCGGTTATGCAGCCAGACTTATTTGCCATTTATTTTGCCTCATCCCTCTCAACCATACCATTCCCCATCAATCCACGGGGATTTCAGTTTTTACAATCGATTTCTTAATGGATGCATTCTTATTAGCAATTGGAATAAGCAATTTCATAAATGTGTCAATTACAGTGTCTGTTTGCTTCTCATTACACACCACGGACCAACAGATATTATTTTAACATTGGAATCACTACAAAACTTCTTATACACTATATTAGGCCCAGCCTTTGGGACTTTGGTTCTCCAAGATATGGCTACTATTTTGTGATCACTACATATGATGGATCTGGATACTGCTTTAGAGCAAATGTCTACAGCATTAGTAAAGATGGGATCAATACATGTAAGCCGCAAGATGACAAATGTTTCCCTACAGCCGTCATTGTCAGACCTCAGCTACATATTTTCAGAGCAATGACTAGATGTTTGTGTTTATCCATTGAAATATGTTTTTTTAAGTATGCATCAAGACTAGATTGATAATAGTAGTTTCTGTCCTGTAGTTCTTCCACTTACTCTAAGATACGTTCTGAGTTCTGAGCAAGCATCACACTTTCGCATTAAGTAAGCATTGATACTTGATAAATGGGAGATTTGAGCAAAAATGTAAGCTACATGCTCAGATTTGTAGTTTTTATGCATCCCTCTAACCAGATCCTTGGTATTGACATGCATACATTGTAATGTTAGCACCAGAGAGACAGATACTGTACAACAACCTATCCCTCAACAGTAACCACTTCAAGCAGCAGTAACAAGTGGCTGAAATCCCACTGTTCGTTAAGATATATCATAAGATCCCTTGACAATAGGCAGATTTAAGCCACCAAATCCGACAGCAGTTCGGTGCCTAGTGACTAAGACCTATAGGGCCTCCAAGTGGCCTTGTTGCCTGTTCTGTAAGGAGAGATTTGTTCATGTGCTGTGTGGCTGTCAGTGTGACTTACTGGGAGAAGGTGTGTGTGTGTGTGTGTGTGTGTGTGTGTGTGTGTGTGTGTGTGTGTGTGTGTGTGTGTGTGTGTGTGTGTGTGTGTGTGTGTGTGTGTGTGTGTGTGTGTGTGTGTGTGTGTGTGTGTTACCAGGTGGAATCAGTGTACTGAGCCATCTGAGAACACCTCTACAGGATCCTGCTATGCTCAGTTCATAGCCATCCATCTTTTATCAATTAAAAGAAAGCAGATTTAGCTTAAGGATGATATTGGACCCACATTGGTGTTTTTGTCTCTGTGTTGTCTTTGACCTAATGGGGGAGAAGTCACAGAGAGGAGTGGGTAGAGCATTAGGAGAACAAGGACATGTAGAACCTCAGGACAAGACGAGAAACCAAACCGATCCAATTAATAATACTCATTGTGTACACTGACGGTGCATGGTTGCTGTATCCCTGGGTGCTTTTCATTTGATAGGTAATCTGATAGAGGTGGTTTAAGTTTCTCAATCTCAACAAACCTCTTTGTTACAGCTAAGCAGAAAAAAGTACCCTTTCATATTTTATAAGGCACAATAGTTCAGTTTTGTTTCCTACCTGGGGGGATGGAGGTCTCAGTGGGACCAAGTGATGAACTGAGGGGGAAAATGAATAGAAAGAACCCACCGGCAGTTCCGTGTACTATACTCCCAACCCTGTGTGGCTAAACCAACAGCCTGTAGCCTCATCCTGCTCCGCTCGCTATATAGGGCCCTGTGCACAGCTGGAGCATGCATTTTTAAACCTGTGCCACCGGAACCCTCCCAGTACTGCCTCGTCTCTCCCACAACTCTTCTGGCAGTGCTTTTCTTTCTTTAGTGCTACTTTTCTCTACTTTAAAGTTGGATGCAACGTAATTCATTTTGAATGGTTGTTTGTGGATGTGGCACATTTATGGGGGGATGGCAGGTAGCCTAGTGGTTAGAGCGTTGAACTGACAAGGTAAAATTCAGTCTTTCTGCCCCTGAAGAAGACAATTAACCCACTGTTTCCCAGTAGGCTGTCATTGTAAATAGGAATTTGTTCTTAACTGACTGACTTGCCATGTTAAATTAAGGTTTCATTTATTGATTTCCTGGCATATTGGTATGTAGGCTATGTGTAAGTTGAAGATCTAGTTTAAGTATGTAGCATTCTGGTTGTATTGTGATAATTTTGGCTTGACTTTCTGCTCAGATTCTCAAAAGACTGGCTGACATGACAGACATCATCAGGGTGTCACTCATCATGCTTTTGCCATTCTGATTTCATTGTCCCCTTTACAGTTGGGCCTGCACAAGAGAGATGTTAGATCCAACAACTTTAGTGCTTACTCATCACCACCCTCCTACCATTTCCATTGCCTTTGGAAATTAAAGCCCTTTTTTTTAATGAACACCATATGAAAGTAGATAATCTAAAAGCAGATCATGTGGATCACCATTCATGCATCACAAAAAAGTCCCAGTGCCTTGCCTTGCTGCGGGGATCGGCTGGCCTATTTGGAGCCATTTACATAACATGTGGAACTACAACAGAATAACAAGTTCAACTGAGGAGGCAAAAGCACTGGGGTCAATTCTTTCATAGGAAAACACATGGTGTGGTGTTCCATCTTCCCCCTGTGAAGGTTGTCGTTCCAGGAAGTATACATGGATGGGGCGGCAGGTAGCCTAGTGGTTAAGAGCATTGGCCAGTAACCGAAAGGTCACTGTTTTGAATCGCTAATTGAAAAATCTGTCGATGTGCCCTTGAGCAAGGCACTTAACCCTAATCGCTTCTGCAAGTCGCTCTGGATAAGAGCGTCTGCTAAATGACTAAAATGTAAATGGTCCTGGCTTGTTCCTCGGTAACAGCCTCTTCGTGGGGGAGTGTGATGGCAGATGTCCCTCCTCTGCAGCACTGCTAATACTTCAGCCTGGGATGAATCAGCTCATGAATGCCTCCTTGTTCAGCACACACATTCTCTCATAACCTGGATCTATGTTTGCTTTCGCTCGCTCTCTCCGCAAGCTAAATATCTGGTTCGGAGTAGATGTGTTTGCCTGAGAAGATTTAATAAATAGGTTTATTTAAATTAAACTTATGTGGCTCGGTATAGGCAAAGAGAGCTCTGTGTTGTGAACCTTATCTCGACAGGGGGACTTAGTTTAGTCAATATTTTCACATTTGTCTTAAAGTGAGATGTAGTAGATGTAAGAAATTGTTTTCAAACATGTTTAACTCTTGATGTTTTCCTCTTTTCTTTTTTCTTTTACAGTTGCCTAGCCATCTGCCTGCACATTTCATGTAGCCCTCGTCTCTCGGGGCTAGATCTTCACATTGACACACCACACATTGTTAGTGCTTATACAAGGAAATGTGTGCTTGGCTGTTTTTGTCTCTAAGAAATGTCTCCGGGTGTTTACTCATGCCTCAAATGTTATGCTGAATCCTAGCACCATTGTCTGCAGGACTAAACCAATGTCACAATCCCAAAATGACTGTTTCTGATCTCTCAGGGAATGGAGTTGTTTTTGTAGGAATCCAAATGCAAGAATGGGAGTAGAACGAGGACGCTGAGGCTTCAGTTGTAAATGTCACCTTGTAAATCCTCTGTAAACACTCTCAGGTCATGAAGGTTGAAAAACAACAACTACTTTAAAATAAACTGACATTGAGGAGAAACCAGTTGTAGGCTTGAGAGGCCATGTGTCATTGCCAGCAGATATGTGTCCAACTTTAATTGTGGCAGCAATGTAAGCTGTAGTCAAGAACTCACCCAGGACTGTGGAGTCCTGCTAAAGCCTGTCTAAGGTCAGAATAATAGTCTTTAGTGTTGTCATTGTTTGTACTTGCTTGGTCTCTCTCTCTCTGGCCCTGTTTCGTCTGTAGCATTTGAAGTAAAGGCTCAAGCTAAGACTGTGATAGAGTTTAGCTGCAGTAAAACAACTTTGTGCCGCATCTCCTGTAAATGTCCGTCCCAGGGTGTAATCAACTGTTTTTTATTTAGGTCACTGTCGTATGGTACTGATTTAAGGAATGTGCTTTTGAGTTTTTCCCCAGAAATGTATGTGATGCTCTCCTTCAGGCATAATGTAGGCTTGTTGTTACGAAAGTGACTCTCCAGTGCGATGGTGGGTTGACTAGCCACCCTGAATAGAATGCAAAAGCCTGTCATTTGTTTCTACACAACAAACATAGCATAACATATGACATATGAATTCACTTGCAATTACTTGTTTTTCTAACTTGCTTGGAAGTGCATGGGGACTGGGGAGGACTGGTTGAAAAATGTATCTGCTAATGACCACATGTCTGATATGCTATGATACACTATTTTGACTTACCCTCACCCATCCCCTTATTTTTATTAATGTTGAAATGTTTATCACAAGACTGTTGAAATATGTTAATTGCTACAGCTGACAATTGCCAAGACATCAAGGTAACATTTTACTTTGGGTATCTACTGACTGCCATGTTGTACCCGCTTAAAATCCCAAATCAGGATTGTTTGAAGGATAGGTGACTAGAAAACAGAATGCTATTCATTTAGACAATTATGTGACCTAGTCCGGTTAGAGTGGGGAGGTGACAACTTCGTTCAACGTTTGGAATTTTGTGGGTCACGCCAGAGCAGTCCTTCCTTATCTCCATGTGACCGCTTTGCTGTAAGGTTACTCACGGTGCACCACTTAACTCCCCAGAGCTATTTTAGTGGCGACTCACCAGCCAGACCTTCCCGGTGCTAAATGGCAGCCTGACTGCCTGGCCAGGAGTTGTGAATGGTGGCTGGTAGAATTGTTTAGGGAGTTGTGGAAGAAACAAAGCGTGCATGTTGATGAGGCCTAATTCTGTCTGAAGTCCTGTTAGCATTTCTCCCGCTTACATTTTACATTGGTCATTTAGCAGACACTTATCCAGAACGATTTACAGGAGAAATTAGTGTTGAGTGCCTTGCTCGAAGGTCGGCTCAGGGATTTTTGTATGTTACCTGAAACTGTCACGGTTGTGTGGAGAGACGGACCAAGGCGCAGCGTGATTAAAGTTCCACATATTTGTTTAAGCGAAACAAAAAGAACCAACGAACCGCAACATACACTAACTCAAAACAATATCCCACACAGCAGGTGGAAACAGGGAACCCTTCAGTATGATCCCCAATTAGAGACAACGAACCTCAGCTGCCTCTAATTGGGAACCATACCAAGAGCACCAACATAGAAATAATAAACCTAAAACACCACCTAGTCACGCCCCTGACCTACTATACCATAGAGAACCAGGGGCTCTCCATAGTCAGGGCGTGACAGAAAATGTATTTAAAAAAATAGTGAACCTTTCAAACTTGGGTTAAAAGGATTTAGGGATTTTTATCACTTGACTAGAATGAGATGAACTCTCCCGCTAAATAAAGGTTGAATAATTCTTTATTCATCTTTTCCCCCTGAGAGGGACAGAATGCCAGGTCCGACAGCATGGCGTGGGCAGTCCATCCTGACTGTCGCTAATAAGTTGTCACAGCACATGGCATCTTGGACAAGACATGTGTCACAAGTTCCCAGGCGTTATTTCTGACCTGGAGGCTATGAGGAACAGAAATGGCAGTTATTTCCCTAAGGGGGATCACATGTTGTTTGGCATCCCGAGACAAGAAGCAGGCCTTTGTCAGGGCCTTTATTGGATTCAGGCCCCCGTGCAGTCGGCCGGCTCCTCTCTCTCTCGGTCTCTTGCTCTCTCTCTCACTCTCTGTTTCTCTCTTAGTCGCTTGCTCCCTGCTCAGTGCAGGCAGGCCAGTCTCAGCCCCATGCAGCCCAGCACAGGGAGGCACATTCCGAGCCTCTTTGGCTCATCTAAGGGAGGACATTAAATCAAATCTAACTTTTAAAGAGGCCATAATCAGCTTCTGGTAGTGGCCGCTGCGTTGTGCAGGGCGCACAGTAAGGCCCCCTGACTGGAACAGGCACAAGGCACATTTTTGTTTTTCCTTCTCCGTATGGAAAGAGAGCAAAATAGATTTTTTAAACTGTGGAGTGATTACATATACAACCCTAAGACAGTATGAGGTGAACTGTCACCTCGTGGGGCCCGCCGCTTCTCTTCATCTGCACCACCACTGTATGCCAATGCCACACACAAAAATATAGTATTTTCCTCTCCATCTGAACAGCATCCCTTCCTCAAAGCAGCCGGCGGGTGATGATTTTCATGGTTGACCGACTATAAATGTGTTTGCTTTTTCTCTGACAACAGTCTCTCTTTATTCATAGAACTCATTCCCTCTGTTAATTTTAGGGCCCTAAAGGTTTTAGAGACAGAAATAGACAGGTGTAATTAAGGCTAATTTTCCTGCCAATCAATCTCTGGGCTTGTGTAAATGGCTCAGTAACAATAGGCTGAGGTTGCCCTGCACCAGCTGCTCTCTCTGTCAGCCCCCGACCCCAACCCCTCCTCCCCCTTGTGGACTGCCCACTGTCTCCCTAATTAACTACCCTCAATTAAACGCTAATAGGCTGATTAACAGACCCTTGTTGGTGCTGTAATGGCCCGTTGTTTCCTCCTGGTGCCCCTCTGAAATGTTTCCTGACTGCTGTGCGTTAATCACTGCCCATTCGGAGTGCTCTCTCTGGGCTCGGCAGGCACCAGCTTGGCCAGCTTCACGCTCCACTGTCTTCCAGCTTATTCCACTTTGATTGATTTCCTTACCAAAAAAGCCCAGAGTCTGAACCACAGTTGTTTCTATGATTTCATCTGTGTATTATGTCAAATAAAAAAGTCAGGGAGGACTAGTGATTGTAAGAAATTATCCATGAAGTAGAATTTGACCGAGGCAGCTAGTGCTGCTAACCCACAGCTGTACACTTTAGGATAAATCACACATAATGCTGACATGCATGTGGTTTGGGCTGGACAGTTTGGGTGTAGGCTTTTTTATTTGTAAAATAATCATCATTTTATGGGACTGCAGCCTTCCAAATATGGAGTTTAACTGATGGAACAAGATAAGCATATTTTCCTAATATGATACGTGGGAGTTTTTTATGACAGTCCGGCATTATGGTGATACATGGAAGTACATTCCTGGTTTACTTCCTGGATATTTCCTGGATCATCTTTTCTAAAGTTGGCTTCAGACGCTGCGCGTGTGCATGTGTGCGCGTGTGCATGTGTGCATGTGTGCGCGTGTGTGCATGTGTGCGCGTGTGTGCGCGTGTGCGTGTGGCTGTTCCTATTCAAATGGCCATACTGTAATTTGAACAAAGTTTGTTCAACATTTCAACAGTGACTTCATGTTCCCACATCAGTCCCTTCAGCAGGTTATATCTATAGATGTCCAGCTCTACAGACGTCTCATTGACTATCATAAATCATATACAGAATGAGAGGGGATTGAGTGTGCTCTCTTCAAATGGAAACTTTTTATAGCCAGGCTCTTGTAAGCTGTGAGTGTTAAATTGATTTTCCATTCTTCACCAGCACTTTAATCAGGTACATTATACTGTTGAACTATATTGTATTTGCAGAAATTCATGGCAGGAAACTCTTCGTGCAGAGTAGCTTATAACAAAGACCCCATAAAAGCTCTTTGTCTTCCTCCCTGTACTGCAGTCAGACTTCTGTCTAACGTGCTCTGTTACTCAAACCCACTCTTCCTTTTTGAAAACGTTCTTATCTCTCCCTGGTTAGTGCCAATGGATGTTACTGGATTGTTTATTTTGCTTTGTAATGTCCTTTACAGATTTTATTGACGCGGAAGAACACAAAGGGTTGACATCAGTTTACTGCAGGTCATTCTCCCTCTTCCGACTGGCAGATGTTGGGTGATATCTGAGCTAATTGGAATACTGTACATCACCTTGCAGATGTTTCTTTACAGAAATCAACGACTGTACCATTCACGCAGAAAACATGCTCTACCATTTACAGTACATCTTAAAGAGCCGTGCACCTGCTTTTACATCCCATTAGGCTGTACCCTGTCTAGACAGTGGATGGGTCACAACGTGTCATTGGAGGCTGAAGTGGTATCCCAGGATGCTTTGGCGCAGCACAAAGGGTGGCAGGGAGGTTGGACAGGCAGACGGTGATGATTCAAGGCTTCACGGTGGCAGCCTGGCCTCCATTGCTAATCCTGACAACATGGACCGCTTTAGAATTCTACTGCTCCCACCCTCGTCAGCGTCTCTTCACAAGGGTTTTAGATGGCCTCCCTTTCACTTGCCAACAAAGTAGAACTGGTGGCCGCTGCGCGCCTTTCTGATGCAAATGTGTCTAAATAGAAAAACATTGTTAGAAAGGCTTGGTTCATAGTCTGTGTTATGCTGGTTTTGCCTTTCTCTCGTTTTTCTGCGAGAGATGTTTCGCTTTCAAGTTGTACCTTTCTGTCTGATTCAAAACTTCCTCTTTCTTTAAAAAGAGACAGAGAAATTGCCAGAACTGCCACATTGAGGAAGCAGTGGAGGAACACACACACGTGGCGTGGGAGTGGGGCCAGACTGCAGGCACCTCCCTCAAAATACCTCCTCGCTCCACTGTTGTCTGAAGCAGGAATCAACGTTCTCCCTTCACTGTCAATGTAGAGTAGAACTATTCTCTCTCTCGTGAAGGAGAGCATTACACATCCTTGATGTGTTTGCTGATGCTGCTTGTCATGTATCGTTGTTTAATCAAGAAAAATGTCTGTTCGTCATTATGAGATGTTGGAGAACATAATTGAAGCAAAGCCACTGTCAATGTAACCACACACTAGTCTGGTATGTGTGTTTAAATGGCCAGTGTTGTGTTAAACCAACTGCTAACTGTCATACAGTGTTAGTGAAAGGCTTTGAGGGCGTCACAGATTAGTCTTTCTTGATGAACCATCTGCTGTTTCAAATATATGTACAGCCCAAAGTATTTACTTCATGGAATATTACACTGTTATAGTTATTTACTGAATCTGCTTGGCACAACTACTCTCTAGAAACATTCCATTGTAACTTGATATAGTGTGTGCAACCATATCACTCTTAAAGAATCTATTAGGTCTGTCCCTATTTTTCTGAATCTCACCATCTCTCCCTACCAATCTGTTTCACACTCACATATACAGTGTGGAAATGAAAGAAAGATGGTGTAAATCAAGCACATTGTCCAGTTAGGACTGGTGTGGCGTTAAACAATGAGCCATTGTGGACTGAACTGCTACATTGTTCACCTTCTGTCTATCAACTAATGACACGGAAAGCAAGGCCTCCTCAGGTTCTCTTTTAAAGACGTCTCTTTCTTTTACTGACATTTTAATGAATCCCTTCTCCATTACGATCTGCTCTGCTATTTCCTGAGGAGAATGAAGCAGCGCCCTCTACCCTCGTACCCATATACGGGTTGAAAATTGAACATGTTGGTACTAATAAGCCCCTAAATTGGAACGTAGTGGCAGTACAGTAACATGCTATACATGACATCAGAGTTCAGGCTCTGCACTTCACAGCACTGTGTGGGTTTTGACTGGCAGTCGTTCTGAACTTGAGCACCGTACGACAAGAATTTGCCCCCATCCCTCCCGGTAATTAAGCAACTTTTGCAAATGGGAAATGCTGAAAATGAAGATGACTCTATGTATCTTGAAAGATGAGATGTTGAGGATTATAGTAAATACTGCCTGTGTCCAAATGAGCACTTCATATTTCCAAATCCTAAAACTCATGTCATATACAGGGTAAACGTTTAAGATCACTATGTTTGATGTACAGTTACAAGATGACTTGGCGTCATACACAGGGTTGTTCTCAACAGAACGAGTCTGTTTGTTTATTGTGAGGAACATTTTCTGCGGCGCACACACCTGAATACACTCATGGCTCTTTTCTATGAGCACCAACATTACCATCGGTTTCTCTGAATAACCCTGTGCAAGCCTAACACTGTAAGATCATATTTAATAACTTAGCTCGTCATGTTGACAATCAAACACTCTTTCAACTGATTCCCACCTGATTTTTCCATTATCAGATGGTTCCCACATGATTTTCAAATGATTCCCACATGATTTTTACATTATCTCCAAACTGTTTCCTTTCAATTGCTACCATGGTTATGCTGTTCATATTTCTTCTGTAAGAAACATTTCAATTTAGCTCTATCCATATTGGCCAATTCCCACGAGTGTAAAGGGTTAAAGAAATAGGATAAAGTATGTTCTTGAGTGAGTTTACCCAGATTACATGGGTTTTGGTGGGAGTCCGAGTGCTCTCTTGAGCCTACCTGTCTGGGTTCCCACTGAGTCTAAAAACAGTGGTATTTAATACTGTCAGGCCCCATGCCCTGCACTCGGAGCAGGAGGCTCAGAGCTGCAGTCTACCTCCAATCTGAGACGGAGACCCAGAGAGTCAGGGACAGAGATTAAACGGACCTCAGGCAGAGGGAAGGTCGTTTATCACCCCGGGGAAGCAGAGGATAGAGTGGGCATGTGGAGGGAGAGACAGCCGACAGAGGGACAGATTTAGGGAGTGTCCTGTTGTTGGACACGGTAGGTTATATATTAAATAAACCTCCCCACATCTGCGGTGAGCCTCCAGTTACTGCCAGCGCTACTTGAATTATGAGAGTTATTTGATAAAGGTAAATGTCATAGAAACTGCAAAATATGATCTTTCTGATACTATATAGAAATATTTTACTTGATAAAGTGATGCTCCTTTTGATGCATTTGTAGAATATAGTATGTGCCCACCTCTTCATATACAATTTGATAACTGATGGGCCTAATATTGTCACTCATCAGATTATTGCCAATTGAATCTTGTGTATAGGCTGCGTGAAGTTAGGGTTGGTATAGTTTAGGGGTAGTTTGGATGGTCCGGCTGTGCAGGCTGACTGACATCACTTATTTGGCGTTCATCAACTTGGGTAGTGTCAAGGATATGTTCTGCCTTATTCTAAAGGCCTACTGCAACACAGCATGTTTTCCTTCCTCTTACAATACATTTGATTAGTAATAGAATTTCATTAACTAATACAGTCCTGTGACTGCTTATTTTTTACTAAGTAAAACGTAAAAGAGAATGGTATCAAACTGCAAGACACGTGGTCAAATGATTTGCTACTGAAAAATCGGCATAACACAAACTCATAATGACACAATTGTCTTTAGAAATTAAATCAACCTCTTCATTTACATTTTACATTACATTTAAGTCATTTAGCAGACGCTCTTATCCAGAGCGACTTACAAATTGGTGCATTCACCTTATGACTTCCAGTGGAACAGTCACTTTACAATAGTGCATCTAAATCTTAAAGGGGGGGGGGTGAATGTTCACCCACTTTAACATTCAGTTAGGCGTAATTTAAATTAAATTGTGAAATAAGGTGCACAATTATCGGCAGTGCGTCCATTTGTCCTTCATTCAGTGAGGAGAAAGAGACCCATTAGTGCCTGGCTGGGTACCAACGTCCTACAGCACATTGTCTTGGCATGTTCAGTTAAGAATAGGTGTGAAAAACAAACCGGTAGAAAGGCTCTAAATACTTTCCTGTTTTGTGATTTCAAAATTCTGGCAAATGAGCAGTGTAAAATATAAACATTTAGGAAAAGTCAGACAAGAAGCATTTTATTGATTTATTTACTGAATCAAATGTCAGGGCCGTTGGCCTATGGTGGTTCTAGTGTTAAACAGGAAGATTCATTTTGGGTTACTTATACTATGTACTCCAGCAATTCAAGGACTGAGAGAGATGGCATTCACTGTATGTTAGAAAACAAGCAAGAAAACAAGCAAACCAAAAACATTGTAACATGTGTATAAGTGTAGGCATGTCTACTGTGATTCTTTTGTTTGTCATATTTTGTCAAGTAGAGAAGTTGAAAATAATCATTCCCCACTGTTCCTCTGGCCTTAGAAGATCATGGCATGAGACAGAATAGGCTGAGAGAGAGACTCTAAAAGAACACGACGACAGATTTTAAGGGTCTGCCTGCCCCCTCTACTTTCCTCTCCTCTCCAGCCGTGCTATATCAGGCCAGCAGCTGCTGGACTAGGTTTCCACACACACTGCACCGGATCTTACACAAGACCCTTTATTTTGGGGCTTATGGCCCTTCTACGATAACAACCAGATCATGCTCAATGTTTATTAGCTGGGAAATATGAAAACATTTATTTGTTTCTGTCATGGTGTCTAAATGGATTTGGCATAGTTAGCCACAGTGACACAGGGGTTGTGGGTTTTGAGATGGAAGGTGAAAGTTACAGAATAGGCAGACCAGCGTGAACAGTACCTCTGTGGCCTGCAGCACTATGGGCAAACACAAAGTCACTTCATTTAGTCAGAGAGAAGTGGTTCCAGACTGTTAATGTCGATCACAGGAGAAAGTGAGCCCTGTGATTATTTTGGTGTAAAGGTCCAAATAAACCCTGTGTAGGTCGTGACCCCACTGATCTGAACCAAATGTGCCATGGTTTCCTAACTTTTGTTGAAAGCATTACCTAGCCTAGTGACTAAGGTAGAGCACAATTTTTTTTTTTTACAGTTGCCTTCCTTCCCTAAGCTCTTTCTCAGCGAATGTTGCTATAAAACATTCTTTGGGTAATAACATCTCTGCACACATCTCTGCCTTGCTTTATCCACACAATGGTTTATTGACACAACTTCTTTGTCAGGTAGTCAGCAGGCAGGTTTTAGAAAAATGTACACATGCTTATATGAGCCCAGGTTTTGAAAACAAATATGTTTAAAATGAATGGATTGTAATTCAAATCAAATTGTATTGGTCGCTACACATATTTAGCAGATGTTATTGTGGGTGTAGTGAAATGCTTGTGTTCCTTTCTCCAACAGTGCAGTAACATCGAACAATTCATCAATTACTTTATTTCATAAGGCTACTATAGTTAGTTGCTACTTCCATTTCAGCCATCACTGCACTGAAACTTGCAACAGATCGATATAACTGGGAACATTTCCATTTCCATTGTGTACATATCTCTTTGAAGATCGGGTCATCCGTCAAATGTCAAACACATTCAGACTAAGACTAAGGAGAGTCCATGAAACGTTTTGACTATCACGCACCTGTAATGAACACAATGCAGGGCACAGCAGGTGTTTATTGTGAAGGCCCACAGGAGGAGGCAGGTAGCTGGGTCCAGGGGCAGGCAGAAGGTCATACACAGGGGTCCAGAACGACAACAGTACAGGCAGGGAAAAGGCTAGTAATGTCTTCCGGGAGATCAGGCAATAGGTTGATAACAGGAAATCCAATAGGCTAAAGTACAGGCAGGGAATAGTCAAAAGGTGTCGTTAGTGAGGCAGGCCAAAACTATCATACACGGGAGGATTGAATTATGGGAAAAACAGAGCTCCAAATAGAGGTGTGTCACAAAACAAACAATACTTCACAATGATGGGGTGCAAAGAACTGAACGAAATAGTGTGTGATAATGACACACGTGTGTGAACAGGTGATCAGAATTCAGGAGATTGGGATCTGGAGAGTGAGCTGTGTTCAGGGGATCTACGTGTTTGAGTGTGTGAGTTGGAAGCAGACATTACAGCTCCCTTTTCTCCCAGTGGTGTCAATCTTATTTTGCCTTGGGGGCCGCAATGAGGGCCGCACTGAAAATGTGTTATTTCCTCGCCTTAAAAAAAGTTTTAAAAATAGTCTTCTATTCAGAATGTTTGGTAATCCTATGGTCCCTGAAGATCTTTAATTTCTGTCATTATTAGTGAGCTATAATTTCTGACTGAACCCCTCGCGGGCCGGACTGAACCCCTCGCAGGCCGGACTGAACCACTCGCGGGCCGGACTAATCCACGCGCGGAACGGACTGAACCACCTGCGGGCCGGACTGAACCACACGCCGGCCCGAACTGAACCGTCCGCGGGCCGGACTTAACCCCTCGCGGGCCGGACTGAGCCACCCGCGGGCCGGACTGTACCACTCACCGTGCGGACAGAACCCCTCGCGGGCCGGACAAAACCCCTAGCAGCCCGCGGGCCATAGTTTTGACACCTGTGATTTACATGGTTCTCAAAATCCGGTCAATATTTATGTAAGCGTGCACATTAGGTCAAGCTAACGGCCCAGGGCCCTGATCAAACAGCCCTTTCATCTGTGGTTTGACCTTCATTGGACTCGGCTCCCAGAAGCCCCTAAAGAAGCTAGGGGTAATCAGATGTCAGGCTGGGTGTTCACCAGGGACTCTGACAGGCAGCACCTTACCCCACACACACTGAGCTTTCTCTCTCTCTCTCTTGCGCACACGCTGTCCTATAACAGCGTCCCTCATATACTCATATCCTCCTCCTTGATAGATGTGCTTCTCTGGCTGGCTGTGTGGAGGCAGCTCAGCCCTTCAGCTCTCAGGGTAAATAAAGAAGAGATGATTTGATGACATTGGACCAGAATATACTGTTAGGAGATCCACAGGAAACTACACGGGCCCTCTCACCTACCTTACAGTTCCTTCACAACACTGCCTCTGGCCAGGGGAGTTAGCTAGCCCTGCGCAGTGGACTTGGGTTGCCTCTGGGTGTGGGCAGTGGGCTGGGCTGGGCTGGCTACAGACGGCTCACTTAGATTCTCTCTATGTCCAGTCTGTGTGTGGGCTGTGGGAATATTGCCCTGATGCAGATCAACTCAAGAACACTGCTTACACTGTATCATTGATATGACATCATGACATTGTATAACTACACAATTACTGGGCGTAATGCTGTTTCATGAACAGTGAATAAACATCTCTCCTATGTTGTTTGTGTGTGTGTGTGTTATCCATACCATTACATATTTTTGTCAGTTATCAGGACAAAACAGTGTATATGTACTGTAGATTGATTTGTACATTTAGGAAGTGTGGTAATGGTTTGCTGCCCTCAATCATGAACAATGTGTTGTTCCATGGTATGTCATCATAAATGTGTCAAAGTATACCCATATTAAGGTAGACTCTGCAAGATTAAAAAGCAACGTTGCAAATTCTGAAGTCCTAAAGAACATACAATTACTATATGAGGTCGAAAGCCTCTTAAACAGTCGCCACTGTTCTCATTGTGGTGCCGCCTCACATTAAAACATATATATAGTAAGTGGTCATCTAAATGGATAATCCACAAGGCTATGTATTTACTCAGTAAACACAGAGTTAGGATATTTCACCACCCGAGAGGTGTATGGCAGATAAAAGGCCTAACTTTGCGATTTACAATTACTGGAAATGTTTTCAGAGGTTTCTGGAAGTCATTTGTCTGGCGTGGTATGTTACCGCCACTGTCCTCCAGCAATGGGAGCCTTGGTTATGTGTCTGGTGGTTCAGTGTAGCTACTCCTGAGCCAAGTGCAGTCAGAGCTCAGTAGGTGGACACGAGCTGTGTTTCGTGGCTCATGAATAAAATTACATGATGCAGAAACTCTAGGGGGGCAGACTCAAGACTCCGGTCTCCAAGCGGTGAGCAGCAGTAAAATATTTCCTAGTTTCCTTTTCAAGAGGCTCTTGTGTTATCAAGCTGAAATGACAAGTAGCAGCTTTTGACTTTGAGACGCTCTTATGTTGTCTGAAAGATCTCCTTTTTGCTTTCTGTCTCTCATACTCTCTGCCTTTCTCTTTCTGTCTCTCATACTCTCTGCCTTTCTCTTTCTGTCTCTCGTACACTGCCTTTCTCTTTCTGTCTCTCATACTCTCTGCCTTTCTCTTTCTGTCTCTCATACTCTCTGCCTTTCTCTTTCTGTCTCTCATACTCTCTGCCTTTCTCTTTGTGTCTCTCGTACACTGCCTTTCTCTTTGTGTCTCTCGTACACTGCCTTTCTCTTTCTGTCTCTCGTACACTGCCTTTCTCTTTCTGTCTCTCATACTCTCTGCCTTTCTCTTTCTGTCTCTCGTACACTGCCTTTCTCTTTCTCTCTCTCATACGCTGCCTTTCTCTTTCTGTCTCTCATACTCTCTGCCTTTCTCTTTCTGTCTCTCGTACACTGCCTTTCTCTTTCTGGCTCTCGTACACTGCCTTTCTCTTTCTGTCTCTCATACTCTCTGCCTTTCTCTTTCTGCTTCTCGTACACTGCGTTTCTCTTTCTGTCTCTCTCTCCCTTAATCTCTCTGACTCACTCTCTCTTCTCTACCTCTGACTAATGAGGGATGACTCTGAGGAAAAAAATGTAACTTTGTGGTCCTCCAGTGCTTCATTCTTGGTTGCTGTGTCCAAAAACAGATTTTTTTAGCTAAATATTAAGTCTGGAAATTTAGCCCAAGTACCATCTGTAGATAAATGCTCTGCTACATTGTAATCCTCTCATTTAAGTCATACCTAGGGCTATTCTTGAAAATGAAAAAGCTATCATACCATGGCCTCTAAAGGAATCAAAATTATGTTTCCAGTTCACTAAAATTGCAGAAAGACTGCACTGTCCCTGTTTGGATGTATTGTAGTCAGGATATGGAACATGACACACAGCTTGTGTCATGCAGGTGAATGAGGACCCAAAAGCGACTTGGCGAAAACAGAGTCTTTAATCCAGTAAAGTAAAACTACAATCAAAAAACACAATATCCACTCGTAAAGACGAGAACCGACTGGAGACTCGATCTTGAACTGCAGGTTGCCTCGGGAAGGCACTTGAACTCAGCAGACTCAGACACCTGCTCACAGCGCAGCATCTGAGGGAAACACGACACGACAGGGCGATACACAAACACAGCACGGTGAACAATAGACAAGGATCCGACCAGGACAGAAGTGGAAAACAAGGGGAGAAATAGGGACTCTAATCAGAAGACAAAATAGGGAACAGGTGTAAAAAGACTAAATGAGTGAGTTAGGAGAATGAGGAACAGCTGGGAGCAGGAACGGAACGATAGAGAGAGGAGAGAGAGGGAGGGGGAGAGAGAGGGATAGAAAAAGGGAACGAACCTAATAAGACCAGCAGGGGGAAACGAACAGAAGGGAAAGCATAATGACAAGACAATATATGACAAAACATGACAGTACCCCCACTCACCGAGCGCCTCCTGGCGCTCTCGAGGAGGAACACTGGCGGCAACGGAGGAAATCATAGATCACAAACGGTCCAGCACGTCCCGAGAAAGAACCCAACTCCTCTCCTCAGGACCGTAACGGAAAACGATAAAAAGGGAAACTAGGGTACTACTCTAAAAAAAAAAAATATGAGACACGGGTAGAGAACTGAAAGCTTAAGAGCAAACAGAACCAAACAGGCCAGGAGAGTAACAACTAGGGACAGACTGAGACACAGCAAGGGCAGGAACAAGAACAGGAGAGATGCGATGGCAGGGAACAGACTGAGACCCAGCAAGACCAGGAGCAGAAGCAGAAAAAAAATTACCAGACTTCTGCGCGCAGTCCGAACACGCAGCCACGAAACGGCGCGTGTCACGCTCCTGAGTAGGCCACCAAAACCGCTGGCGAATAGAAGCAAGCGTACCCCGAACGCCGGGATGGACAGCTAACTTGGCAGAGTGAGCCCACTGAAGAACAGCCAGACGAGTAGAAACAGGAACGAAAAGAAGGTTACTAGGGCAAGCGCGCGGCGACGCAGTGTGCGTGAGTGCTTCCTTAACCTGTCTCTCAATTCCCCAGACAGTCAACCCGACAACACGCCCAACAGGAAGGATCCCCTCGGGATCGGTAGAAGCCACAGAAGAACTAAAGAGACGGGATAAAGCATGAGGCTTGGTGTTCTTAGTACCCGGGCAATAAGAAATAACGAACTCGAAACGAGCGAAAAACAACGCCCAACGAGCATGACGCGCATTCAGTCGTTTGGCAGAACGGATGTACTCAAGGTTCCTTTGGTCAGTCCAAACGACAAAAGGAACGGTCGCCCCTCCAACCACTGTCGCCATTTGCCTAGGGCTAAACGGATGGCGAGCAGTTCGCGGTTAGCCACATCATAGTTACGTTCCGACGGTGACAGGCGATGAGAAAAATACGCACAAGGGTGGACCCCATCGTCAGTATCGGAGCGCTGGGACAGAATGGCTCCCACGCCCACCCCCGACGCGTCAACCTCAACAATAAACTGTTTAGTGACGTCAGGTGCAACAAGGATAGGAGCGGATGCAAAACGCTTCTTAAAGAGATCAGGACAACAATCATACGACCGGTGAGGAGGAAGGGAGTTGGTTCTGGACCGACTGAAGACCGTGCGCAGACCATGATACTCCTCCGGCACTCCTGTCAAATCACCAGGTTCCTCCTGAGAAGAGGGGACAGAACAAACAGGAGAAATAGCAGACATTAAACACTTCACATGACAAGAAACGTTCCAGGAAAGGATAGAATTACTAGACCAATCAAAAGAAGGATTATGACACACTAGCCAGGGATGACCCAAAACAACAGGTGTAAAAGGTGAACAAAAAATCAAAAAAGAAATGGTCTCACTATGGTTACCAGATACAGTGAGGGTTAAAGGTAGTGTTTCATATAATATACTGGGGAGAGGACTACCATCCAAGGCAAACATGACCGTGGGCTCCCCTAACTGTCTGAGAGGAATGTCATGTTCCCGCGCCCAGGCTTCGTCCATAAAACAGCCCTCCGCCCCAGAGTCTATTAATGCACTGCAGGAAGCTGCCGATCCGGTCCAGCGTAGATGGACCGGTAAAGTAGTACAGGTACTTGACGGAGAGGACCGTCTAGTAGCGCTTATCAGTCGCCCTCCGCTTACTGATGAGCTCTGGCCTTTAACTGGACATGAAATGACAAAATGACCAGCGGAACCGCAATAGAGACAGAGGCGGTTGGTGATTCTCCGTTCCCTCTCCTTAGTCGAGATGCGAATACCCCCCAGCTGCATGGGCTCAACACCTGAGTCAGTGGGGAAAGATGGTAGTGTCCGAGAGAGGGGAGACACAGTTAACACGAGCTCTCTTCTATGAGCTCGGTGACGAAGATCTACCCGTCGTTCAATGCGAATAGCGAGTTCAATCAAAGAATCCACGCTGGATGGAACCTCCCGAGAGAGAATCTCATCCTTAACCTTAGCGTGGAGTCCCTCCAGAAAACGAGCGAGCAACGCCTGCTCGTTCCAGTTACTGGAGGCAGCAAGAGTGCGAAACTCTATAGAGTAATCCGTTATGGATCGATTACCTTGACATAGGGAAGACAGGGACCAAGAAGCTTCTCTACCAAAAACTGAACGATCAAAAACTCTTATCATCTCCTCTTTAAAGTTCAGATAATTGTTAGTACACTCAGCGCTTGCCTCCCAGATAGCTGTGCCCCACTGCCGAGCCCGACCAGTAAGGAGTGATATGACGTAGGCAATCCGAGCTCTCTCTCTTGAGTATGTGTTGGGTTGGAGAGAGAACACTATATCACACTGGGTGAGAAAGGAGCGGCACTCAGTGGGCTGCCCGGAGTAGCAAGGTGGGTTATTAACCCTAGGTTCCGGAGGCTCGGCAGGCCAGGAAGTAACAGGTGGCACGAGACGAAGACTCTGGAACTGTCCAGAGAGGTCGGCAACCTGAGCGGCCAGGTTCTCCACGGCATGGCGAGCAGCAGACAATTCCTGCTCGTGTCTGCCGAGCATGGCTCCTTGGATCTCGACGGCAGTGTTACGAGCGTCTGTAGTCGCTGGGTCCATTCTTTGGTCGGATCCTTCTGTCATGCAGGTGAATGAGGACCCAAAAGCGACTTGGCGAAAACAGAGTCTTTAATCCAGTAAAGTAAAACTACAATCAAACACAATATCCACTCGTAAAGACGAGAACCGACTGGAGACTCGATCTTGAACTGCAGGTTGCCTCGGGAAGGCACTTGAACTCAGCAGACTCAGACACCTGCTCACAGCGCAGCATCTGAGGGAAACACGACACGACAGGGCGATACACAAACACAGCACGGTGAACAATAGACAAGGATCCGACCAGGACAGAAGTGGAAAACAAGGGGAGAAATAGGGACTCTAATCAGAAGACAAAATAGGGAACAGGTGTAAAAAGACTAAATGAGTGAGTTAGGAGAATGAGGAACAGCTGGGAGCAGGAACGGAACGATAGAGAGAGGAGAGAGAGGGAGGGGGAGAGAGAGGGATAGAAAAAGGGAACGAACCTAATAAGACCAGCAGGGGGAAACGAACAGAAGGGAAAGCATAATGACAAGACAATATATGACAAAACATGACAGCTTGCATAAATCCATATGGTTTATGCTAACCGATTGATTCATATTGCATATTCTAATTGTCTACATGTTTCTTATGGCTCTAGTCCACCAGTGGAAGTTGAGTTTAGGGCTGGGCGATACATTTGAATTAATCAAATTAATTAGATACAGTTGAAGTCGTAACTTTACATACACCTTAGCCAACTACATTTAAACTCAGTTTTCACAATTCCTGACATTCAATCCTAGTAAAAACTCCCTGTCGTAGGTCAGTTAGGATCACCACTTTATTTTAAGAATGTGACATGTCAGAATAATAGTAGAGAGAATGATTTATTTCAGCTTTTATTTCTTTCATCACATTCCCAATGGGTCAGAAGTTTACATGCACTCAATAAGTATTTGCTAGTATTGCCTTTAAATTGTTTAACTTGGGTCAAACGTTTCGGGTAGCCTTCCACAAGTTTCCAAAAATAAGTTGGGTGAATTTTGGCCCATTCCTCCAGACAGAACTGGTGTATCTGAGTCAGGTTTGTAGGCCTCCTTGCTCGTACATGCTTTTTCAGTTCTGCCCACAAATGTTCCATAGGATTGAGGCCAGGGCTTTGTGATAGCCACTCCAATACCTTGGCTGTGTTGTCCTTAAGCCATATTGCCACAACTTTGGAAGTATGCTTGGGGTCATTGTTCATTTGGAAGACCCATTTGCGACCAAGTTTTAACTTCCTGACTGATGTCTTGAGATGTTGCTTCAATATATCCACATACTTTTCCTCCCTCATGATGACATCTATTTTGTGAAGTGCTGCCACCCCCCGTGCTTCATGGTTGGGATGGTGTTCTTTGGCTTGCAAGACTCCCCCTTTTTCCTTCAAACATAACAATGGTCATGATGATCATACAATTATATTTTTGTTTCATCAGACCAGAGGACATTTCTCCAAATAGTACGATATTTGTCCCCATGTGCAGTTGCAAACCGTAGTCTGGCTTTTTTTGGTGGTTTTGAAGCAGTGGCTTCTTCCTTGCTGAGTGATCTTTCAGGTTATGTCGATATAGAACTCGTTTTACTGTGGTTATAGATATTTTTACCTGTTTCCTCCAGCATCTTCACAATCTCCTTTGCTGTTGTTCTGGGATTGATTTGCACTTTTCGCACCAAGATACGTTCGTCTCTAGGAGACAGAACTCTTCTCCTTCCTGAGCTTTATGACAGCTGCGTGGTCCCATTGTTTATACTTGCGTAGTGTTGTTTGTACAGATGAACGTGGTACCTTTAGGCTTTTGGAAATTACTCCCAAGGATGAACCAGACTTGTGGAGGTCTACAATTCTTTTTCTGAGTACTTGGCTGATTTCTTTAGATTTTTCCCATGAATTGTGATGCAGTGAAATAATCTGTCTGTAAACAATTGTTGGAATAGTTACTTGTGCACAAAGTAGATGACCTAACTGACTTGCCAAAACTATAGTTTGTTAACAAGAAATGTGTGTAGTGGTTGAAACATTAGGTTTAATGACTCCACCTAAGTGTATGTAAACTTCCGTCTTCAACTGTATATGTTTTTGCACGATATTCCAAATGCCTGTATTTTTTATTTTTTGTTTTTATGGGCGTTTGTCCCCTTGTTCTCATGTTGTATTTTTGGTCTCGTCTCCATCGCTCCTCTGTGCTGTGTGCACCATCCCATTTACACCAGAGATCTGTATATTATGACGAGATGCATGTCTCCGCCCTAACAACTGGAGTCGTCCCAAAGGCTGGAAGGCAGGCGACAAGTTTAGGTCCAAAATAAGCCCATAGAAACGCATTGGCCTTATTTTGGACAGATTTTGGCGATAGTGAAACATCTCACTTCAACTCAAATAAAATGTTATTTGTCACATACACATGTTTAGCAGATGTTATTGTGGGTGTAGTGAAATGCCAGCTAAGTTGAGAGATCACATCTTCGTCAGAGACAACCGGTTTCAACCTACATTTGAGGTTTGGTTCAACAGAATGGGTCATATGGACACTAAAATACATTGAGACAGGTTTTTACTGTAATAAAGGAGATGTTCACTTTTCTAACTATATCCGTTTTATGTCTCAACTATTGAAATTGTGTGCAGGGCAGACACTACTAAAACAAGAGTATCAATGAACATTGATTCTGGAAAATTGTGGTACCACCTACCGCTAGACCAACGACTGTTATGCTAGCTGTCTAGTCAGTGTCTAATAAATGTGCAATATGAATAAAACACAATTATATAAGGAATTGACAATTTGTTGTCATTTTGCGAAATAAGTTAGGCCACTTGATTTCAACATCTGAACAAAGTGGACAGGCTAGCATACTTTTCAAACAATTGGAGACAGACAGAAGGGTGTGTTCAACTGTTCAACCTTGTTAGCTAGCAAATAGATCCAAGTTGGCTAAACTTGAAGTATAAAGATTAGCTGGCTAATCACTAGCACTTGGGCTTGAGAGATTGTTGATGAGGCCTGTGTTCATTTTAGCCGCCTGATGCCTCCTGCAAGAAGGTAGTCATTAGTGGATGTGCATTATGCATGGTTCCAGTTAAATTTGAAATAATAAAAGGGAATTTTCATAGACAGACTTGAAAGCCAGATTAGTGATTATTGCAAAAATATATAATTACATTATTAGTGGGTCTTATGGCTGTGGAAGGCTTATATATATTTAGCCGAAGTATAACTTCACAAGCCCTGAATTCATTAGATTTTTGCTGACTGTTTGAAATGCAGTGTATTTGACCTTTAATTGTATAACAACGCTTATTTAGAAGAAACATATAAAAAACATGATTGATATATATATATATATATATATATATATATATATATATATATATATATATTGTGCATCGCCCATACATTAAAAAATAAAATAAAATAGGCCATATCCCCTTGTTGTTGCAGTCTCTCTGAAAACCAGGTTGCATTGCCTTTCACAGATGACTAAAAACCACCCCCCCAAAACAACCCCACCCCCCAAAAAAACCTTCTTCCTCCGTCGCCCCTCCCTCCCTCTCTTCTCCCATCCACACCACTCTACATATAACAAGAGCAGGAATCACTCAACTGGAACTGAGGAGAAACACTTGCCTGCGAACACATGATTCACTTTTAGTCAATTAGCCCTTTCATTCAACGCTTTTCAAAAATATCTCCTGAAAGATGCTTTGGCTTTTGTGTGCTATTCATTCCAGAGACAGTAATCGGTTAACAAGCCGTTCTTGAAGCCGCTGCCCTTCCAAGCCCTAGAGGCGAGAGACCGAGACGGAGAGAGAAAGAAAGTGGGGAGAGAGTGGAGTAGTTAGCACAGAGTTAGTCTTAAACTCTGGAGCTCTTAAACAACGCTAGAAGCTGTGATTCAACAGCAGCTATATCACAACTACAGAAAACCCCCCCAGGGACTTAATAAATAATACACATTTAAACTACTGTGCACTAAACACACACACACACACACACACACACACACACACACACACACACACACACACACACACACACACACACACACACACACACACACACACACACACACACACACACACACACACACACACACTGAAACACACTCATTGTATTTACAGTTGCTCCGAGGCATTGTATTTAATGATACAGTGTGCTACGCGGCTTTGATGGTGAAGAAGAAGAAGAAATCTACTCTGAACTCTAAATATGAAATGTATGGTTGCTAAGTACATCAAACTTAATCATTTATTCATCTGGATGTTACTTTAGGCAGTTCTGTATGATAATCATGTGTAGCGAGGCGCAGAAAGACATCATTTCAACCTATGGCTATATGAGGAAATGTCTACTGTATCAGCTAGTCCCACAGAATTTGTCAGCTGTGAGGAAATGTGGTGCATAGTCCTTGCTCAGATGAATTAAGACTGCAGAAGAGTGAAGAGCTGCTTGCTGGAAGACAAATGATCTATCTAAATCCTGTGTGAAATGAAATGCCCTCTCTTTCCATAATGTCACTGACATATTTGGTACATCTAGTCACAGAATGCCCACTGAACTGAATTTGGTTTTAATTTCAACAGTTGGATTAAGATGGCCTTAGAGACACATTGGCCTACATCTATTTGGAATAAAAGCAGACACTTTTGCAAGCTTGATTGTGTCAAAACATCCTAAAAAGCCCAATGGTGTTGACGGATGAAAAAATGTGTATTTTCAAACTTGTGGCACTTTTGTTAATGCACTGCTGCTCTTGAATACCAATGGGCTGACCTTGAATACCGATGGGCTGACCTTGAATACCAATGGGCTGACCTTGAATACCGATGGGCTGACCTTGAATACCAATGGGCTGACCTTGAATACCAATGGGCTGACCTTGAATACCGATGGGCTGACCTTGAATACCAATGGGCTGACCTTGAATACCAATGGGCTGACCTTGAATACCAATGGGCTGACCTTGAATACCAATGGGCTGACCTTGAATACCAATGGGCTGACCTTGAATACCAATGGGCTGACCTTGAATACCAATGGGCTGACCTTGGGACCTTCGGCGTTCGTTGGGCTGTAGTCATCAACATAGTCATCTGTTTGAGCTTTTTTTTAAGTGAGCGAGGGCGCTGCATGGCAGGTGCCACCCTGAATGTGCACGTCTCCGCCTCACAGAGCACAGAGACGGGCTGATTAGCAAGTGTGAGATCACCCGCCTGTCAAGTCTATACAACGGTTGTGTAGCCCTCCTGAAGAGAGCATTGTGTTAGAACATAGAGAATACAGTGCCTTGCGAAAGTATTCGGCCCCCTTGAAATTTGTGACCTTTTGCCACATTTCAGGCTTCAAACATAATGATATAAAACTGTATTTTTTGTGAAGAATCAACAACAAGTGGGTCACAATCATGAAGTGGAACAACATTTATTGGATATTTCAAACTTTTTTAACAAATCAAAAACTGAAAAATTGGGCGTGCAAAATTATTACTGTTTTTTGCTCTGCCTGGAGTATCCCTGATGTACCCCTCATGTGCATTTTACCAGTAGTAGGCCTATGGTCTCATGGCTCTTCTCAAGTATCCCCTGTGGGAGTACTCCCAGGGGTCCTAGTACCCCTGGATGGGAACCACTGTTCTAGAAGGACGATCACCCTGCCTGGTTCTGCTTATCTAAGCTAACCAGTCTGGTCCAATTTTGACCCACTGCTCACTTTAAGCTGAGCTTTATGCATAGTTTCCCCATTGAGCTGAATGTGTGGTCCATTGTGAGTGTGGTGACAGGCGAACAGCATACGGACCAACAAGGTGAATATAGAAGAAGTAGTGGGCACAGCTCCAAGCAACAGGAAAAGGCAGGCAGACAGCTCAGTCACTCAGGGACTGAAACAAAACATCACACTGTGCTAGAACCTCTCTATTCTCCATTAAAGTTAAGAGGCCTGACACCTAATAATCCTGAAGGGCACTTCATGACAACAAAACATGTTTGTCCAGGTATTTATTTTAGTGTAACAGTAACTATGCCTTACATGCCTTTTAACCACCACTGGTAGAACTAGAGGAAACACCTCCATGTTGGAATGCTCTCTCTCTCTAGTGCATCTCTCTGTGTCATATCTGGGATGATACTCTGCACGACACTACACATTTGACAGCTAGTCTAGTTCATCATGCTGAATGACAGACAGAGCTATAGAATACACTGAGCAGTGAGCTGCTGCCTTTATTAGTTCTCAGTGAGCTGAGTATACTATAGTGTAGTTAAACAAAAAGGCCCGAGGAGGTGTGGTACATGGCTGTTCTTATGTACAAGCAACGTGGAGTGCCTGGATACAGCTCTTAGCCGTGGTATATTGGCAATATGTCATAAACACCAAAGGAGCCTTATTGCTTTTATAAACTGGTTACTAATGTAATTAGAGCAGTAAAAATAATATTTTTGTCATACCCGTGGTATACTGTTTGATATACCACGGCTTTCAGCCAGTTAGCATTCAGGGCTCAAACCACCCAGTTTATAATATGGTATATATACTGTAGTATTCACTGTGGAGTTTTTGCAGACTAAAGTCCATAACCTGTAGGTAGGTAGGACAGGGCTCTGAATGGATAGTTCTGAGCTTTTGATATTTTCTTGAACCTGTATAGAACACAATATGGTCTATACTCAGCATGTAGGTTTCTCACTTATGAATAGCACAAATTGGGATGTGTGGGTATATGCAATTGAATGCAAATTCAATATTGTAATGTTTACTATATTTAATGTATAGTGTTTTTGCGGTAGTGCTGAGCAATTAACCAACATTTCTGAGGGTTTTCGGTTCTTAAACAACTAATTGACTGACGTCGGTTCAGTTACTTGAATGAATTCCATTTACTTGTTTTTTTTTGTGAGCCGTGCCATTTCTCTGGAGAGAAATCAAGTATGGAACTGTGGGACACTGGACTGAAGGGAGTTGTAGTGTTCATTAAGCAAATATTGAATCTAGTTCAGCGCAGAAACGTGGTAATTAACTACAATGACCATAATCCAGTGTGCCTGTTTTTTTTCCTTCTCAGACATACAGATCTCTGGACAGATACACTTTTAAGCTTGCTACTTTAGGTTAGACACACACATACACACACCCCACAGACCACATGAGAGAGGAATGTACACAACACAACGACATTAGGGACAGAGACAGTTCATAAAAGTATGGCTTATCTACTAATAAAATGATCGTCAGACAGCTATTTCTATTGATATCTACCCAATGTGGAACTGATAGAGACAATGGATGATTTTCAAGGATTTGGCTATTGGGATGTTCATAATTTTTGGCTTGTGAATTTCCAGTAAAAAGCTCTAAAATTATTAATTATTAATTATTTCACAAGGCATTTAATGTTTAAAAAAAATTGAAAACTGCGATGATTTTTTGTAATTGAACCGCAACCGTACCAACGTCAAAAAGCACTAATCGCTCAACACTATATTGCGAACATTACTGTAATATTTACTGCAGGTTTTTTTTGCGGATAATACTGTATTTTCAATAGTATCCTACATTATACTACATAATTCTATAGTAAGTACTGTAGTATTCTATAGTAAACTGTAGTATTTTTTCATGTGGGCTAGCTGCCTCTGAGCAGAGCCCAAAGAGCCTCAGCAAGAGCAGCTGTGGGTCTCACATGACTCACTCATTACCAATGTGTTACACAGCTCTGCCAATGGAAATCTGACTTACCTCTGAATCTCAATCAGTGTTTGATCTGTTCCACTCTTTGAATAATGAGCTTGAAAGGAATAGATACTGAATACGGGGGAAAGTCTAGATGAAATTATTATTATTTCAACATTGTCTTTTTCCATATAACTAACCATGTCTGTAATGCTATCCATATTTCAGGGAGTGTTTTGATGTCGATGCTCTGTTCACCAACAACTGGGTTTGGAATTACAAGCCTGGAAAAATAAGAACTTTTTTTTTTTAAAGGTTTGTTGTTCTGCTGTTCAAAGTGTGTCCCATTTCTCAACACAATTTTATACACCAGTCTACCTCAATGAGTGGGTTGTAAATGTGTTTCCGTCTGGCACAGTGTTATAACAAAAAAAGAGGCAGTGATTGCAGTGCAGGGCTTGTTGCCGAACTGGGACCACATCATACACCACATGATCTTTGTGCCCTTCCTACATTACATCAGCCGGCCTCACAGTTCACACTGACAGACAGACAGCTCGGATGAGATGACAAGCCCATACACCATGCTCGTGTCAGCAGTGCTCTGATATGCTCCTTGTCCAGAGAACATGAGTGTCATTCTTCACATTCTTCCCCAGAGCCTCAGTTCTTTCAGGATAACCTTCAAGTTATCTCTCCATCAGTACATGTCTGTTAGGGAGTGAAGGAGAGAAGAGAGGGGGGAAGGGGAAAAGAGGGGAAGGGAGCGGGTGGGGCTAGTAGTAGATTGGGTTGCTTGTTACAAACACTGAGTTGGTCTGACCTGCTTGAGGAACGGGAGCTCTCAGTAGCAGTAGGGCCCTGGCAGTCTGGCATGGCTCCTAGATGTATACTGTGTAGGAGTGAGCAGGCAGACTCCATGCCAATACTGTTGTGTGAACCCTTCCCATGGTCCCCTTGGGAATAGTGTTCTCCAGACAGGCCAGGCCAGAGAGGAAGTGGAATGAGCCTAGGACGAGGAGACCGAGGGGACGGCCCTTTGGGGCGGGGTTACTGAGGTTGTCTCCACGGACACACCAGTGCCCAGTGGGAGACAAGCAGCAGACTTGTTTGATGTGCTGCCATAACACAGTTTCTCATGATCCTAGCTGCTGACACATTCACACTGACACACACACACCTAGAGTACAGTACAGCTGAATAGGAAACAGGAGTAACTCTCCAAGCTCTCCAAAAGTTATGCTTCCACCTTGGCACTGAAAATGTCAGCTCCCGTTTATTAAGTCATTTTAGGCCCATAGCATCCAGATTGAGCACTAAATCTATCCCTCTCTATCCCAGCCAAAAGTATCGAGCCCTCCTGCAAGCATCTTGCCTTGCGTCACCATAATGCAGTCATACTGTGGGAGTGAGTTAACGCACAGAGGCTGCACACCCAGAGCTCTGATGTGAGTCACTCCGCAGATCTGATTGCTGTCTCTCTGCTGACTGTAGCCTAGCATCATTCAGATGTTACCTTGACCTGCAATGTCCTGGTCTGGCTATCAGTTACCTGCATATGACCGTGATAGAACATAGTCTGTTAGGGCCACAGCAGGATAGACGTGTGTAGTCACTAACCATAAGTAAGGCTCTTAGTTCATGCAACCTGACCAGGCACAACTTAGGGCCCTAGACATAAGCTTTCGCCTACAGTTATATCTGGACACACAGTAATGCGGTCAGCCTAAACACAGGACCTAAGCCATATAACCATTTAGATTTCTACACACCAGCCTGTTCGTGGCCTTTACGGCAAAGATGGCCAATAAAGGAAGATGTCTTAGGCCGTTAATCGTTGAAGAAAAATGGTCACATTACCGGTCCTCTTAAGGGGTGGCTCTGCCATAGAAACAAATGCGATAGCAGCTGGGTCTGGTCTGCTTAGTTTATTCACTGTAAATGAACCTGAAAAAATGAGGGACAGGGAAGTCACGCTTCCTTTTCTGTCTCTGCTTACAGTCCTGTAAATCCTGATAGTCAAACAGGCCAAACCAAATTGGTGGATATGTGTCCATGTGCTCAGGGTGTCATGCCCTGCCTAATCAACATCAACTGTCTGCAAATGACCTACACGCTGCCTCATTTGAGAAGAAGGCCTCAGCAGAAACACAGGGCTTATAGGGAAACGATATGCCATCGCTACAGTATGCTGCTCGCCAATGGCAGAGAACTACAAGGGTCAGTTTCATGGTGGGAGTGTTTGGCCTGGAATGAGATGATCACTTACATAGTTATTTTTGTGTCATGACTCATGCCTCATGTAAAATAACAACTTGCTTGTTTTATGCTGACATTGTTGGCTGAAATCTTTTGCGCTTTTTACCCTTCCAATGTTCCAGTTTTATGCACACCAATGCCTCATTTCTCACCATTTGCTGTACAAGAATACTATTTCAAAGACTTTGATCGCCCTGATTTGTTCGTCTTTGGTCGATCTACCACAGTTCACATCAACACCTAATACTAGTCTCTGCAATAGAGAACATAGTCGAGATAGGCAAAGAGCCTCCAACCATTATGCAGCCCGGCGTATTCCATTGAGTCCCAGAGAACACATTAAACTCCAAAAGCACCAGCTGCTGAACTTCACCTCCCATCAGCTCGCTGGCTAAATTCTTAATCGCTCTTTTCCGATTGAACACTGCCCAGATGGCCACTGTACTGTAGCTACAGTAAGTATCTTCCCTCCCCCTGCCCCCTAGTTATTATCCTTGTGCGGTGACTGAGGCTCTGCTGTGCCACATAGGACTCCGTAGGAGTTTTTGCATACCTACTGTAGCTAGCTAACCATGTCTGATAGTACTGTAGTGAGGTCATGGAGAACGTGGCATGGAGTCCTGGAGACCTCCTGAAAACCACTCACCAAACCACACACTCCCCAGGCAAGCACGCAGTCAGCCGCTCCGCTCCGAACTCTGCTCTCCTAATTAGTCCTTTCTAGTAACAGTCATGATTTAGGTCCACACAAAACCCCCCCCTATTCCCAACTGGAGTCCATCAATCTCCTGTACGGCAGCAGCCCCAGTCCCAGCCAAGGTATACACCACAGCAGGCCAAGCATGTACTGTTATGTACACTACCTATGTTCACGTGCACACAGATGACACATTCTAATTTCATTAACAGACCAGTTAGGCAAGTCATTGTTGCTGCGGCTCCGCCAACTCGGCTGGAAACTTGAAATACCAAATGAAATATTATATTTTCTCTGAGTTGCTGATTTAGTGATCTGTGTCCTGTTGTAGCCAGGCTAAGCTGAGGGTTGAGCTGGGCCGGGCTGGCCTGAGCTGCAGGGAGACTGACTCTATGTCCAGCTGGAGTCGACTTAATCTATCTGGACTGACTCAGACAGAAGGACTTAATGGGAGAAGCAGATGTTATTTGGGGAGTTAGGGAGAGGTGCAATAACAGACATCATTTATTGATCTATGTGACCTGGTTGGTCAAGTTGCCAGAGTGGGACATCAGAGCTCCCATCAAGGAGGCAGGTCTGGAAGTAGTGCTTCATGAGCTCTACAGTTATGATCTAAATCTCCTGCTAGCTAGGTGTTTTAAAAACACGATGGGATATCAGGTCAACATGTACTTTTACCTCTAGGCTTGTTTTCATATCTCTCTCTATTGTGCCATCTCCTGATCTAAATTGAAGAGTCTTACATAGGTATTCTCCTTGGTTTCAGTGACATTGACTATTTGTGGATTTGTGTTTGTGTGTGCACAGTATATTGTTTATCGGATATAGAGTTACCAGTCTAATGAGTTTAAAGACAGTCTAGAGTAGACTTTAGCAGTGTGTCCACAGCACCTCCGTTATCAGATGTCACCTGTATTTTCAGTATGTAGCCTACTCTTCCATCTTAATAGGCCTTTTACAGTACATATTGTGGCATAACACATGATCAGTCCTTCTGTGCTTTTGGTAGTTCTCTCAAAATTACAATTACGTGGCTTGTTTACATGCTCTTCTCATCGCATGAACATTTTAGTCTTTTCATTTGGCATGGGAAGCTGATCTGTTTTACCAGTATGTCTGGATGGTTGGAAGTGTAATAGCAATCAGCAGAGCTGCAAACTAATAGCGTTGAAGAGAGCACACTGGTGCGTAATGCCATATGCTCTGAGCCCATGCATCCGAGGGGATTTCTGCTGATAACCAGTAACATACAGTGGTGCTGAGTGGATAAGAATCACATGAACATCCAAGAAACATGATGTGTGCTCATAAACAGACTGTATTAATAGTGGTGCTCAGGTGTTGGAATTCTATTTGCATGTGAGCCAGCCAGCCAGGAGGTCTCTGAGTAACTATAGCCAGGCTGCCAACACATTACTGTAATCTCCATATCCCAGAAATTGAGACCTGGGCCACTGCCCTATTGAGGTATGTTCATATAAGAGTACAGGCGAGCTGAGAGAGGGTAAAGTGTTTTCAGAGTTGAGTTGTAGCTTCTCTTGTAGTGAATGACAGTGTGTGTGGTTGCATTCCCTGGTTTTGGTTTTCTTGTTTGTTTGCAGCGTATGTTCTTCGTGAGTGGCGTGCTGCTGGAGTCCAAACATCCTGCATGTGACATGGGGTTTTAATTGTACACGGCGCTGTATGTGTGTGTGTGTGTGTGTGTACACGCATGTGTGTGGGTGTGTTGGTGTGCGTGCATAAGCACTCTTAAAGGTCCACATTCATTCATCCAGCAGTACCCAGCAGCTCCCAGCCAGCTCAGTTCCCTTCAACAGAGTGGCTGTTGTGCGGCCCGTCTGGAACTGCGTCAGCTCCTCTGAAAAATTGAGAAATTGCTAAGTACATTTCTGGAAAGGACGTTATGTGAGGAGTAATCCTGGATTCTGGTGGGTCGATTCAGGGGGAATCTGAATGGTGGGTAGATTAGGGTCTGGATATGATCTATATTCCAGTCTCTTCTAATCTCTCTGAGCTGGATAAGGGTTTGTAAAGCAGCTCTGAGGCACATTGACTGTCTTCCTCCTGTCTGTCTTCTCTTCATAAAGTACGCCACCTGGCTGACCAGACACCATTACTCACAGTCCCAGGGGTGTGTCGGTTACCCTGGGGTGGAGTCTGTGTCCCCAGCTCCTCCTCCAGCATCCTGGGGCAGGTCATAGGTCATAGAGGAGATGTCTCCATGTGTTAAAGACCAAACCTCGCTCTCCTCCAACGGAACATATGAACAACACGACCCTCTCAGGACTTCACCTCATCACTGCATGATTCTGATGGAAGCAGAGCACCCAAAAGCAGGGGTAAGCAACTAGATTCAGCCGCAGGCCTATTTTTGTTGGCACGGATGGTGGGCGAGGGATTACATAATTATAATAATTCGTACACTGAAAATGAACCACAACTAAACCCTAAAAGAGATTTGTACTTGACAATAACAATAGTCATACCTTGATTACACTGAGACACGATCACATTCCTATTTTTTTTGTGGGAATTCTTGGTGAAAAGATTTCTTAAATTTCCAGGCCTCCTTCATTCTCTCACAGTTTTATGATGCAATTCTATTTCCCAGGTCCATTTTAGATATGATTTGTATTATTCTCATGAACCCTCAACTGACCTGAATGGCATAACTCACGGTGATGGCTGCATTTGCATTAAACCTACTGTCAAAATGGGATAAGTTGTTTAATGTGTTGAGCAGACTTGTGTTGAGCTCGAGGGAGGGAGGGAGGGAGGGAGGGAGGGAGGGAGGGAGGGAGGGAGGGGGAGGGAGGGAGGGAGGGAGGGGGAGGGAGGGAGGGAGGGGAGAACACCGTACAGGCCCAGCTTATACTGGCAGGTTGGGAGGGAGGGAGAGGGAGAGGGCATTGGAGGTGTGTACAGGCCCAGGTTACACAGGGAGGGTGGTAGTTAGGACTGAGCCCAGGCCATGCAGGGCTGTGTGTTGGGCCACAGCAGACCCTCTCTTTATCAGCCTGATTGGTCACATCTGGCATCATTACTCCCACCTTTGAGTCATCCAGCATGGAGGGGGAACGGAGGAGGCTGGGGTGGACAGAGGGGGCTGAAGGGGGATGGATGGGGCTGCAGGCTCTGAGGGTCAGATCTGCATGTGAGGGTTTAGCTAAAGGAAACAAGTTAGTGTTTATCGTCACTGGCCAAGTGGCCAGGCTTTGCTGCTGTGTTTTATGTTCTGTTGGTGTTTCCACATAAACACAGTCTGGAGGACAACATGGCTCCTTTAATCAGACTCCTTTTCCTCTTAATGTATCCAGTTTCTCTATTTCCAATTTGCTACATCAGAGATTGACTCAAGACAAAAGCAGTTCGTGTCATTACAATTCTACTGCTCCACTGTATTAGAATCACACAAATGACAAATAAGACCTTAAGTACTTTACATGCCAATACTATACTGTGTGGAATATTGTAAGTTAAGGAAAGTATACTGAACAAAAATATAAATCAGTCAATTTTATCAAATTCATGAGGCCCTATGGACTTTACATGACTGGGAATATAGTTTCCGTCTGTTTGTCACACATATCTTAAAAAAACATGCTGTCGTACACATCGATCCAGAGCATCTCAAACATGCTCAATGGGTGACATGCTGGGTGGGTATGTAGGCCATGGAAGAACTGGGACATTTCTGACTGACCGGCTCTAAATCGGTTTTATGTAGAAAAAAATTGAAATTGTGATTTTTACATTGGCTAAAAGTAGAGACTCGGAGCTAGAAAATGTTATATCATACACTACAGTTGAGGAACAATGGGAAAGTTATTCTGCTTTAAATGTTGATAAACTTGTAACCTCACTTTTGAGAGTGCTCCAAAACCGCCATAAAAAAGCCAGACTATGGTTTGCAACTGGACATGGGGACAAAGATCCTACTTTTTGGAGAAATTTCCTCTGGTCTGATGAAACAAAAATAGAACTGTTCGGTCGTAATGACTGTCGTTATATTTGGAGGAAAAAGGGGGAGGCTTGCAAGCCGAAGAACACCATCCCAACCATGAACCACAGGGGTGGCAGCATCATGTTGTGTGGGTGCTTTGCTGCATGAGGGACTGGTGCACTTCACAAAATAGATGGCTTCATGAGGACGGAAACGTATGTGGATATATTGAAGCAAGATCTCAAGACATCAGTCAGGAAGTTAAATCTTGGTTGCAAATGGGTCTTCCAAATGGACAATGACCCTAAGCATACTTCCAAAGTTGTGGCAAAATGGCTTATGGATAACAAAGTCAAGGTATTTGAGTGGCCATCAGAAAGCCCTGACCTCAATCCTATAGAAAAAGTGTGGGCAGAACTGAAAAAGCTTGTGGGAGCAAGGAGGCCTACAAACCTGACTCAGTTACACCAGCTCTGTCCGGAGGAATGGGCCAAAATTCACCCAACTTATTGTGGGAAGCTTGCGGAAGGCTACCTGAAACGTTTGACCCAATTTAAACAATTTAAAGGCAATGCTCCCAAATTCTAATTGAGTATATGTAAACTTTTGACCCACTGGGAATGTGATGAAATAAATGAAAGCTGAAATAAATAATTCTCTCTACTATTATTCTGACATTTCACATTCTTAAAATAATGTGGTGATCCTAACTGACCTAAAGCAGGGAATTTTTTCGGGGATTAAATGCCAGGAATTGTGAAAAACTGAGTTTAAATGTATTTGGCTAAGGTGTATGTAAACTTCCGACTCCGACTGTAGCTAGCTAAACAATGAACCATAATTCCATCTCATAACGTTACTACCCTGCATGAATCTACAGGTAGCTAACCAACCAGGTTCAATGTAAGCTAGCTAACATTAGGCTATAAGTAGCAATGCAAATGGCTGTGAAATACAAAATAATATTACTACACAGATCATACACATAAAATTAGCTAGCCAGCCGGCTAACGTTAGCTAGCTAGCTATCAGTGCACTTTAACTTGAAATGAAAATTACTTTGACAAAATTAGAAATGTGTAATATCTGAAAATGTAGCTTCTTCCTCTCTGTCACGGATGCCATGGTTGCCCTTTAATGTTAATTCCTCTACCATAAGCCACCTGCAACGTCGTTTTAGAGAATTTGGCAGTAGCAACTGGCCTCACAACTGCAGACCACGTGTAACCACGCCAGCCCATGAGCTTGACATCTGTGGCATTGTGTTATTGTCCCCAGCACAAGGTGCACCTGTGTAATGATTATGCCATTTAATCAGGTTAGTAAAATGCCACACCTGTCAGCTGGATAGTAAAGGAGACATGCTCACTGACAGGGATGTAAACAAATATGTGCTCAACATTTGAGAGGAATAAGCTTTTTGTCCATATGGAACATTTCTGGGAACTTTTATTTCAGCTCATGAAACACTTTAAATGTTGCAATTATATATATTTTTTTGTTCAGTATAGTTTTAGCCTCAAAACAGCCTATCCAGCACTAATTCCCAGCACATGTGGTGAGTAATGTCCCTGTGGCTCTGTTGTGTAGTGGTGATCCAGATGCAGATATTGGCCTGACTAGTGGAGAGAGAGGCAGCCTGAACTGAGCTGACCTTTTGAATTTCACAGAGGTTTTTGAGGACCAAATCTGTGTTGATACTTCAAACTGTGCCATCTTCCATTTTGTGAGGGCCGTCATCTTCATATTTAGAGTAAGATGTGGAGTGTCATGTGAGGATTGTAGAGGGGTTTATAGAGATGTGATCTCTCTCGCTCTCCCTCTTTCTCCCCCCTTCTCTCTCTCTCTCTCCCCCTCTCTCTCACTCTCTCTCTCTCTCCCTCTCTCTCTATGCGTGGCTGTGGACCCATACCCCTCCCCCAGAGGAGGCCATTTCCTGCCATGCCTCTGCTGAAATCAGATCCCAACCTTCTCTTACGCCTTGTTTTTCTTGGCACGGGTCGCACACAGACACTCATAGTTCTCTGAGGCTCCCGCAGGTTTCTTCCTCCTCTTTTTCTTCTCTGTCCACCTCTCGATCTCTCTCTCTCCACTCTTGACTTTCACATATGTTTGTTAGTAAAAGTCCTCGTCGTCTCACTCCCAAAAAACAATTTTCACTGTAGTGACTGATAGAGATGTGTGAGGTGTCTTCAGTAGACTCTCTCTGCAGTCAACCTCAGTGATGAGGGGAAGAATAATGCATCCATGGTTCTCCGGCCATTTTTGTCAGTTATTTGAGCCCCGCCAGTTCACCCAGTACATATTTGAATGACATTTAAACTTAATAAGTGGCTCTGCTTAAGTCGTGTTTGTTTACTTTTTGCATTGTTACACTACAGGCTGGAAAACCATTCAGAATGTTTACAGGTTTGAGATGTGCTTTTTCTCCATGAATTATCATTCAGCATTAAGAATGACCTTGTATCATAAGTCATATTCTAGTGAACAAGACGGTATTATTGTTATTTCATGCATTTGTTGTGCTGTAGTACCCTGTACTATCCCCCTGGCTGTACTCAGCTGAGGTTGTGTTGGTTGCCAGCATATTGTTTCCCAGGACGGCTCTGTGGCTTGTGGGGACAGAGTCGTAAAGAGGTTTGAATGACAGAAGTGTGCAGTCTGGTCAGTCTGCGCATTGTAGTCTAGTGTTTACATGCCTCTGGTCCTCACACCACCGCCATAGCCCAGAGCAGTTAAACTGCTAGTTTGAGTAAGTGCTGTGAAAAGGTGCTCTGTCTCAAAGGCTATCAGTGATGAGGAACTCCTGAGGATGCGTGCTTTCCATGGATGAGCACACATCCCGTGTGTGTGTGTGTGTGTGTGTGTGTGTGTGTGTGTGTGTGTGTGTGTGTGTGTGTGTGTGTGTGTGTGTGTGTGTGTGTGTGTGTGTGTGTGTGTGTGTGTGTGTGTGTGTGTGTGTGTGTGTGTGTGTGTGTGTGTGTGTGTGGGGGGCGCTTGAGGGTTGGAACAGACTGAGCTCATCAGCGACTTTAAACAGTCCCACATTTCAGAAAGAAAACGGTACTGTTTCTCAGCAGTTTACTACTCTGTAAGAGAGTATGCAAGCAAAAGCCTGTTGACCACTTAAAGAAAGTACCTTATCCCCACACAGCAAAGACATTAAATCAGGGGTCTAAGTCATGATTTAGAATTTGGTTATCTGAGGCTATGTACTTTCACTCCTCTTACCTACATCAGAGCTCAAATCAAACCCATATGACTATCTACTAGGCTCTGTAAGTTACTGAATTGAAGAATGACCCTGCTATTAGCTTTCCATCTCCTCCTCATTTAATGTTTTCCATTGAAGTACAGGCCATACCCCGGAGAGAGAATCGGGGAAGGGAGGAGAGAGGGAGCGAAGTAACTGAGATGTTGATGCCCAATGTTGCGTCACGTGTTATCACACAATTACTGCTGTTTAATTATTATATAAATAGACAGGTGTTGTAAAAGACCCATTATAGATCAACCACAGTGCCTTCCATCCCATCCCACTCCAACCAGCAACAGGGTGTGCCATCGCTCATGATGCCAGGATATGTACACTACCAATGAATCGATTACATGTCCATGTACTGTACTGCCTCATCTATCCCATAATGTGATGGCAGTCGTTCAAAACTAGCAAAGATCTTTGAACATGGTGGTGTTGTTGGTGGTGTTGTTTTCCCAGTATTCCCATGACTAGTAATTAGAGGCGTGTGAGGTGAAGGGGTGTGGTGAGGGGGCGAGGCAGGGGTTTTAGATGAGACCTGAGCTGCCCACCACTGAGGGCCAAATTAAATGCTTCTGCCTCTCGTCCTCACTGTCGTGATGTGTTGTGTTGTGCAAGACCAGGTCTCCTCTGCAGACACACTCACACACACACAATTGTGTATTACTATAGTTGCGAGGACTTTTTGGTGACCAATAATTGATTCCCATTCAAAATCCTATTTTCCATAAACCCTAAACCTAATCCCTAACCTTATAACCCCAAACTTCTAACCTTAATTCTAACCCTAAACCTAAAATAGCCTTTTTCCATTTTATGACCAGTCAACTGTCCTCAGTTGTCTGAATTCTCCTTGGTTTACTATTCTTGTGAGGACTTCTGGTCCTCACAAGTATAGTAAAACAAACAAATACATACAAACTGAGAAGCAGCAAGGTTAGATCAAAGCCAAAACATGGAAATTGCTTACATGAGAGGCGGCATCCCGACTTCATTCGTGCTTATCTGGCCTGTATAATAAGGCACAATTATAGAATAGATAAGACGACATGGACAACAAGCTAGCAAGAAAGGAAGTGAGTAATAGCTTGTGAACATATGTTGGCCTGTAATCGTTGATGCAGAAGGCAGAGTATCTCCAAGACATGAATAAAGAATATTATATATATCCCAGCTCTGCAGATTTTGCTGCGAAGAAACAGTATCATTAGATAATTTGTTTTGGTACTGTCCATATGTAGCTCGTTTTTGGTCGCAGGTTTAGGAATGGCTGAAGAATTGCAACATTTACCCAGAGTTAATTCTGCAACTAGCACTTGCTGGGTGATCTGAAAAGTCTTAGTCAATCGATCAATAAAATAATAATACTCTTAGCAAAAGATGTTATCTTTAATTTACAATATGTAGAAACTATGAGAATAGAAAAGTTCAAAAAAATTGGATGGTGGTTTGAGATAGATTGGTGGGGTTGAGGTTAGCTGAAGGATGGGACTAAAAACAAGCAAAAAATATATACACTACCGTTCAAAAGTTTGGGGTCACTTAGAAATGTCCTTGTTTTTGAAAGAAAAGCACATTTTTGGTCCACTAAAATAACATCAAATTGATCAGGAATACAGTGTAGACATTGTTATTGTTGTAAATGACTATTGTCGCTGGAAATGGCAGATTTTTTATGGAATGTCTACATAGGCATACAGAGGCGCTTTATCAGCAACCCATCAGTCCTGTGTTCCAATGGAACGTTGTGCTAATCCAAGTTTATCATTTTAAAAGGCTAATCAATCATTAGAAAACCCTTTTGCAATTATGTTAGCGCAGCTGAAAACTGTTGTTCTGATTAAAGAAGCAATAAACTGGCATTCTTTAGACTAGTTGAGTATCTGGAGCATCAGCATTTGTGGGTTCGATTACAGGCTCAAAATGGCCAGAAACAAAGAACTTTCTTCTGAAACTCATCAGTCTATTCTTGTTCTGAGAAATGAAGGCTATTCCATCCAAGAAATTGCCAAGAAACTGTAGATCTCGTACAACGCTGTGTTCTATTCCCGTCACAGAACAGTGCAAACTGTCTCTAACCAGAATAGAAAGAGGAGTGGGAGGCCCCGGGTGCACAATTGAGCAAGAGGACAAGTACATTAGAGTGTGTAGTTTGAAAAACAGATGCCTCACAAGTCTTCAGCTGGCAGCTTCATTGAATAGTACCCGCAAAACACCAGTCTCAAGGCAGACTCTGAGATGCTGGCCTTCTAGGCAGAGTTCCTGTCCAGTGTCTGTGTTCTTTTGTCCATCTTAATCTCTTCTTTTTATTGGCCAGTCTGAGATATGGCTTTTTCTTTGCAACTCTGCCTAGAAGGTCAGCATCCTGGAGTCGCCTCTTCACTGTTGATGTTGAGACTGGTGTTTTGCTCGTCCAACATCTCATTCCAAAATCATGGGCATTAATATGGAGTTGTTCCTCCCTTTGCTGCTATAACAGCTTCCACTTTTCTGGGAAGGCTTTCCATTAGATGTTGAAACATTGCTGTGGGGACTTTCTTACATTCAGCCAAAAAAAGAGCATTAGTGAGGTCAGGCACTGATGTTGGGCGATTAGGCCTGGCTCGTAGTCTGCATTCCAATTCATCCCAAAGGTGTTCGATGGGGTTGAGGTCAGGGCTCTGTGCAGGCCAGTCAAGTTCTTCCACACCGATCTCGACAAAAAAAAACATTTCTGTATGGACCTCGCTTTGTGCAGAGGGGCATTGTCATGCTGAAACAGGAAAGGGCCTTCCCCAAACTGTTTCCACAAAGTTGGAAGCACAGACTCGTCTAGAATGTCATTGTATGCTACAGCCCCAGACCATTATTCCTCCTTCACCAAACTATACAGTTGCCACACATTTGTCCGTCAGACTGCCAGATGGACAAAGCATGATTCATCACTCCAGAGAATGGTTTCCACTGCTCCAGAGTCCATTGACGGCGAGCTTTACACCACTCCAGACGACGCTTGGCATTGCACATGGTGATCTTAGGCTTGTGTGCGGCTGCTCGGCCATGGAAACTCATTCCATGAAGATCCCTTTATTGTGCTGACGTTGCTTCCAGAGGTAGTTTGGAACTCGGTAGTGAGAGTTGCAATCGAGGACAGATGATTTTTATGCGCTACATGCTTCAGCACTCTGCGGTTCCATTCTGTGAGCTTATGTGGCCTACCGCTTTGCGGCTGAGCCGTTGTTGCTCCTAGACATTTCCACTTCACAATAACAACACTTACAGCAGGGCAGAAATTTGACAAACTGACTTGTTGAAAATGTGGCAACGTGACAGTGCCATGTTGAAAGTTACTGAGCTGTTCAGTAAGGCCATTCTACTGCCAATGTTTGACTATGGAGATTGATTGGCTGTGTGTTCAATTTTATACACCTGTCAGCAACAGGTATGGCTGAAAGAGCCAAATCCACTAATTGGAAGGGGTGTCCACATACTTTTGTATATATAGTGTAGCAGATCAGTTCATGATCATTGGGGAGATGAAGAGTGGAAATAGTTTCAATATTAAGGTTTCTTAATGTGGACTAATCTTGGTAACCCAGAAGTAAAATTATCTTGCAAAAGTTTGTCATTTCCTGTTTTACTTCTGGGGATAATGACATCAACAATTTAGTTTACTTTTGTACAAAGTAAGGAAGCAACGTCTCCTAATTTCATGGCCAAAAGTGTTTATCATGGCCAAAAGTGTTTATCATGGCCAAAAGTGTTTATCATGGCCAAAAGTGTTTATCATGGCCAAAAGGGAGTTTTTTAGTTTTCATGAATTTTACGATATAGCCAATTTTGACTTTGTGGTGGTGGAATCTATTGGAAACCGTTTATCATCCACACACAGGCTTGAAAATCACCAGTTTAATCACCGCCTTCGCCCAATACTGATTTGTCCAAATGATCAGTGACTAAAACCCCAAACCAGGAACTACTGCTGCTCGTAATCACATAATTCTACGTGAGTCTTGACAGATTCTCGCCATTTCATCTGTCCACGAGAAATTAAATGGGGACCATCTCTGTTGAAAAATATCCATATCTACTCTCAACCTGTTTGTGGCTTACACATTCTCTACCGAAACTCATATGAGCAGCAAGTACGAGACAGCACAGAGAATTTATACTATATCAAATGTTATACTGTAGCAGTATTTTGACTTGCATATATGAGAGAAGTTCTTTGATAATGCAACCAATGGATTACAGAATAAAATAAAGTTAGGAATTTTCATGCGAGTCAGGAGTTTGGGTTTCAGTTGGATTGTGACTGGATTGGAAATTAGCCTAGGCTCTAGAATTTTCCCGCATGCCAATTGTCAAGACTTCATGTCTGTAACAGAGATGCCTATGTAGTGAATTGTGCATAGGTCTATCAAATGTGTGACTGTCTGAAGAGTCACTATGACAGCTCAGAGGCACGCGTTATTTTATAGGTTATAGACCCCTAAGGCAATATGCGCAAGTTGGTGGCAGAACAAGGGGGAGTTCTTATAGATCACCAGCAAAAAAATGCCTCTATGTTGATTCTGAGTGCATTTCACACTACCTTTGGATTATAATTGGATTTTAATGTTTGTATAGATGTCCTGCTTAATATGTCTGTGTCATCATTGCAAATCAATTGCATTATTCTTAAAAAACACTTCAACTTCAACCAGTAAAATGGCACTTTGGTTTGTTTTTGCTACAGCCTATATCGATGAGCGTTAGCATTCTAGCAAACAACTGCTCCATCCAAAATAGTTATTTTGCAAAGGAAACTACCAAATATAATCTTAGTGACTCAAAATATTATTGTAAGCGTGTGAGAACCCCAAAAAGTTATTTTGTTTAGAAGTAACAAAAACATAACTATCCTACTGCCGTCGAGAGTGTTGTTTAATGTAAAAGGGTCTATCATGTAGGGGTTTCCCGTAGGGTTTATTAACTGCATCCGGGTCGTGTGTGCTGAGCGGCAGTGTTAATTATGCGTCTGCTTTGAATTTATCTTGACTCTGTGTGAAGTAAATACGCTAAGCTAAAGGCTTCCATGCGTCAACCTGTTTGGATAATGCATTTATTTTGCTAATCTGCTGCTGCGCATGTTGTGGATTTTGTGGATTTGCATAAGTGCGACATTGGGGAATTCTTGATTTATTGTATTTTCAATTTTTTATCGGGAAATGTGAAGGGTTCCCGGGACAGTCCCGGGATCCCGGTTACCAAGGTTAATCCCTACTGTGGACAGATTAGTCTCGCCAGCCTGAGGCCTGCCTCATTCCAGCAACTGATCATCATCCTGGGCAGTCAAGGCTGGGTCATGCCTTTGGTATGTTCACTCATGTCTCTTCCTCCTTCCCTCTCTTCCTCCCTCCCTCCCTCCCTCCTTCCCTACTTCCACCCCATCTTTCCTCTCCTCCCACTCCACTTAAATGGACGTGTGGGGTAGAGCTGTTATCAGATGAGGAGATTTATATACTAGAACGCCTACAACAGGTTTGTAATCAAACAGCTTGTTGATTGACAGCTAAAGTAATCTCATTCTATTTGTAGTTGGCTCACTGTACCAGATGCACTTTGATTTATCCTTATCTGACATGTACACCGTTCACCTAATGCAAATCAGACGTTGGCTTGGACAGTGTGTATTTTCACCCAAGTCATTAAAAGGTTGCTGGTTATCAGTGTTCTCTGTCACTAAAGAGTCTTGAGGGACAGATTCAGTCTACTGCCATGCTTATGTGTGTCATATTCCGATAACAGGATACACACACACACACACACGCAAAGACGCACACTCACTCACTCACATCTGCAGACATGACCTCACCCCCAGTCCACTGCTGATTTTCAGAAGAGATTGTTCCTGAGATGCTCTCTCCTATAAGCTGCCTTGATGGTCCTTGATGTTGATATGAGCTCTGGGGTCAACTCAAATCCTCACCCATCACTCTCACTATTCTATTGATAATGTCCAGCTGTCTAACCAACTCAATGGCAGAACCAGAACTAGTTCAACTCTAGGGCTGGGAATTGCCAGGGACCTCACGATACGATACGACGATACTAAGTTGCCGATTCTCACCATTCTATATGCATTGCCATTCCATACTGTGATTTTATTGCGATGTGATGTTCTAAACGTATTGCTCAGCATGTCTGCTGCGGAGGGACAAGAGAGTTTTGATCAGTCATGGAAATAAAAGTTCTGAAAACAAATAGTCTCCTTATTTAAAAGAAGGAGAACAAGCAATGAAGGAAAAATACTGGAGTTTTGGTGCAGGTACAGCCAACGAGCTCAAAAATCATATTGCGATATTGTCAAAACGATACGATATATCGGCAAAAATAATATCCCGACATGTAACTGTATTCATTTCTTTCCCCCATCACTATTGAACTATAGAACTCGTTTAGTAACTGTAGAACTTCTGTAGCTCATCCACATGAGAAAGGGAGCGGTATAATTTACATGGATAGGAAGAGGAGAAACACACGGTCTAATATAGGGAAGAGCCCCAATGGTATAATAGCATGTATTCCTGTCATGTGAAAATGGTATATGTCTCTGTCTGGTGTTAGAATGTATGCCTGTGTGTGGGAGGAGGATGAGCAGCCTGTAGATAAGAGTGAACTGGAGGAGAATCTGCTGCCTGTCAGGCTGCCTGGCCAGCTGAGACCAGCACAGAGACCGGCTAGGGGAGCACCCAGCAACCACACTCAGCACCAAATAAGGCCAAAAGCTCACCCTCTCACCGCCGGCCTCACCGTTCTAAATAATGAACCCAATCTACAGGCTGTCCTGGTACAATCCAAATACTGTACATGCCTCACTGTCAAATTTTTTAATTTTTTATTTTATTTATTTCACCTTCATTTAACCAGGTAGGCAAGTTGAAAACAAGTTCTCATTTACAATTGCGACCTGGCCAAGATAAAGCAAAGCAGTTCGACAGATACAACGACACAGAGTTACACATGGAGTAAAACAAACATACAGTCAATAATACAGTATAAACAAGTCTATATACAATGTGAGAAATAATGTGCAAAGTTTTAACATATTCCTCCCTCTCTCTTATTGCTCTCCTTCTCCCCCAGGTAAGAAAGACTGCCCTCTCTTAAAGCCTTTGTGATCTGCCATGTAAGTAGAATGTCAGTGTGGATTTCCCATCCTCTTTTAGAATGTCACTGTGTGGATTCCCCATCCTCTTTTAGAATGTCACTGAGTGGATTCCCCATCCTCTTTTAGAATGTCACTGAGTGGATTCTCCATCCTGTTTTAGAATGTCACTGTGTGGATTCCCCATCCTCTTTTAGAATGTCACTGAGTGGATTCCCCATCCTGTTTTAGAATGTCACTGTGTGGATTCCCCATCCTCTTTTAGAATGTCACTGTGTGGATTCCCCATCCTCTTTTAGAATGTCACTGTGTGGATTCCCCATCCTCTTTTAGAATGTCACTGTGTGGATTCCCCATCCTCTTTTAGAATGTCACTGTGTGGATTCCCCATCCTTTTCTAGAATGTCACTGTGTGGATTCCCCATCCTCTTTTAGAATGTCACTGTGTGGATTCCCCATCCTCTTTTAGAATGTCACTGTGTGGATTCCCCATCCTCTTTTAGAATGGCACTGTGTGGATTCCCCATCCTCTTTTAGAATGTCACTGTGTGGATTCCCCATCCTCTTTTAGAATGTCACTGTGTGGATTCCCCATCCTCTTTTAGAATGTCACTGTGTTGATTCCCCATCCTCTTTTAGAATGTCACTGTGTGGATTCCCCATCCTCTTTTAGAAAGTCACTGTGTGGATTCCCCATCCTCTTTTTGGATGTCACTGTGTGGATTCCCCATCCTCTTTTAGAATGTCACTGTGTGGATTCCCCATCCTCTTTTCCGTGCAGGTACTGTATGTGTGTGATGTCCTTTTTGGATACGTGTTGTTTTGACAGCCGTTTGAGTCGGGCTGCTTTAAAACACTGTGTAAATTGCTAGCGGTGAGCTCTCATTCCCCCACCTTTCTACCATGGAGCAATCCCGTGTGTCAGTCGATCCATGCCCCTGATTACTGGCACAAGCTGGTATCTCCTCTCTCCTAGCCATTGTGCTGCCATGACGAAAGGAACCATTTACTGCCAACAATTTAGCAGGAGCCATATTGGCTTAGTGATAATAGAGACTTAACCTGTTTTAACTACACCTTTGCATAATTCTGGCTAAAGTGTAACATCCAGTGTGTCTGTAATTACTACCAGGCCAATAGCACCAGAGTAAACAGGCTGGCTGGCTGGGGAAAGCTCCAATCCTGCTGCGAGGGATACTTTGGTCTTCAGGGGGAGGGAGAAAGGGAGGTAAATGTGGGTCTCCTCTGAGGAGAGAGAAGACTTCAAAAGAAAGGAGTGAGTCCGGGCCATAATGGCAGTGTTTGGGGTGAAAGCAGAAGCCGTGTCGATCAGAGGGGCCCGGGGCCACTAGGTCACTGGGAGGAGTGGGCTTGGACAGGCAGAACACTCAAACACACAGACTGATGATCCCCCCCGCCTGCTTTATGTAAGGCAGCCTCTTCCTCGGAGTGTGGAGAAAGACGAGGTTGGGGAGCTGGTGATAGGCGTGCGCTTTCTGTCCCAGGACTGGCAAAGGAAGAAAGCATTACCTCCATCACAATAGAGACGAGAACCCAGTTGGGCTGAGGGACCGGCGGTACAGCACTGCGATCCCAGAGTGCACCTCTGATTTGCCACTACTTTATTTACCAGTAAAAGCCAGGGAGTCTTGGTGTTAACTGTTACCGAATGTCCTGACATGAAACAGATGAGTCACTCAGATGGGGAGAGAGACCATGGTTGGAGGGTATATTTATGCCGCAGTATTAAACAGTGTGTCTGATCTGGGTTCTTTATAGGGGCCGGCCAGACATCCAACAGTTCTGGGCAGTAGCACACATCATGGAGTAGAGCCTCACTTTTTGCTCCAGAACTTCATGCACTTTGCCCAGACCACACATCCTGAAGTTGGTTTGCATATATGTTTGCTCTCTCTCTCTCTCTCTCTCTCTCTCTCTCTCTCTCTCTCTCTCTCTCTCTCTCTCTCTCTCTCTCTCTCTCTCTCTCTCTCTCTCTCTCTCTCTCTCTCTCTCTCTCTCTCTCTCTCTCTCTCTCTCTCTCTCTTCTCTCTCGTTCTCTCTCGTTCTCTCTCGTTCTCTCTCGTTCTCTCTCGTTCTCTCTCTCTCTCTCTCTCTCTCTCGTTCTCTCTTTCGTTCTCTCTCTCTCTCTCTCTCTCTCTCTCTCTCTCTCTCTCGCGCGCATTCTCTCTCTCGCGCTCTCTCTTTCTCTCTCTCTCTCTCTCTCTCTCTCTCTCTCTCTCTCTCTCTCTCTCTCTCTCTCTCGCGCGCATTCTCTCTCTCGCGCTCTCTCTTTCGCTCTCTCTCTCTCTCTCTCCCGCTCTCTCTCGCGCGCTCTCGCTCTCTCACGCCATCTCTCTCTCTCGCACTCTCTCTCTCTCTCTCTCTCTCTCTCTCTCTCTCTCTCTCTCTCTCTCGCGCTCTTTTCATACAGAACCAGGGAGATCACCTGAACACCCAATTTCAACACCCAATTTATACAGCAGAGCAGAATCCTACAGCTGAGACCCCTCTAGTATTTATAAACATCTCAGATCATACTGTAATATGCCAAATATTATAAAATATTATTTGTTAAACTAAATATTCTCTAATTAGTATTTTTCTGCTAGGTCGACATAAGCAACATTTGCAGAGTGTCTCCTAACCTAATTGTGTTTATGCAGACCTGGCTAGGCTGCCAGTGCAGGGGCTTCTGGGTAGGAGGAGGGCTTGAGGCTACGGAGCCCGCTGGCTGCCATGTTAAAACCATCTGTGGTAGTGTGTGGCTGTAGCCTGGCTGGGACTGGGTCAGGTCTTATAAATATAGGTCCTGTCTGTGCTTGTTTGCTCTGGGGGAAATGGGTGATGGGTGAGGTCGTATTGAAGGAAAACTCCACCCCAAAACTCTCTATTGGTATTTGTTTCATTAGTCCTTTGTTGATATTGTCCCAAAATGTTTGCATGTCAGCAAACAAGTTATCAAGATATCTAACTTTCAAAATAGAGGAATACAGCAAGTATGGTGCATTTGGCATCATATGATGCAAAATGCAACATACCGGCTGTATTACTGTCTTGATAAACAAGCATACCTTTGTTTTCCTTAAATACAACCTTAAATACGACCTCACCCATCACCCATTTTCCCCAGAACAAACAAGCATTCCTCTGGAATTACATGGATTTCTGCATAAATTGGTCATAAAATGTGATCTGATCTTCATCTGTCACAGTAAAAGACAATCAAAGGGTGCTTAAATTAATAACACACCAATTATTATATGTTTCATGTCTATATTGAATACATTATTTAAACATTCACACTGTAGTTTGGAAAAAGTATGATTTCTCCAAAAGCTAACTGGAGTCAGGAGTCAGCTAACCTGGAGTCTAATCAATCAGACAAAATTGGAGATGTTGGTTAGAGCTGCCCTGCCCTATACAAAACAATCACAACATTTGAGTTTGCTATTCACAAAAAGCATTTCCTGATGTGAACCATGCCTCAAACAAAGGAGATCTAAAAAAATGAATTGTTGACTTGCATAAAGCCGGAAAGGGTTACAAAAGTATCTCTAAAAGCCTTGAAGTTCATCAGTCCATGATAAGACAAATTGTCTATAAATGGAGAAAGTTCAGCACTGTTGCTACTCTCACTATGAGTGGTCGTCCTGAAAAGATGACTGCAAGAGCACAGCGCAGAATGCTCAATGAGGTTAAGAAGGATACAGGAGTGTCTGCGCAGTGCACGTTGACCGGGTCGCTAGGTGTACGGTGTTTCCTCTGACACATTGGTGCGGCTGGCTTCCGGGTTGGATCTGTGTTGTGTCATGAATCAGTGCGGTTGGGTTGTGTTTCAGAGGACGCATGGCTCTCGACCGAGTCCGTATGGGAGTTGCAGCGATGAGACAAAACAGTAACTACTACCAATTAGGGAGTAAAGGGGGATAAAAAAATATTTTAAAAAAGAAAAAGAATGGTGTTCATTGGAGAACACTACAGAAGAAGCCACTGCTGTCCAAAAAAAACATTGCTGCACGTTTGAAGTTCACAAAAGAGCACCTGGATGTTCCACAGCGCTACTGGCAAAATATTCTGTGGACAGATTAAAGTTGAGTTGTTTGGAAGGAAAACACAACACTATGTGTGGAGAAAAAAAGGCACACCATCATCAAAACCTCATCCCAAGTATAAAGTATGATGGTTTGGTGCTGCTTTGCTGCCTCAAGGCCTGGACAGCAAATTAATTCCCCATGTTTATCAAGACATTTTGCAGGAGAATGTAAGGCTATCTGTCCGCCAATTGAAGCTCAACAGAAGTTGGGTGATGCAACATGACAACGACCCTAAACAAAGAATTAAATCAACAACAAAATGGCTTCAACAGAGGACAATACGCCTTCTGAAGTGGCCCAGTCAGAGACCTGACCTCAACTCGATTGAGATGCTGTGGCATGATCTCAAGAGATAGGTTCACACCAGAGATCCCAAGAATATTGTTGAACTGAAACAATTTTGTAAAGAGGAATGGTCCAAAATTCTTCCTGACCGTTGTGCAGGTCTGATCCACAACTACTGAAAACGTTTGGTTGAGGCTATTGCTGCCCAAGGAGGGTCAACCAGTTATTAAATCGAAGTGTTCAGATACTTTTCCCACCCTGCACTGTGAATGTTTACACTGTGTGTTCAATAAAGACATGAAAATGTATAATAGTTAGTGTGTTATTAGTTTAAGCAGACTGTTTTTGTCTATTGTTGTGACTTAGATGAAGATCAGATCAAATTTTAGGACCAATTTATGCAGAAATCCAGGTAATTCCAAAGGGTTCACATATTTTTTCTTGCCACTGTACATTTATAAGACCTGACCCAATCCCAGCCAGGCTACAGCCACACTACCACAGTTTGTTTTAACATGGCAGCCAGCGGGCTCCGTAGCATCAAGCAACCTCCACCCCCCCTCACCAATGCCATCTGCTGCCATCATGGGCACAGTTTATCCTGAGAAAACCTCCCTCTTTACCACTCTCTATATCTCTGTATCCCTCTATATCTTTCTCTTTCTTTGAATCCCTCAATCATCCTCCAGTAGCAGCACAGACGACCAGGCTGGGGGGGGGATGATCAGCTGAGTTGATGAGGGGTTGGGGTTAGTCAGGGCAACACAGATTACAGCAACTCCCACTGTTGATGAGTAAGGTCCTGTTGATGGAGGGAACACAGGGAGTTGAGCCCTGGCTGTCCAAGCACTAGATTCTGGATGGGATAGCAAGTGATGGACAAGGAGTATTTTAAGATTCACTGACAGTACTGTCAATTGGTTCTTCCTCCTCACATTTGACTGCTCCATTGAAAATGAAATAGCTGGTGAAGCTACTAGGACAGCCAAAATGGAATAGAAAGAAGGGTTTAATTTATTTTCAATATAATGATTTTACATTCATGATGGGTTATTTTTAAGCATTGACAACTGAAAGAAGTGCCCCAACACAAAGCAGTAGTGAAAGAAATAGCTAGCTAAGCCAGCAGTTTCTGTGCTGTAGCTGGTCCATTAATAACTCTACTGCCACAGCTGGAGGAAATAAATCCTCTCCAGAACATTCTCTATCCCCCCCTGAGACTACCCTGTGACTCATACCAGTTGGCATTAGTTTTACAGAAGATTGGGATTGAAAACAACTGGCTTTGCCCTATATAAGAAAGCGGGAAACCGCTTGAAATCAGATGGGAGTTGCATTAAAAGATAAGAAGAAGGGATAGGGAAGGGGATGGAAGGGTTACAGGAGAGTATAGAAGAGGACAGGGAAGAGAAAAGCAGTAGAGAGGAGGGTAAGGACAGTATAAAGTGGGGGTGGGTTGGTGAGACTCATACTGCCAAAAGTTTTGAGAATGACACAAATATTAATTTTCAAAAACTCTGCTGCCTCAGTTTGTATGATGGCAATTTGCATATACTCCAGAATGTTATGAAGAGCAGATTATTTACAATTAATTGCAAAGTCCCTCTTTGCCATGCAAACGAACTGAATCCCCAAAAAACATTTCCACCTCATTTCAGCCCTGACACAAAAGTACCAGCTGACATCACGTCAGTGATTCTCTCGTTAACACAGATGTGAGTGTTGACGAGGACAAGGCTGGAGATCACTCTGTCATGCTGATTGAGTTTGAAATAACAGATTGGAAGCTTCAAAAGGAGGGTGGTGCTTGGAATCATTGTTCTTCCTCTGTCAACCATGGTTACCTGCAAGGAAACACGTGCCGCCATCATTGCTTTGCATAAAAAAAAGGCTGCGGGATCGGAGCACCACCAGCACAGAGCTTGCTCAGGAATGGCAGCAGGCAGGTGTGAGTGCAGCTGCATGCACAGTGAGGTGAAGCCTTTTGGAGGATGGCCTGGTGTCAAGAAGAGAAGCAAAGAAGCCACTTCTCTCCAGGAAAAACATCAGGGACAGACTCATATTCTGCAAAAGGTACAGGGATTGGACTCCTGAGGACTGGGGTAAAGTAATTTTCTCTGATGAATCCCCTTACCGATTGTTTGGGGCATCCGGAAAAAAGCTTGTCCAGAGAAGACAAGGTGAGCACTACCATCAGTCCTGTGTCATGCCAACAGTAAAGCATCCTGAGACCATTCATGTGTGGGGTTGCTTCTCAGCCAAAGGAGTGGGCTCACTCACAATGTTGCCTAAGAACACAGCCATGAATAAAGAATGGTACCAACACATCCTCTGAGAACAACTTCTCCCAACCATCCAGGAACAGTTTGGTGACGAACAATGCCTTTTACAGCATGATGGTGCACCTTGTCATAAGGCAAAAGTGATAACTAAGTTGCCAGGGAACATAACATCGATATTTTGGGTCCATGGCAAGGAAACTCCCCAGACCTTAATCCCATTGAGTACTTGTGGTCAATCCTCAAGAGGCGGATGGACAAACAAAACCCCACAAATTCTGACAAACTCCAAGCATTGATTATGCAAGAATGGGCTGCCATCAGTCAGGATGTGGCCCAGAAGTTAATTGACAGCATGCCAGGGCGGATTGAGGAGGTCTTGAAAAAGAAGGGTCAACACTGCAATTATTGACTCTTTGCATCAACTTCATGTAATTGTCAATAAAAGCCTTTGACACGTATGAAAGGCATGTACAGTTTTCCACAGTAACATCTGACAAAAATATCTGAAGACTGAAGACTGAAGCAGCAAACTTTGTGGAAATTAATATTTGTGTCATTCTCAAAGCTTTTGGCCACGAATATATAGGTTTTGAGCCTGCCTGTAGTTACGTTGTGTGTTTGCATGTGCTTGTGTAATGCCGCAGCCTGCTTGTTTGTGCCATGTCAGATATTTCTATCAGTGACAGTCTGCTCAGTTTCCAAGACAAGCCTCCAACCTCGGCATGGACTTTACCTTTCTATCTCTGGCTATTACCTCTCTCCTGCTGCTTGCTTTATCTCGCTCTGTATTTTCCTGCTTCAGGTTTCTTTTCAATTACATTTGCGTTTCATCACTTTGCAGTTCAGATGTTTTTCTCTCGCCCCAGGTCCTTAGCTTGTTCTTTCAACATCCACACGTGAAACCAGATTTTCTGTGGGGGTGTATTATGGTTTTCGACACTGTTTAATTTAAATCCTTAAATCCTTTTTTAATGTCTGAGCGTTTCAGGGACAATTATTTCTGACATTTTCTCCATGCAAGGTTATCCCTCTTAGTAAAAAAAACTCTGCTCTCTTCTGTTAGTCTGTATAACACAGAGCCCTGGCCCTCCCCCTCTATGCACCTCCACCTTCCCCAGCCTGGGCACATTGACATAAAGTCTAGTCAACTTTTTTCTAAAGGCAGAAATAATCTGATTAGTTTAGGGCAGAACAAATCCGATTGGTTTCTAAAAGGTCAATGGGAGGAGTTTACACAGATTACACAATTTTTGGAAACATGGCAGAGGTTTGATGATCTTGTAAATAAAATTAGACTTACAAGTTTAAATGTTTTGAAGTGATTATTGTGTTAGAGTAGTTAGACAAATGTGACAATATCTCTACAATCGGAAGCAAAGAGTAAAATGTAGCAAGCTAGCGGCAACATGCTAAGCTAATCAGCAAGCTACCTAAGCATTTATCAACCAATTAGCTACTCACGTTGAATGAATAAAAAGAACAGAGTAGAAGAGGGAGGAGAGGAGAGAGGGAGGGGATGGAGGAGAGGAGGGGAATGCCTTTCATTCAGCCTGACTGATCTTACTTCAAAGGTGGCCGAGGCAGCACCAGGTATCATTTCTTTCATTACCAGGAGTTTTGTGCTAATCTGTGAGGACACACCTGACAGCCTCTCAGATCGGGGAGTAAATGCTGTGTAATCTGTGTATAAAGGAGGCTTAATCCCTGGCTTTGGGGTCACATACTCTACTCCTGCACCGCTACCTGGTCCAGGGTCAGCTCCGGAGCTTGTTAATTTGTTAATCAGAGCCAGGTTGGAGCCAGGGCCATGTGTGGATCGGAGTAAGAGCAGGGTCAGGAGCTGGCATCCTGACTACCACACACCGAGGGAGTAAGAGCAGGGTCAGGAGCTGGCATCCTGACTACCACACACCGAGGGAGTAAGAGCAGGGTCAGGGGCTGGCATCCTGACTACCACACACAGAGGGAGTAAGAGCAGGGTCAGGGGCTGGCATCCTGACTACCACACACAGAGGGAGTAAGAGCAGGGTCAGGAGCTGGCATCCTGACTACCACACACCGAGGGAGTAAGAGCAGGGTCAGGGGCTGGCATCCTGACTACCATACACAGAGGGAGTAAGAGCAGGGTCAGGGGCTGGCATCCTGACTACCACACACCGAGGGAGTAAGAGCAGGGTCAGGAGCTGGCATCCTGACTACCACACACCGAGGGAGTAAGAGCAGGGTCAGGAGCTGGCATCCTGACTACCACACACCGAGGGAGTAAGAGCAGGGTCAGGGGCTGGCATCCTGACTACCACACACAGAGGGAGTAAGAGCAGGGTCAGGAGCTGGCATCCTGACTACCACACACAGAGGGAGTAAGAGCAGGGTCAGGGGCTGGCATCCTGACTACCACACACCGAGGGAGTAAGAGCAGGGTCAGGAGCTGGCATCCTGACTACCACACACCGAGGGAGTAAGAGCAGGGTCAGGAGCTGGCATCCTGACTACCACACACCGAGGGAGTAAGAGCAGGGTCAGGGGCTGGCATCCTGACTACCACACACCGAGGGAGTAAGAGCAGGGTCAGGGGCTGGCATCCTGACTACCACACACAGAGGGAGGAAGAGCTGGGTCAGGGGCTGGCATCCTGACTACCACACAGAGGGAGGAAGGTCAGGGGCTGGCATCCTGACTACCACACACAGAGGGAGGAAGAGCAGGGGCTGGCATCCTGACTACCACACACAGAGGGAGGAAGAGCAGGGTCAGGGGCTGGCATCCTGACTACCACACAGAGGGAGGAAGAGCAGGGTCAGGGGCTGGCATCCTGACTACCACACACAGAGGGAGGAAGAGCAGGGTCAGGGGCTGGCATCCTGACTACGACACAGAGGGAGGAAGAGCAGGGTCAGGGGCTGGCATCCTGACTACCACACACAGAGGGAGGAAGAGCAGGGGCTGGCATCCTGACTACCACACACAGAGGGGGAAGGTCAGGGGCTGACATCCTAACTACCACACTCAGAGAGAAAGGGAGGCTGTGTAGGGCAGCATGGGTAGTTGACCTACCCCTTGTCTTTGACTTCCACAGGGCAATGCACAGTAAATGGCGGTTTGGGAGTTTGCAAAGACAAATTCCATAGCTCTATTAAGACAATGATGTTACTGTAAGACCGATATATGAATGATGACCAGGGACAATGTGACTCTCTATTACAAGACTTCACTGTTTAATAGCCGAGTACAACAACTTAGGGAAATGTAAAATAATAAAACATTCCACTGCACTGTTGGAGCTAGTAACATAATGGTATTGCTGCACCTGCTATAACACCTGCAAATCTGTTTATGTGACCGATCAACTTTGATTTGATGTGATGAGTGTGGCACCTGCTGTCACTCTAATCTCAAGACTCCCCCAATTACCCAGCAACCTCTGCTCTTCTGTTAACCTGTAGAAGAACAAATCAAAATAAAAGTCACATGCTGTTCCCGCAGTAAAGGTCCCACATTACTATAAAGTCATGTGGAACAGAAATACAGTCTTTAGTAAAGCAGAACTCTAGATACCATTGTAAATGGTTTATTCACTGTGTATCTTCTGTGGCCTAAACATTGATTCCTGCCCCCTACTGTAGCTCAATTTCTGGTAAGCTCATTGGGTGGCTAAGCATAAAAATAGCCCATTAGCAGCCAATCAGGAAGCCTCCTCAGAATAGTAATCTAATCCCCTCCCCAACATAAATTCTACAACATTATTCTATGATTATTACAATGTCATGACTCTAGGAGTTAATTTCAGTTTAATCTTCAATGTCTCGCAGGCTCAAGGCTGCTGTGAAGATCCCATTAAAACATGATGGAAGTTCTGTCATCATCAATGTTACTCATAGTCTTTTTCTCTCATTTCTGTCAGAAGGGGCAGACTTTCCATACATTTGGATGTTGTTTGTGGGTGTGTAGGTGAAATGGTTAACAACAGAGCCCCTGTCTCTCTCTAAAGAGTTTTTGGAAGTTAAAGTAACTTTTAATGGACACAAGTAGAAACCATTTGAAAGATACAGTGCCTTCGGTCTAGCTGCCATGGAGTTTGGAGAAAGGTACATGTGGGCTGCGCTAGGCAAAACATAACACAAAGTTGTATAGATAATTGGCCTTGTTCCTTTAGGGTTTTGCTGGCAAAAAAAAAAGGAGATAGACAAGCCGAAAAGTACTCCAGTACAAAAGCAACAGACGCGTTAGTGTTCTGGCTTGCAGGTCTGCGGAGACGTTTTAATTCCCATTTCCTTGAAGGCTTGTTTCCAGTTTAGTTTGGAGATACTTTAATTTTGTTGTAAGCTGAATACATTCTTCCCCGAACCCACATGGAACTGTCTTTAAGGTGTATGAGTTCACATTATCAGAAAGCAGTAGAGGAGACAAATACATTCATTAGGCCCTATGGATTTCACGACTGGGCAGGGACACAGCCATGGATGGGCCTGGGAGTGCATAGGCCCACCCACTGGGGAGTCAGGCCCAGCCAATCAGAATGAGTTTTTCCCCACAAAAGGGCTTTATTACAGACAGAAAAACTCCTCCGTTTCATCAGCTGTACGGGTGGCTCGTCTCAGATGATCCCGCAGGTAAAGAAGCCAGATGTGGAGGTTCTGGGCTGGCGTGGTTACACATGGTCAGCAGTTGTGGGGCCGGTTGGACATACTGCCAAATTCTCTAAAATAACGTTGGAAGCAGTTTATGGTAGGGAAATGAACATATCATTCTCTGGCAACAGCTCTGGTGGACAATCCTGCAGTCAGCATGCCAATTATGCTCCCTCAAAGCTTGATACATCTGGTGCATTGTGTTGTGTGACACAACTGCACATTTTAGTGGCCTTTAATTGTCCCTAGCACAAGGTGCACCTGTGTAATGATCATTCTGTTAATCAGCTTCTTGATATGCCACACATGTCAGGTGGATGGATTATCTTGGCAAAGGAGAAATGCTCACTACCAAATTTGTGCACAAACTTTGAGAGAAATAATATTTTTGTGAGTATGGAACATTTTTGGGATCTTTTATTTCAGCTCATGAAATATGGTACCAACACTTTACATGTTGCATTTATATTTTTGTTCAGTATACAGTGGGGCAAAAAAGTATTTAGTCAGCCACCAATTGTGCAAGTTATCCCACTTAAAAAGATGAGAGAGGCCTGTAATTTTCATCATAGGTACACTTCAACTATGACAGACAAAATTAGAAGAAAAAAATCCAGAAAATCACATTGTAGGATTTTTAATGAATTTATTTGCAAATTATGGTGGAAAATAAGTATTTGGTCACCTACAAACAAGCAAGATTTCTGGCTCTCACAGACCTGTAACTTCTTCTTTAAGAGGCTCCTCTGTCCTCCACTTGTTACCTGTATTAATGGCACCTGTTTGAATTTGTTATCAGTATAAAAGACACCTATCCACAACCTCAAACAGTCACACTCCAAACTCCACTATGGCCAAGACCAAAGACCAGTCAAAGGACACCAGAAACAAAATTGTAGACCTGCACCAGGCTGGGAAGACTGAATCTGCAATAGGTAAGCAGCTTGGTTTGAAGAAATCAACTGTGGGAGCAATTATTAGGAAATGAAAGACATACAAGACCACTGATAATCTCCCTCGATCTGGGGCTCCACGCAAGATCTCACCCCGTGGGGTCAAAATGATCACAAGAACGGTGAGAAAAAATCCCAGAACCACACGGGGGGACCTAGTGAATGACCTGCAGAGAGCTGGGACCAAAGTAACAAAGCCTACCATCAGTAACACACTACGCCACCAGGGACTCAAATCCTGCAGTGCCAGACGTGTCCCCCTGCTTAAGCCAGTACATGTCCAGGCCCGTCTGAAGTTTGCTAGAGAGCATTTGGATGAAGACGATTGGGAGAATGTCATATGGTCAGATGAAACCAAAATATAACTTTTTGGTAAAAACTCAACTCGTCGTGTTTGGAGGACAAAGAATGCTGAGTTGCATCTGAAGAACACCATACCTACTGTGAAGCATGGGGGTGGAAACATCATGCTTTGGGGCTGTTTTTCTGCAAAGGGACCAGGACGACTGATCCGTGTAAAGGAAAGAATGAATGGGGCCATGTATCGTGACATTTTGAGTGAAAACCTCCTTCCATCAGCAAGGGCATTGAAGATGAAACGTAGCTGGGTCTTTCAGCATGACAATGATCCCAAACACACCACCCGGGCAACGAAGGAGTGGCTTCGTAAGAAGCATTTCAAGGTCCTGGAGTGGCCTAGCCAGTCTCCAAATCTCGACCCCATAGAAAATCTTTGGATGGAGTTGAAAGTCCATGTTGCCCAGCAACAGCCCCAAAACATCACTGCTCTAGAGGAGATCTGCATGGAGGAATGGGCCAAAATACCAGTAACAGTGTGTGAAAACCTTGTGAATACTTACAGAAAACGTTTGACCTCTGTCATTGCCAACAAAGGGTACATAACAAAGTATTGAGATAAACTTTTGTTATTGACCAAATACTTATTTTCCACCATAATTTGCAAATAAATTCATGAAAAATTCTACAATGTGATTTTCTTGATTTTTTTTCTCATTTTGTCTGTCATAGTTGAAGTGTACCTATGATGAAAATTACAGGCCTCTCTCATCTTGTTAAGTGGGAGCGCAATTGGTGGTTGACTAAATACTTTTTGCCCCACTGTATGTAGAAGTAGAGACTCTAGCAACTTCTGAACCCTGTTGATGGACCTTATTCTGCTCTAACTTTCACATTTCAGCAGACTACACTGTTGTTTGAGATGATTTGCCAAGGGCCTCTGGAAGAGAACTGAAAATGTTCTGAGAACTTTTGGCTTGAGAGTGAAGACAGAGTAGTATGAACTGAACCCTCTCTCCGCCCAGCTTCCATTCCCGATCCCCCTTGGCCCTTTGGTCCCCGCAGAAAAATCCTATTTGATTCATTCCTTGGGAATCTGCAGCAGATAAAGATCAATGTCAGTATCGGCCGGACTCTTTTCCTCCCTCTTCCCCTCCTCCTCCTCCTTTTGGTCTTATTCATTTTCTCATAACCACCAGTATAATAACATTAGCTAGCTCCTCAACTCAGCCGTCCCCAGAATGAGCTGTTTACTTTGGGCTACTTGCCTCTGGCTGCTGTGGTTGAGTTCTGATCCCCATAGTACTCGGTGGGGGCAGCCACACAGTCACCAAACTCAACCAAACGCCCACCAGCCAGACCCTGCTCATCCAAGCTCCTACCCAGCCGCCACACAGCCGCTGTGCTCCTCCCAATGCAGGACAGCCAGCGAGTCATAACCACGTTGGACATATTACCATCCTACTCTCGCCTCTGCTTTTCTCTCTTTTGTAAGTAGCTGGTACATTAAGAAATCAACTCTTGTTGAGGAAAATCATATTTCATTTAGTAATGGGTTTGGATATGTGAGGAGGCATTAAGCTGGCTCTGGATGGGCACAGCTACCAGTTTTCCCTGAGAGGAATGAAAGAGTTTCTCCCCTATGCCACTTCTCTGTGCAGGGGAGGGGAAGCATGTTTGTTTGCACACAGCACAGCCCATGCAGGCAGGCTGACTGTTGGGTCACAGATCCACATAGATTCCTTCCAGTTGCGCTGATGATGTGTAGTGTTGGTTGGGTGCAGGACCCCTGCCTGCCTGCCACTCTCAGGCCTCTGGGCCCAGGTGCTTCCGGTCTACAGTTTGGTAAAGTATGAGTAAGCCCATGATGGGCCAACTCAGTCATGAGCATTGCACCGTCCCTGCTCTTATCCTATGGGACTGGCAATAGGGCTTTAAATATCCAACTCTATTTTCTCTCTCGTTTAGTGTTTCTACCTCTTTTTCTCTCTTGTAATCAGTAATAGCAGCAAATACATTCGTCACTAACATCTGGTCAGGGAGCAAGATGAAAACTTAAGTGGAGATGCTTGTAGTTCCTCTCCATCTATTTGAAGGCTGTTTCCTGCTGCTGAGGTGTGGTGTGTAATGCTGGAAAGACACACTGATATTACACATGGATCCTATCTAGGGCTGTGCTGTCTGTGTGTTGTTCTGTTGCTGTTCCCTGTGATTTTCTGCTCTCTACGCTTTTCTTGTTTTGGAAAGGAGCTCTCAAGTTCTTTCATTTGCGCACACTGTTCATAATTGTGGCCAGAAAGTACGTTTGAGGTAAAGCCGAGGTGTAGAATATGCTAAGAAATATTTTCACAAGTGAGAGGGGATTTACGCGCTTTCGTGCCAGCTGTGGCAGTACCGTAAAATATTTATATGCTCCCCAAAAAATGCATTTTATGTGTAACTGAAGCTGTTGTCTGTTAAACGGAGCCTCAGTCGACCTGTTAGAGCCGTGTGTTTTTCACAAGACTGGTTTTCATCCAAAGGGAGAAGGGAGACTCTGAGCTCTGTGTGCGAGGATCATTCTTGACATCAATCCAGCGAGTCTAGAACAACATCAATGGCAGAGGTGTAGAGTCTCCTAGTGGCCACAGTCTGCACTCACAGTCTCAAACTCCCTCTAAATCTACTCTAAAAAGTGTAAATCAAATATAACTAAGCCAAGCAGGTTTTTGGAAGGTTGTTTTTTCATCGGGCTTAGTCTTGATGATTCTGTACCTCTGTTACATACATTTTAGTGCTGTCTGGGATTTATGAGACAACAGCTGACTCGCTCTTCCAGTACGTACATAGTTTGTTTAACAAGCTTGTATTTTACCTCTTGACACATGAGCACTTAAAGGGGCAATCTGCAGTTGCTACATACATTTTTGTACTTGTGAATTAATGATATTTATCCATTGATCTTGAAGATAACTTATAAATGCCTCATGAGCTTAGTTCAACAGTCACACCCCACCAGAACCCAAAATATAAGATTGTTTTACTACAATGTTGGTCAATAAAGTAAATGTAAACAAACACTATATAGCCTAAAACCATGGTTACAACTATAATGTTGATATCATGGAAGGTCAATCTTTTCATCCTTAGCTCTGTCTATGAATTTAAGAGTCGTTACATTTCTCCAGCCCTATCTCTCAGATTTTTACCAAAACAGGGGCTTTGTTATTGTTTCAACTACTGATTGCTGCTTTAACATAACAAGGTATGATTTATGACCACCATGAAGGTATAATTTTCAGTCTCCAGTAGAAGCTTAAGAAATAAGTGAGCCACTCAGCTGTGAAATCATGTAGGAAACAACAGCAGGCTTTTGGTTTGGGATCCTCCAGCCAGCCAGCTCCTTGCCTCTCCAGAAGAACCCTTTCACCTTGGCTGGTTCTGGTGTGAAGAGGGGGCAGAACATATTGTCTCTCGTCCTCCGTAGCGTAGCACGACTGATCTGATAGACATCATGCAGGACTCGTTTGGTTCTGGGCTGGTGTCATTCAGGAGGCCTGCTGCTGAATAGAGGACTAGCCGATCGAACTGAAATAATGGGGTAGGCTAGACCGATGCGGCAATACATTAACTGCTCATAAAATAGCTGATGGTACTCATTTACAACCTGGCCCCAGTTGTCTCATTTTGATTGGTCCTGACAGAGTATCTCCATGGTGAGGGGAGCAGTTAAGGTTGTGTTGTTTACTTCAGTTTGCAGCATACCCAGGTAGTCCGCCCAGCCTGATTCCAGCCCGAGCTATGTTTGCATGTGCTGCTGATAAGAGACTACACTGCATGGCTGCACTGGGACTGTTGAACTCCTCAAGGATGGGTTAGGCCAGGGTCTGTCCCAGTCAGACAGAGGGGGCTGTTTGAAATCCTGAAGGTTGGGTTAGGCCAGGGTCTGTCCCAGTCAGACAGAGGGGGCTGTTTGAAATCCTGAAGTTTGGGTTAGGCCAGGGCTTGTCCCAGTCAGACAGATGGGGCTGTTTGAAATCCTGAAGGTTGGGTTAGGCCAGGGCTTGTCTCAGTCAGACAGAGGGGGCTGTTTGAACTCATGAAGGTTGGGTTAGGCCAGGGTCTGTCCCAGTCAGACAGAGGGGGCTGTTTGAACTCCTGAAGGTTGGGTTAGGCCAAGGCTTGTCTCAGTCAGACAGAGGGGGTTGTTTGCTCCAACCAGGCTGTAGTAAGTAGAGAGCATAATAACTTCCCAGAAAGAAGAGCTGAACCACTCAGATGTAGGTCAGTGCCCTCACGCATTTTGCCCACCTATCTGTTGACCTGCTTTGAGAAGGAGAATTGAACGTTCAGGCCCGGAGATGAACCTTGCTTGATTGCACTCTTCCAGTTGAGTAAAATGGTTATACTTAACGTCCTGCTTTCATCTCTGTGAAAGGACAATGCCGGACCAAGTTCAACCACAGTTCAGGTGCTGTCACGGTCTTCTTGGAGGACCTTAGACGATTGCCACTGCTCCATACTGCTCTTTTCGTATTATGACCTGAAATACATCCACAGACAGGCTGAAAGGTTTCATAAAATCTTTGACTCAGTTTCTGCTGAATGGTCTCTTCTGTCAGCTCTGTCCACATGGCGATTACTGCATTGTTGTGTTTTGAGTTTGCAAGAAAGGCATTTCACAGTACTTGTGCATGTGACATTAGAACAGGAACTTGGCGGAGGAATGTGATTTCATTGGATCAGGTGTATTATTTATCCCGTTCTCATTCTGTAACAGTTTACTAACCACAGCATTGTAAAGATGTATTTAATGTACGAAATATTTGGGGGCCTGTTTTATCACAAGAGAGTGGTTTATACATTTTAGTTTTCACCCTCTTCAAGTTTTGATTTCAGCTCTGTGTTAGCTCCAGATCTCCGGATAGGAACAGCTGTGGAAACAGCAGACAGTGGGCTGTGGCGACTATGAAGGGGGATTTGGTGTGCTGGATCCTTGTGGCTTTGTGGAGATGGAAGTTTTAATTTCCTTAGGTTAGCGTTGGCTGTTTGAACAGGTGGTGGAGAGATCCCCCTGGGGAACCGTCTCCACTCATGTCGTCAAGTTGTCCCTCCTCTCTTCAGCGTCGCATTCCCCAGCCAACAGCACAGTCGTGACGAGTAGAGCAGAGGTCCTCCTCGAAGCAGAGCAGCACAGGGGCCCATTCTCCCCCCTCTGCTCTGCAAGTCCTCTCATGATAGAGAGGCATCCCACTCCCATCTCAGCCCGTGCCACACAGTAAGCTTCAGAAGAAAAAGCCCAACCACACGCATCTCCTAATGTGTTTCCAGTCCCCCTGTCATTGGTGTTATAACTGCTGTGTGCAGCGGGCGGGGCTGGAACTGGGGACCTGGGAGCACCTGTTGAGGGGAAAAGTAAGCATTTGAATCCTGTAATTACAGGAGGAGGGGGATGTGTGGGACTGGCTGTGTGTTTTGTCTTCTAACCCCCAGGGGAAGGGATGCGCACTGCCTGAGTCATACTAGACTGGTGCCATTGTACCGTGTCTCTCCCTCCCTCTTCCTCTCCCTCTCCTCCCACTGCCTGCACAACCAGCTAGGCTAACAGAGAGAGAAACACACACACACACACACACACACACACACACACACACACACACACACACACACACACACACACACACACACACACACACACACACACACACACACACACACACACACACACACACACACACACACACACACACACACACACACACACACACACAGAGATGTAGATTTACTCCATGGGAGCATGGAGAGGGGAGTGTTGAAATGCAATGAGGAAGAGGAGAAGGGAGGAGGAGGATGAAGAATTGGGGGGCGGGTGGAGCATGTGAGGCCCTGGATAGATTTATGGCTTGCTGTAGAATCTATCAGGTAAATACCAGCAAGCCCCTCCTCCCCCGGAGGACACGGCTCTGGGATTAGGCCATTTGTTGAAGCTGTTTGCACAGATTCTCAGTTTGGCACAAACTCCTGTAGGGCAGGACCTGTCTCTCACCACTCTCACTTCTACTCCCACTCCCACTTCTACTCCCATTTCCACTCCCACTTTCACTCTCACTGCCACTCTCACTCCCACTCTCACTGCCACTTCCACTCTCACTTTCACTCTCACTCCCACTCTCACTCCCACTCTCACTGCCACTCTCACTGCCACTCTCACTGCCACTCTCACTGCCACTCTCACTGCCACTCTCACTGCCACTCTCACTGCCACTCTCACTGCCACTCTCACTCCCACTCTCATTGCAACTTCCACTCCCACTTCTTTTCAGTCAGTCTGTCTGGCGGTCTGTCTGTGGTTTTCCTCCCCGTCTCCCTCCCACTCTCGATCTCTTGATTTCACAGTGTTATTTGAAATTTCAAGATAAAGGTCAAATGACATAATGTTTTGAGCACATTATGCCTAACGTAGTCAAAGGCTATGTGAGCACACTAAAACACATGACCAATAGGTGGCAGTATGGCCCTATAGAATCTATTGAGGTTCTTAATTAGTTGGCGGAGACAGAATCTTTTCACTTTGCTCTTTGATCTGACTCCCCTCAGCCAAATGGTATCTCGTTAGTGCAGTGCACATTTAAAAACACCATTGGGTGCTGTAGAAAATGTACCTGACCTATATTTTTTTCTGTTGTCTAAAAGACATGACTATTTATTTTCAGATAGAATGCAAGGCTTCGGTGCTCTAGACACCCTGTGTACGTAGGCCCTAGGTGATCATAATAGACTGACTTAACACGCCCTTAATGACTGAAAACAGGTGCTCATTGGTCAGATGTTCTGGCTATCATGATTACCTGATAGCCTATTTGCGTGTGGGTCATCATTTGCTCGAATGGGGGAGAACACAATCGCCTTGTAAATAAAGGCATCCGGACTAATTAATAACTCTAATATCGCTATTGCCCATACCGTGCTAATATGACCACATGCAGATCTAATCCAGCAAGTTTGTGGAACTGTGTCCATTCTAGTTTTGATGGATTCTCAGAACAGAAGCTCTGCTCTTGCAGCAGTCATAAGGCGCTTTTAACCCCAAATTAATCCTCTTAGTGTGGATCATGACGCATCAACGTTCATTCTCTTATTTCTCAACGGGACTCCTCTAAATCAGCTGACATGGTGGGTGGAACTCTGGGAGGCATCTGTCCCCTTCATATTACATGGCCTTCTATGATGGAGAGTAGATACAAAGTCATCTCTGGGGGTTCCTTGGAGCAAATGTTGCATTGTCAGAGCAGAGGACAGTCTTTTTTTAAATGTATTTTTTTATTTCAACTTTATTTAACCAGGTAGGCCAGTTGAGAGCAAGTTCTCATTTACAACTGCGACCTGGCCAAGATAAAGCATAGCAGTGTGACACAAACAATAACACAGAGTTACACATGGAATAAACAAACGTACAGTCAATAACACAATATAAAAAAAGTCTATATTCAGTGTGTGCAAATGAGGTAAGATTAGGGAGGTAAGGCAATAAATAGGCCGTAGTGGCGAAGTCATTACAATTTAGCAATTAACACTGCAGTGATAGATGTGGAGAAGATGAATGTGCAAATCGAGATACTGGGGTGCAAAGGAAAAATAAAATAACAATATAGGGGAGGATGTAGTTGGATGGGCTAATTACAGATGGCCTATGTACAGGTGCAATGATCTGTGAGCTGCTCTGACAACAGATGCTTAAAGTTAGTGAGGGAGAGATTTTTCAGTGATTCAGTGCTTCAGTGGTTTTTACAGTTCGTTCCAGTCATTGGCAGCAGAGAACTGAAAGGAAGGGCGGCCAAACGAGGAATTGGTTTTGGGGGTGGCCAGTGAAATATACTAGTGCGGGAGTGCGTGCTACAGGTGGGTGCTGCTATGGTGACCAGTGAGCTGAGATAAGGCGGGGCTTTACCTAGCAAAGACTTATAGATGACCTGGAGCCAGTGGGTTTGGCAACGAATATTAAGCGAGGGTCAGCCAACAAGAGCATACAGGTCACAGTGGTGGGTAGTAAATGGGGCTTTGGTGACAAAACGGATGGCACTGTGATAGACTGAATCCAATTTGCTGAGTGGTGTTGGAGGCTATTTTGTAAATGACATCGCCAAAGTCAAGGATCGGTAAGATAGTCAGTTTTATGAGGGTATGTTTGGCAGCATGAGTGAAGGATGCTTTGTTGTGAAATAGGAAGCCGATTCTAGATTTAATTTTGGATTGGAGATGCTTCTTGTGAGTCTATAAGGAGAGTTTACAATCTAACCAGACACCTAGGTTGTCCACATATTCTAAGTCAGAACCGTCCAAAGTAGTGATGCTGGACTGGCGGGCAGGTGTGGGTAGAGATCGGTTGAAGAGCATGCATTTAGTTTTACTTGCATTTAAGAGCAGTTGGAGGACATGGAAGGAGAGTTGTATGGCATTGAAGCTCATCTGGAGGTTAGTTAACACAGAAGGGCCAGAAGTGTACAGAATGGTGTCGTCTGCTTAGAGGTGGATCAGAGAATCACCAGCAGCAAGACCAACATCATTGATGTATGCAGAGAAAAGAGTCGGCCCGAGAATTGAACCCTGTGGCACCCCCATAGAGACTGCCAGAGGTCCGGACAATAGGTCCTCTGATTTGACACATGAGGCGAGGCAGTCATTTGAGAAATCAAGGCTGTTGAGTCTGCCAATAAAAATGTGGTGATTGACAGAGTCAAAAGCCTTGGCCAGGTCGTTGAATACGGCTGCACGGTATTGTCTTTTATCGATGGCGGTTATGATATAATTTAGGACCTTGAGCATGGCTGAGGTGCACACATGACCAGCTCGGAAACCAGATTGCATAGTGGAGAAGCTATGGTGGGATTCGAAATGGTCGGTGATCTGTTTGTTAACTTGGCTTTCGAAGACCTTAGAAAGGCAGTGTAGGATGGATATAGGTCTGTAACAGTTTGGGTCTGGAGTGTCTCCCCCTTTGAAGAGGGGGATGACCGCAGCAGCTTTCCAATCTTTGGGGATCTCAGACGATACGAAAGAGAGGTCAAACAGGCTAGTAATAGGGGTTGCAACAATTTCAGCTAATAATTTTAGAAAGAGAGGGTCCAGATTGTCTAGCCCAGCTAATTTGTAGGGGTCCAGATTTGGCAGCACTTTCAGAACATCAGCTATCTGGATTTGGGTGAAGGAGAAATGAATGAGAAATGGGGAGGCTTGGGCGAGTTGCTGTGGGGGGTGCAGGGCTGTTGACCCGGGTAGGGGTAGCCAGGTGGAAAGCATGGCCAGCCGTAGAAACATTGTTATTGAAATTCTCTATTATAGTGGATATATTGGTGGTGTTTCCTAGCCTCAGTGCAGTAGGCAGATGGGAGGTGTTCTTATTCTCCATGGACTTTACAGTGTCCCAGAACCTTTTGGAGTTTGTGCTAGAGGTTGCAAATTTCTGTTTGAAAAAGCTAGCTTTGCTTTTCTAACTGCCTGTGTATATTTGTTCCTAACTTCCCTGAAAAGTTGCATATCGCGGGGGCTATTCGATGCTATTGCATAATGCCACAGGATGTTTTTGTGCTGGTCAAAGACAGTCAGTTCTGGAGTGAACCAAGGGCTATATTTGTTCCTGGATCAATTTTTTTTGAATGGGGCATGCTTATTTAAGATGATGAGGAAAGCACTTTTAAAGAACAACCAGGCATCCTCTACTGACGGGATGAGGTCAATAGCCTTCCAGGATACCTGAGCCAGGTCAATTAGAAAGGCCTGCCCGCTGAAGTGTTTTAGGGAGCATTTAACAGCGATGAGGGGTGGTCGTTTGAGCGCAGACCCATTTCGGACGCAGGCAATGAGGCAGTGATCGCTGAGATCCTGGTTGAAGACAGCAGAGGTGTATTTAGAGGGCAGGTTAGTCAGGATGATATCGATGAGGGTGCCCATGTTTACAGATTTGGGGTTGTACCTGGTAGGTTCCATGATAATTTGTGTGAGATTGAGGGCATCTAGCTTAGATTGAAGGATGGCCGGTTAAGCATGTACCAGTTTAGGTCAGCTAACAGTACGAACTCTGAAGATAGATGGGGGGCAATCAATTCACATATGGTGTCCAGGGCACAGCTGAGGGCTGAGGGGGTCTATAACAGTACGAACAAATATAAAAGTGCTACTACACTACTGTAAGTCCCTCTGGATAAGAGCGTCTGCTAAATTACTAAAATGCAAAGGTGTTTGTGTGTGTGTTTGTGTGTGTGTCAGCATACTTGATTGGGAGGATGAAGACGTGTGTATGTTTAAGTGTTGGCTATAGATCAGAGTGTGTATCAGTCTCTTGAGGCAGACCAAAAACTTCTGCCATCTTTGAGTGCAGTTGCCTATTGGCTTCCGATTCTCGAAGTTCGGGGATATCGAAATGTGTATTGGTTTGTGTGACAGTTGGTGTATATACAGTACGTGTGTATTTTGGGGAGAGGGAGAAAGATTTGTGACGTAATCAGGAGTTCATCTGTGCCCTGATGTTTGCTGAGTGGCTCCAGTGCCACAGCACGGCACCCTTCCTGCAGGAGTTGACCCATCCCTATCCCCCAGTCCTCAGAGCCCATTTGAACTGATAATCTAATAAGCAGAGTGAGAGCATTCAGAGATCAAAACCTCTACTTCACCTGAGCCCTTACATTCAGTAACACATCAATGGCTGCTTTAGAGCCCACTGGATAGATGGGTGGGTGGATGGCGTATCCAGATAACTAACTAATAGTAGAGCAGAGCGGGTGGGCTAGTTGAGAAGCAACCACTGGCCATGGCCCTCTCTGCCTATTTCTTATAGACAGAGTACAGTTTATTATGAATGAGCTGACTCCGGTATTGATAATTAAACAATATTTTAAGAGTACTAAGTTTTTACCGGTGTCTTTATTTTTTTATTTTACCTTTAATAGGCAAGTCAGTTAAGAACAAATTCTTACTTTCAATGACGGCCTAGGAACAGTGGGTTAACTGCCATGTTCAGGGGCAGAACGACAGATTTGTACCTTGTCAGCTCAGGGATTCGAACTTGCAACCTTTCGGTTACTAGTCCAATGCTCTAACCACTAGGCTACCCTGCCGCCCCTGCATTGGTAGCGGCATTTCTAATTTCTTAAAAAACATTTTTTTTAAATATTTAAAAAATCATGTTCATTCTTCTCACAATGTCTGTCCTCCTTCAGTCTCTGTATGTCCTTGTGTCTGTCCTCCTTCAGTCTCTGTATGCCCTTGTGTCTGTCCTCCTTCAGTCTCTGTATGTCCTTGTGTCTGTCCTCCTTCAGTCTCTGTATGCCCTTGTGTCTGTCCTCCTTCAGTCTCTGTATGTCCTTGTGTCTGTTCTCCTTCAGTCTCTGTATGTCCTTGTGTCTGTCCTCCTTCAGTCTCTGTATGCCCTTGTGTCTGTCCTCCTTCAGTCTCTGTATGTCCTTGTGTCTGTCCTCCTTCAGTCTCTGTATGCCCTTGTGTCTGTCCTCCTTCAGTCTCTGTATGCCCTTGTGTCTGTCCTCCTTCAGTCTCTGTATGCCCTTGTGTCTGTCCTCCTTCAGTCTCTGTATGCCCTTGTGTCTGTCCTCCTTCAGTCTCTGTATGCCCTTGTGTCTGTCCTCCTTCAGTCTCTGTATGTCCTTGTGTCTGTCCTCCTTCAGTCTCTGTATGTCCTTGTGTCTGTCCTCCAGTCTCCGTATGTCCTTGTGTCTGTCCTCCTTCAGTCTCTGTATGTCCTTGTGTCTGTCCTCCTTCAGTCTCCGTATGTCCTTGTGTCTGTCCTCCTTCAGTCTCTGTATGTCCTTGTGTCTGTCCTCCTTCAGTCTCCATATGTCCTTGTGTCTGTCCTCCTTCAGTCTCTGTATGTCCTTGTGTCTGTCCTCCTTCAGTCTCCGTATGTCCTTGTGTCTGTCCTCCTTCAGTCTCTGTATGTTGTGTCCCTCCTGTGTCTGTCTGTCTCCTTCAGTCTCTTGTGTCTGTCCTCCTTCATGTATGCCCTTGTGTCTGTCCTCCTTCAGTCTCTGTATGCCCTTGTGTCTGTCCTCCTTCAGTCTCCGTATGTCCTTGTGTCTGTCCTCCTTCAGTCTCCGTATGCCCTGTGTCTGTCCTCCTTCAGTCTCTGTATGTCCTTGTCCTTGTGTCTGTCCTCCTTCAGTCTCTGTATGCCCTTGTCTGTCTGTCCTCCTTCCTCCTTCAGTCTCTGTATGCCCTTGTGTCTGTCCTCCTTCAGTCTCCGTATGTCCTTGTGTCTGTCCTCCTTCAGTCTCCGTATGTCCCTTGTGTCTGTCCTCCTTCAGTCTCCGTATGTCCTTGTGTCTGTCCTCCTTCAGTCTCTGTATGTCCTTGTGTCTGTCCTCCTTCAGTCTCTGTATGTCCTTGTGTCTGTCCTCCTTCAGTCTCATGTTGTGTCTGTCCTCCTTCAGTCTCTGTATGCCCTTGTGTCTGTCCTCCTTCAGTCTCTGTATGTCCTTGTGTCTGTCCTCCTTCAGTCTCCTTGTGTCTGTCCTCCTTCAGTCTCCGTATGTCCTTGTGTCTGTCCTCCTTCAGTCTCTGTATGCCCTTGTGTCTGCCCTCCTTCAGTCTCTGTATGCCCTTGTGTCTGTCCTCCTTCAGTCTCTGTATGTCCTTGTGTCTGTCCTCCTTCAGTTTCCGTATGTCCTTGTGTCTGTCCTCCTTCAGTCTCCGTATGCCCTTGTGTCTGTCCTCCTTCAGTCTCCGTATGCCCTTGTGTCTGTCCTCCTTCAGTCTCTGTATGTCCTTGTGTCTGTCCTCCTTCAGTCTCCATATGTCCTTGTGTCTGTCCTCCTTCAGTCTCCGTATGCCCTTGTGTCTGTCCTCCTTCAGTCTCCGTATGTCCTTGTGTCTGTCCTCCTTCAGTCTCTGTATGTCCTTGTGTCTGTCCTCCTTCAGTCTCCGTATGTCCTTGTGTCTGTCCTCCTTCAGTCTCTGTATGTCCTTGTGTCTGTCCTCCTTCAGTCTCCGTATGCCCTTGTGTCTGTCCTCCTTCAGTCTCCGTATGCCCTTGTCTGTCCTCCTTCAGTCTCCTTCAGTCTCTGTATGTCTCTGTCCTCCTTCAGTCTCCGTATGTCCTTGTGTCTGTCCTCCTTCAGTCTCCGTATGCCCTTGTGTCTGTCCTCCTTCAGTCTCCGTATGCCCTTGTCTGTCCTCCTTCAGTCTCCGTATGTCCTTGTGTCTGTCCTCCTTCAGTCTCCGTATGTCCTTGTGTCTGTCCTCCTTCAGTCTCTGTATGCCCTTGTCTGTCCTCCTTCAGTCTCCGTATGTCCTTGTGTCTGTCCTCCTTCAGTCTCCGTATGTCCTTGTGTCTGTCCTCCTTCAGTCTCCGTATGTCCTTGTGTCTGTCCTCCTTCAGTCTCCGTATGTCCTTGTGTCTGTCCTCCTTCAGTCTCCGTATGTCCTTGTGTCTGTCCTCCTTCAGTCTCCGTATGTCCTTGTGTCTGTCCTCCTTCAGTCTCTGTATGCCCTTGTGTCTGTCCTCCTTCAGTCTCCGTATGTCCTTGTGTCTGTCCTCCTTCAGTCTCCGTATGTCCTTGTGTCTGTCCTCCTTCAGTCTCCGTATGTCCTTGTGTCTGTCCTCCTTCAGTCTCCGTATGCCCTTGTCTGTCCTCCTTCAGTCTCCGTATGCCCTTGTCTGTCCTCCTTCAGTCTCCGTATGCCCTTGTCTGTCCTCCTTCAGTCTCCGTATGCCCTTGTCTGTCCTCCTTCAGTCTCCGTATGCCCTTGTCTGTCCTCCTTCAGTCTCCGTATGCCCTTGTGTCTGTCCTCCCTGTCTTCATATGCACTTATCTCTGAGAATGGAAGAGACAGAAAACCCAAGGACAGCATGATCTTCAATGGACCATCATCCCCTTCACAAGAGCCCCGGAACACTGTTGGGATCCAGTTTGCCATAGTGACTGACAATAACAGCTCATGTTTCCTAGGCGACTGTCCCTGTTCCTGCCATGCAGGGTACATTAGCATCATAGGGCCGGCAGGTAGCCTAGTAACCGAAAGGTTTCAAGATCGAATCCCTGAGCCGACAAGGTAAAAATCTGTCGTTCTGCCCCTGAACAGGCAGTTAACCCACTGTTCCTAGGCCGTCGTTGAAAATAAGAATTTGTTCTTAACTGACTTGCCTCATTAAATAAAGGTAAAATACATTTTAAATAATCAATAATTGTCTGTCTCTCGGTCCTGGTCTTGTCTACATCTACACAGAAACCCAGAGACACTCACAGGAAGCTGTGTCTAACAGGAAAACTCTTTGCTTGAGTGTGAGAAGGAGGTCAGCTGTTGTGGCTGTATGGCGCACCATGAGCACCTAATACTACTGGCCCTTTCCCATTGCCGTCCTTGCCTTGTTGCCAGATCTGTTGGAGCTTTGGCCAACTCTGTCATGTTTGAGCGGCCTGAAAATGAATGTCTGCAGAGTTGATCAGAGCAAACACAGTTCTGGCAACTAGGCTCTGAGACTAATCTTCTTCCAAAAGGAAGATTTGAATCCATTCACTTTGTCATCTCTATGCTGCAGCGGAGTAGACATGTTGAGTTATGGCGAGGTTTGTTCATGGTTTTCTGTGCTCACCTGCTTGCCTCATTAGGGCCCAGTGTCTGGTGGAGCATGAAGGAGCAGCAACAGCAGCATCAAAGGAGAGAGGCCTGGCAGTAATGAGAGGCTTTGTCATCCTGGGCAACTCAATTAGCCCAGACAGCCCAGAGTCCATCAGGATGACTGATGACACCCCACTGGGACCACAAACCCCTGCAGGGAGAAAGAGAGGGTGTGGGTTTAGGGAGGCAGGGGTGGGGAACGACAAGTACCCAATAGTGGGCTCTTCACTTTGGACTTCTGAAGGAAATAACCTCAATACTCAACACAGAAAACCACGTCCAGATCACACATACATTAACTAGGAATTCACAAATATGACTCCTGGGCAGTTGTGTGGTCAGGAAAAATGCAAGGCCCTACCCACAACACAGTTGGAACTTTACAGACATAGCACTGGTTCTCATACTCGAGTATCTATAATTCACATTTACCTATGATCTCTTAGATAGTAAATCCGAGCCTACAGCTTTCAACGGTGGTCTGTGTATTCCTAGGTGATCCTGTAGTTGAACTGTGTACTTTCATTACTGTTATCTTGGCCAGTGATCGTTCTGACGGGTCAGGCTCTGTGACCCCATTGGGCCTGCTGTCTACAGCCAGTCACTCACCCGCCAGCTCACTGAGCTGTGATTGGCATATACTGTAATAGAGCCTCAGTTTTAACATTGATCAGAAAACATTGATATTTTTCAACAGCAGAGCAAGTCCATTGGCTTTTCACATGAGTTGGAGCCAGTGTGAATGAGCTAGCGGTAGCTGACTGTGAAAGATAAGGGAGGACTGATGGAGAGGATGAGAGGACTGATGGAGAGGGTGAGAGGACTGATGGAGGGGGTGAGAGGACTGATGGAGAGGGTGAGGGGACTGATGGAGGGGGTGAGAGGACTGATGTAGGGGGTGAGAGGACTGATGGAGAGGGTGAGAGGACTGATGGAGAGGGTGAGAGGACTGATGGAGAGGGTGAGAGGACTGATGGAGGACTGATGGAGAGGGTGGGAGGACTGATGTAGAGGGTGGGAGGACTGATGGAGAGGGTGGGAGGACTGATGGGGAGGGTGAGAGAACTGATGGAGAGGGTGAGAGGACTGATGGAGAGGGTGAGAGGACTGATGGAGGGGGTGAGAGGACTGATGGAGAGGGTGGGAGAACTGATGGAGAGGGTGGGAGAACTGATGGAGAGGGTGGGAGAACTGATGGAGAGGGTGGGAGAACTGATGGAGGACTGATGGAGGACTGATGGAGAGGGTGGGAGAACTGTTGGAGGACTGATGGAGAGGGTGGGAGGACTGATGGAGAGGATGGGAGGACTGATGGCAAGGTGGGTGGACTGATGGAGGGGGTGAGAGGACTGATGGAGAGGGTGGGAGGACTGATAGAGGGGTGGGAGGACTGATGGAGAGGGTGGGAGAACTGATGGAGAGGGTGGGAGGACTGATGGAGAGGGTGGGAGGACTGATGGAGGACTGATGGAGAGGGTGGGTGAACTGATGGAGAGGGTGGGAGGACTGATGGAGGACTGATGGAGAGGGTGGGTGAACTGATGGAGAGGGTGGGAGGACTGATGGAGAGGGCTAGGTGGTGTGCTGCTCGTGCTATGAGGGAAACAGATGGGGATGGAGTAGCCTGTATGACCCTTTACAGAACACCAAGCCAAGCTTCTGTTGTTTATTCAACCCTTCAACCTCCTGTATTAACCCCTCCTGTATTCAGAAATACTTCCAAAGAACATCTCCTTTTGGAGGGAAGTGTTTCATTTGGATTTTGTTCATTATTTATTCAATTGTGGTTTTTCCACCTATAGTATAAGTTTTGTTGTGATGTACAGTAGCTGGCTGTTGATGGCAGAGTCTGTATGATTTTATGGACAGCACTGTAGCACCTCAAGCCATCTTTAAAACTCCATGGAGTTGTCCAACCAAACATTATACTGTTGTGTCCCAAGGATCCAGCTGCTGGAGGTGTCATTGTTCTGAGGCTGGGTTGGGGTAACCTGCTGGCCTGGATCCTCTCACCTCACCCTATCCCAGGGACATCCCACCACGAGCCCACGTGACCTCTGTGTCACAGGCCACAGCTTGAATGGCAGGTACAAAGTAACCATTCTCTGCCCTGAACTCCCGGAGAGATGAGCAGATGCTCCCCTGTCACTCACCCTTCCCGGGACAATGATGGGGCGGAACAGGCGATGGCCTTGTCTGTCTTTGTGTGCTCAGGGAGTAATTGACAACGTGTGGTAATAAGGAGGGTGGAAAATGGAGGATGTGATCCATCGAATATGACTCCACCAGCACAGACAGTCAGTCAGTGAAACGAGCCAATGAAAGTTAATATCATGGCATGCTGAACACAGGGTGCAAGTGGTACTTTTGTAGGTTTCAAAGGTGCAATATGCAGAAATCGAGCAATGTAGAGAATCACTTACCACGTAAACCACTGTGAAATATCTTTTCCATAACCAAAAACATTGTATTTTCAGCTGTTTGAAGCTTGTGTACAACACCCGACGTAAAAACTAAACTTATGAACGTAAAGCATAGAAATAGCGCTCATAGAACATATATCAATGCTTAGACTTGGTTTCGATGAGAATTACATCTATAACTCACATTTCTATGTGATTTGGTCAGGTCACCCAGAAAGTTACACATTGCAGCTCTGGATGGAACCAGGCTTTTAGGTGACTGGAGGGACGATGCTGTTCTCTGACAAGAAATGAAGTTGTGTTCAAACCAGTTTGTGCAGGCAGAACTTAACCTCATGGTGGGTCTAGAATATAAAGGCCGATAGTGGTCAGTTGGGATATAGGAGAATACTTACACCCAGCCCCTCTCCTCTCTGCTTTGGGTCAGAGGACAGTCAGTGATCACTTGGGGAAAGCGTTTACAGTGGCCTCACATAAACTCTCTTATGCCTTGATCTTCAACTCTCAGTAACCCCAGGAAACAATGTGTACCCAAGAACTTTTTTGTCTCAAATGTCTGATTCCAGCCATATTATATGGTAGAACTCCATCCCAAACCTATTGAAAAGCATTTGTCCTAGTAAAAGTCATTGTAGAAGGAGGAAGCTATCCTAGGGCAGTATTCCACACTCCTCTGTCTGTCTGCAATGCCACATTTCTGTCATGATGACCCTGTTACACATGAGGTGTGTAGAGCACCAGTGAATGAACCACAAAGTCCCACCGAAAATGACCCACTGCCACAGGGAAGAGAAAGGCTGTGATTACTATAACATTGAATTAGACACGCACACACCAACACACACACACACACACAGGGGGTAGAGAGAGTGGGGTGCATAATGTTTTTTCTGCGGGTACACGAGAATATCAACATGTGCCCTCTTCTCATTTTATTAATGAATTTTTATTTAACCTTTATACATTTAACTAGGCAAGTCAGTTAAAAACAAATTCTAATTTACAATGACAGCCTATCTAAAGGCAAAAGGCCTCCTGCGGAGACAGGGAACGGGTCTGGGGTTAAAAATAGAAATATAGGACCAAACACACAACACTACATAAAGAAGAGACCGAAGACGACGACGACAGCATGGCAGCAACACAACATGGCAGCAACACAACATGGTAGCAACACATGACAACACAGCATGGTAGAAACACTACATGACATCAACATGGTAGCAACACAACATGGCAGCAACACATGGCAGCAACACATGACAGCACAACATGGTAGAAACACTACATGACATCAACATGGTAGCAACACAACATGGTAGCAACACATGACAACACAGCATGGTAGAAACACTACATGACATCAACATGGTAGCAACACAACATGGCAGCAACACATGGCAGCAACACATGACAGCACAACATGGTAGAAACACTACATGACATCAACATGGTAGCAACACAACATGGTAGCAACACATGACAACACAGCATGGTAGAAACACTACATGACACCAACATGGCAGCAACACAACATGGCAGCAACACAACATGGTAGCAGCACAAAACATGGTACAAACATTATTGGGAATAGACAACAGCTCAAAGGCAAGAAGGTAGAGACAACAATACATCACGCTCATTACTCTGTTGATGACCTTAATATTGCCTCTGATCTAGGACCTATCATATGCACCAAGGGATCTGAGGGTCATAGGTCAAACCATCCCCCTGCTTGCTCTCCATTCTCCTCCAAAATCACTGTCACCTCATTATAAACAGGGCTCTCTGTCTCGCTCCCTTTCCCCTTCTTACGCCCCCATCTCTCCTTCTCTCCCCCTATCCCTCTTTCTCTCTTATCTTTGTAAATGGAAAAGGTGTACGAGACCCTTACCTCATCTTTCCATTTAATGGACACAGGTCCTTTTCACTGTGCCATACCATTACGTTCTGTAATGACAGCATTTGCTGAGCACTTCAGTGCAAAATGAAGTCGGAATTGGAAGAAAATTATAGGCGTTTTAAAACCAGACATCCATTTTCCCCTATCCATTTGGAGAGAGCAGGGGAAAGCAGAGGCTACATTTGTGGGATGTATTATTTTCAATCAAACATAATTCTCTCTAAGGGTCTGTGGAGGAAATAATACTTAGGGAATTACAGTTGTACTAATAACAATGGGCTCATGGAAGCGTACCGGATCTCAAAGGGGAAACCTGCACTTCATGGCAATTCTCCCATCCCCAACCTGAAGTGAATTGCTCACAGAGATACAGAGGCTTGGAAATGAAATGGTTTCAATCAGTATCTTGTATTGACTCAAACACTGTCTCTGCTTGATTCATCCCGTTTTTACTCCAGAACACAACCAGCTAATGGACATTCATTATGCGAAACACTGAAAGACACACAGCAAAAATGCTTCTAACATGACAAATTCTTTCTGCTGTTAATGTTGTTGAAGCATAAAGATTCATACTGGTATGTGGGAAATGAACAGGAAAATGACAGGCATTCACCTGTTTCCTCTTAACATTCATAAGGACCTTTTATCATGGATTATTTAAAAAAAACACACATAGTAGTTTCATACATTAATAGTTGTATACACACTAACATACATTAATAGTTGTATACACACTAACATACATTAATAGTTGTATACACACTAACATACATTAATAGTTGTATACACACTAACATACATTAATAGTTGTATACACACTAACATACATTAATAGTTGTATACACACTAACATACATTAATAGTTGTATACACACTAACATACATTAATAGTTGTATACACACTAACATACATTAATAGTTGTATACACACTAACATACATTAATAGTTGTATACACACTAACATACATTAATAGTTGTATACACACTAACATACATAATAGTTGTATACACACTAACATAACATACATTAATAGTTGTATACACACTAACATACATTAATAGTTGTATACACACTAACATACACACTTAATAGTTGTATACACACTAACATACATTAATAGTTGTATACACACTAACATACATTAATAGTTGTATACACACTAACATACATTAATAGTTGTATACACACTAACATACATTAATAGTTGTATACACACTAACATACATTAATAGTTGTATACACACTAACATACATTAATAGTTGTATACACACTAACATACATTAATAGTTGTATACACACTAACATACATTAATAGTTGTATACACACTAACATACATTAATAGTTGTATACACACTAACATACATTAATAGTTGTATACACACTAACATACATTAATAGTTGTATACACACTAACATACATTAATAGTTGTATACACACTAACATACATTAATAGTTGTATACACACTAACATACATTAATAGTTGTATACACACTAACATACATTAATAGTTGTATACACACTAACATACATTAATAGTTGTATACACACTAACATACATTAATAGTTGTATACACACTAACATACATTAATAGTTGTATACACACTAACATACATTAATAGTTGTATACACACTAACATACATTAATAGTTGTATACACACTAACATACATTAATAGTTGTATACACACTAACATACATTAATAGTTGTATACACACTAACATACATTAATAGTTGTATACACACTAACATACATTAATAGTTGTATACACACTAACATACATTAATAGTTGTATACACACTAACATACATTAATAGTTGTATACACACTAACATACATTAATAGTTGTATACACACTAACATACATTAATAGTTGTATACACACTAACATACATTAATAGTTGTATACACACTAACATACATTAATAGTTGTATACACACTAACATACATTAATAGTTGTATACACACTAACATACATTAATAGTTGTATACACACTAACATACATTAATAGTTGTATACACACTAACATACATTAATAGTTGTATACACACTAACATACATTAATAGTTGTATACACACTAACATACATTAATAGTTGTATACACACACTAACATACATTAATAGTTGTATACACACTAACATACATTAATAGTTGTATACATAACATACATTAATAGTTGTATACACACTAACATACATTAATAGTTGTATACACACTAACATACATTAATAGTTGTATACACACTAACATACATTAATAGTTGTATACACACTAACATACATTAATAGTTGTATACACACTAACATACATTAATAGTTGTATACACACTAATTAATAGTTGTATACATACATTAATAGTTGTATACACACTAACATACATTAATAGTTGTATACACACTAACATACATTAATAGTTGTATACACACTAACATACATTAATAGTTGTATACACACTAACATACATTAATAGTTGTATACACACTAACATACATTAATAGTTGTATACACACTAACATACATTAATAGTTGTATACACACTAACATACATTAATAGTTGTATACACACTAACATACATTAATAGTTGTATACACACTAACATACATTAATAGTTGTATAACATACATTAATAGTTGTATACACACTAACATACATTAATAGTTGTATACACACTAACATACATTAATAGTTGTATACACACTAACATACATTAATAGTTGTATACACACTAACATACATTAATAGTTGTATACACACTAACATACATTAATAGTTGTATACACACTAACATACATTAATAGTTGTATACACACTAACATACATTAATAGTTGTATACACACTAACATACATTAATAGTTGTATACACACTAACATACATTAATAGTTGTATACACACTAACATACATTAATAGTTGTATACACACTAACATACATTAATAGTTGTATACACACTAACATACATTAATAGTTGTATACACACTAACATACATTAATAGTTGTATACACAACTAACATAACATTAATAGTTGTATACACACTAACATACATTAATAGTTGTATACACACTAACATACATTAATAGTTGTATACACACTAACATACATTAATAGTTGTATACACACTAACATACATTAATAGTTGTATACACACTAACATACATTAATAGTTGTATACACACTAACATACATTAATAGTTGTATACACACTAACATACATTAATAGTTGTATACACTAACATAACATACATTAATAGTTGTATACACACTAACATACATTAATAGTTGTATAACATACACACACTAACATACATTAATAGTTGTATACACACTAACATACATTAATAGTTGTATACACACTAACATACATTAATAGTTGTATACACACTAACATACATTAATAGTTGTATACACACTAACATACATTAATAGTTGTATACACACTAACATACATTAATAGTTGTATACACACTAACATACATTAATAGTTGTATACACACTAACATACATTAATAGTTGTATACACACTAACATACATTAATAGTTGTATACACACTAACATACATTAATAGTTGTATACACACTAACATACATTAATAGTTGTATACACAACATAAATAGTTGTATACATACATTAATAGTTGTATACACACTAACATACATTAATAGTTGTATACACACTAACATACATTAATAGTTGTATACACACTAACATACATTAATAGTTGTATACACACTAACATACATTAATAGTTGTATACACACTAACATACATTAATAGTTGTATACACACTAACATACATTAATAGTTGTATACACACTAACATACATTAATAGTTGTATACACACTAACATACATTAATAGTTGTATACACACTAACATACATTAATAGTTGTATACACACTAACATACATTAATAGTTGTATACACACTAACATACATTAATAGTTGTATACACACTAACATACATTAATAGTTGTATACACACTAACATACATTAATAGTTGTATACACACTAACATACATTAATAGTTGTATACACACTAACATACATTAATAGTTGTATACACACTAACATACATTAATAGTTGTATACACACTAACATACATTAATAGTTGTATACACACTAACATACATTAATAGTTGTATACACACTAACATACATTAATAGTTGTATACATTAATAGTTGTATACACACTAACATACATTAATAGTTGTATACACACTAACATACATTAATAGTTGTATACACACTAACATACATTAATAGTTGTATACACACTAACATACATTAATAGTTGTATACACACTAACATACATTAATAGTTGTATACACACTAACATACATTAATAGTTGTATACACACTAACATACATTAATAGTTGTATACACACTAACATACATTAATAGTTGTATACACACTAACATACATTAATAGTTGTATACACACACTAACATACATTAATAGTTGTATACACACTAACATACATTAATAGTTGTATACACACTAACATACATTAATAGTTGTATACACACTAACATACATTAATAGTTGTATACACACTAACATACATTAATAGTTGTATACACACTAACATACATTAATAGTTGTATACACACTAACATACATTAATAGTTGTATACACACTAACATACATTAATAGTTGTATACACACTAACATACATTAATAGTTGTATACACACTAACATACATTAATAGTTGTATACACACTAACATACATTAATAGTTGTATACACACTAACATACATTAATAGTTGTATACACACTAACATACATTAATAGTTGTATACACACTAACATACATTAATAGTTGTATACACACTAACATACATTAATAGTTGTATACACACTAACATACATTAATAGTTGTATACACACTAACATACATTAATAGTTGTATACACACTAACATACATTAATAGTTGTATACACACTAACATACATTAATAGTTGTATACACACTAACATACATTAATAGTTGTATATACACACTAACATACATTAATAGTTGTATACACACTAACATACATTAATAGTTGTATACACACTAACATACATTAATAGTTGTATACACACTAACATACATTAATAGTTGTATACACACTAACATACATTAATAGTTGTATACACACTAACATACATTAATAGTTGTATACACACTAACATACATTAATAGTTGTATACACACTAACATACATTAATAGTTGTATACACACTAACATACATTAATAGTTGTATACACACTAACATACATTAATAGTTGTATACACACTAACATACATTAATAGTTGTATACACACTAACATACATTAATAGTTGTATACACACTAACATACATTAATAGTTGTATACACACTAACATACATTAATAGTTGTATACACACTAACATACATTAATAGTTGTATACACACTAACATACATTAATAGTTGTATACACACTAACATACATTAATAGTTGTATACACACTAACATACATTAATAGTTGTATACACACTAACATACATTAATAGTTGTATACACACTAACATACATTAATAGTTGTATACACACTAACATACATTAATAGTTGTATACACACTAACATACATTAATAGTTGTATACACTAACATACATTAATAGTTGTATACACACTAACATACATTAATAGTTGTATACACACTAACATACATTAATAGTTGTATACACACTAACATACATTAATAGTTGTATACACACTAACATACATTAATAGTTGTATACACACTAACATAGTTGTATACATTAATAGTTGTATACACACTAACATACATTAATAGTTGTATACACACTAACATACATTAATAGTTGTATACACACTAACATACATTAATAGTTGTATACACACTAACATACATTAATAGTTGTATACACACTAACATACATTAATAGTTGTATACACACTAACATACATTAATAGTTGTATACACACTAACATACATTAATAGTTGTATACACACTAACATACATTAATAGTTGTATACACACTAACATACATTAATAGTTGTATACACACTAACATACATTAATAGTTGTATACACAATAACATACATTAATAGTTGTATACACACAATAACATGCATTAAAAGTTGAGTCGTCACAATTTGACAAACTGAGCGCTTTAGCCTACACTGTTAGTGAAAAGGTATTCAAGGTATTCAGTTATGACATCTGTGGCAATTTAATTTAGTCGATCTCCTTTAAAAGCAGTAACCTTTCTGTTATCTGGGGATCAGAGGGAGAGGGAGGAAGTGGAGTTGTGATAAATTGTACTTTGATACTCTGGGAGTTGCTTATTAAATTCACTTAACGAGGTTAGCATTGTTTGGAACAGATGTCAGTGCAGGGCCGAGAGAGACTGTCAGGGACAGGGACAGGGGGGGACTGGATTAGATAGACCAGTCTGTTACTGTACGTCCCTGGGCCCCACTCTTCCACCATATTATCACAACACCATAGTGCCCACAAAGCTCATCACTAAGCTAAGGACCCTGGAACTAAACACCTCCCTCTGCAACTGGATCCTGGTCTTCCTGATGGGCCGCCCCCAGCTGGTAAGGGTAGGCAATGACACATCTGCCATGCTGATCCTCAACACGGGGCCCCTCAGGGGTACGTGCTTAGTCCCCTCCTGTACTCCCTGTCACCCACGACTGCGTGGCCAAGCAATAGTCCAACACCATCATTTAAGTTTGCTTACAACAGAATGGTGGTAGGCCTGATCACTGACAACGATGAGACAGCCTATAGGAAGGAGGTCAGAGACCTGGCAGTGTGGTGCCAGGAAACAACCTCTCCCTAAACATGAGTAAGGCAAAGGAGATGATCATGGACTACAGAATAAGGAGGGCAGACCACTCCACCATGGTTGAGAGTGAAGCGGGTCGAGAGTTTCAAGTTCCTTGGTGTCCACATCACCAACGAACTATCATGGTCCAAACACACCAAGAAAGTCGTGAAGAGGGCACGACAACACCTTTTCCCCCTCAGGAGACTGAAAAGATTTGGCATGGGTCCCCAGATACTCAAAAGGTTCTACAGCTGCACCATCGAGATCATCCTGACCAGTTGCATCACCACCTGGTATGGCAACTGCTCGGCATCCGAACGAAAGGCACTACAGAGGGTATTGCGTACAGCCGGGTAAATCACTGGTTCCAAGCTTCCTGCCATCCAGGACCTATATACTAGGCGGTGTCAGAGGAAGACTCCAGTCACCCAACTCATAGACTGTTCTCTCTGCTACCTCATGGCAAGCGGTATCAGTGCACCAAGTCTAGGTCCAAAAGGCTCCTTAACAGCTTCTACCCCCAAGCCATAAAACTGCTGAACAATTAATCAAATGGCCACCTGGACATTTCACTGTAAGGTCTACGTTGTATTCGGTGCATGTGACAAATAAAATTAGATTTGATATTATGATTATTACTGGGAAAGGATCATGTTCATGTGAAGTATCATTCTTATTATAACAAGCAAATATTATGCGTTACTCTCCGGCTTGGAGAATAGTGGACGACTGAAAAGGTTCACATAATAACCATATGAAGTTTAGCCAGTGACAGGTAGTGTTATGGTAGAAGTTTTGTGTGCTGTTACTGTGCAGTAGTTTAATCCAATTCACTATGGGAGTAATCAGTGGTGTTACCAAAACAGATTGCCATAGGAAATCTTCAGGGCCCGGTTTTTCAAAAATTATCTATCTGGATTTCAGCTATCGAATATGATTAAATGCATAGAAATATAAAGAATAGAACATACAAATCATTGATTTGGGTGGGGACTCCCATTCTATGCATTCTATTTCTATGCATTTAATCCTATCCGATAGCCTGATAGTACATTTTAGAAAACTGGGCCCAGAAAGCTCCGGGTCACTGGATATACATTATATACAATGGGGAGAACAAGTATTTGATACACTGCCGATTTTGCAGGTTTTCTTACTTCCAAAGCATGTAGAGGTCTGTAATTTTTATCATAGATACACTTCAACTGTGAGAGACGGAATCTAAAACAAAAATCCAGAAAATCACATTGTATGATTTTTAAGTATTTAATTTGCATTTTATTGCATGACATAAGTATTTGATCACCTACCAGTAAGAATTCCGTCTCTCACAGACCTCGTTCGTTTTTCTTTAAAATCCCTCCTGTTCTCCACTCATTACATGTATTAAATGCACCTGTTTGAACTTGTTACCTGTATAAAAGACACCTGTCCACACACTCAATCAAACAGACTCCAACCTCTCCACAATGGCCAACACCAGAGAGCTGTGTAAGGACATCAGGGAAAAAATTGTAGACCTGCACAAGGCTGGGATGGGCTACAGGACAATAGGCAAGCAGCTTGGTGAGAAGGCAACAACTGTTGGAGCAATTATTAGAAAATTGAAGAAGTTCAAGATGACGGTAAATCACCCTCGGTCTGGGGCTCCATGCAAGATCTCACCTCGTGGGGCATCAATGATCATGAGGAAGGTGAGGGATCAGCCCAGAACTACACGGCAGGACCTGGTCAATGACTTGAAGAGAGCTGGGACCACAGTCTCAAAGTAAACCATTAGTAACACACTACGCCGTCATGGATTAAAATCCTGCAGCGCACGCAAGGTCCCCCTGCTCAAGCCAGCGCATGTCCAGGCCTGTCTGAAGTTTGCCAATGACCATCTGGATGATCCAGAGGAGGAATGGGAGGAGGTCATGTGGTCTGATGAAACAAAAATAGAGCTTTTTGGTCTATACTCCACTCGCCGTGTTTGGAGGAAGGAGAAGGATGAGTACAACCCCAAAAACACCATCCCAACCGTGAAGCATGGAGGTGGAAACATCATTCTTTGGGGATGCTTTTCTGCAAAGGGGACAGGACGACTGCACCGTATTGAGGGGAGGATGGATAGGGCCATGTATCGCGAGATCTTGGCCAACAACCTCCTTCCCTCAGTAAGAGCATTGAAGATGGGTCGTGGCTGGGTCTTCCAGTATGACAACGACCCGAAACACACAGCCAGGGCAACCAAGGAGTGTCTCCGTAAGAAGCATCTCAAGGTCCTGGAGTGGCCTAGCCAGTCTCCAGCCATGAACCCAATAGAACATCTTTGGAGGGAGCTGAAAGTCTGTATTGCCCAGCGACAGCCCCGAAACCTGAAGGATCTGGAGAAGGTCTGTATGGAGGAGTGGGCCAAAATCCCTGCTGCAATGTGTGCAAACTTGGTCAAGAACTACAGGAAAAGTATGATCTCTTTAATTGCAAACAAAGGTTTCTGTACCAAATATTAAGTTCTGCTTTTCTGATGTATCAAATACTTATGTCATGTAATAAAATGCAAATGAATTACTTAAAAGTCATACAATGTGATTTTAGGGATTTTTGTTTTAGATCCCGTCTCTCACAGTTGAAGTGTACCTATAATAAAAATTACAGATCTCTCCATGCTTTGTAAGTAGCAAAACCTGCAAAACGTCAGTGCATCAGCACAATAACTGTTCGTCGGGAGGTTTATGAAATGGATTTCCATGGCTGAGCAGCCTAAGTTCACCATGCGCATTGCCATGTGTTGGTTGGAGTGGTTTAAAGCTAGCCGACATTGGACTCTGGAGCAGTGGAAAGTCGTTCTCTGAAGTGATGAATCACGCTTCATCGTCTGACAGGCAGCAGGAAAAAATCTGGGTTTGGTGGATGCCAGGAGAATGCATAGTGCCAACTGTAAAGTTTGGTGGAGGAGGAATAATGGTCTGGGGCTATTTTTCATGGTTTGGACTAGGCCCCTAAGTTCCAGTGAAGGGAAATCAGATTATGTGCTTCCAACTGTGTGGCAACAGTTTGGGGAAGGCTCTTTCCTGTTTCTGAATGCCAATGCCCCTGTGCACAAAGCGAGGTCCATACTGAAATGGTTTGTTGAGATCTGTGCGGAAGAACATAACTGGCCTGCACAGTGCCCTGACCTCAACCCCATGGAACACGTTTTGGATTAATTGGAAATCCGACTGCGAGCCAGGCCTAATCGGCCAACATCAGTGCCCGACCTCACTAATGCGCTTGTGACTGAATTGAATCAAGTCCCCGTGGCAATGTTCCAACATCTAGTGGAAAGCCTTCCCAGAAGAGTGGAAGCTGTTATAGCTGCAAAGGGGGGAACCATCTCCATATTACTGTCCATGAATGTCCACATACTTTTGGTCATTTAGTGTACTTTACTCAATACAGCTATGATGATTTCCTATCACAGGGAAAAATACAGAGAATAAAACAATGACTTTTCTCTCCATGTACTGTATGATTGCCCTGAAAATGACAAGATTTAGGATGAACTTCTCTGCCTTCAAATGTTCCATCTGGTATCAGATGTTGTTCCTGAATCATTCTGCAAGACAATCTAACAACTAGAATTGTCTTTAAAGACCAAGCAGAAACTGTGTGTAAGTGTATGTTTAGTTACTTATCGGTGAGCGGTGGAGGGTTCAGCCTGCATAAATTTACTTTAGCTATCATTCATAGTGTAGTCCAATGTGTCTGGATGTCAGGCATGACCGATCTTAAGAGATGGGACATCTACCTCACTTTAAAACTGCTCAGTGACTCTGCAAAAATAACAGGGAGGCTGGGAATTCCCCCTCTAGTTCTCGCTTGGCCACACAGAGGTCACTGTCTGTCTGCTGGCTGAGTGACTAACGGGGAGAGGGGTTGTTAATGTAAAGATTTACTGAGTGTCTCAGTTTTTAAGTTAGCCCAGTTAAGATGTTTCAATGTCATTAAATCTTGTGAAGTAACACAGACGGTCAACTTTGCACATAGAGAAATATTGTTTCTTTACTCCTTCGGCAGTGATCCTCATTCATACTGTAGGCCCACAACCAACAAGTCATGGGCCTACAGTAGGTCTCTATTCTAGTATAGAAGTCTGTGATATGATCCTCATGTCAGTTACTCACCTGCCGATGAGGTCACCCCTCACTCAGTCCTTTCAGTTGGGAGGGCACTGTAATGTAATGAGATGGACTCCTGAACATGGACCTGTCCAATATCTCTCCACCCACAGCCCCAGAGACAGACCACCTGCAACACAGACCTACTGATTCAATCCCACAGTGGTCCTGTCTCACTCCATGCCCAACAAATTGAGCTCTGTCCAGTCCACAACCTTGGCTGTAAACACACCGACTCAGCCAGGAGTGCTGATGGGTCTGTGAATGAGCTGGTGACAGGAGCCAGTGTCCAGGTCAGAACTGAGAGAGCGAGAGAGAGAGAGAGAGAGAGAGAGTCCCTGGTCATGGAGGATGGAGGGTGCCCCACTGCCCACCTAGCTGTAGCTCTGCTCTCAGAACAGGAGAGATGCGACCGGTGCGACAGGGATGAAATATGAACTCCTTTAATATTCTGCCTAATAACTGTGTTGACAAGCGGCATGAGTTACCTTCAGGAGGAATGTCGTGGCATTTGGATAATTAGCTGTAAATAGTGTTTTATGATACCTTGCTAGAGGCAATCGGCAGCCTTTTTATTTGTAGCAAAGGTTAGGTGGTGGATTTTAGTGGCCCTATTATGGCCGTTAATTTTGCTGGGACCAGAGGTCCTGCATTGGATGGTTGGAGTCCTGCCATGGCTGGAGACATATTGGATCTCTCAGCCCCCTGGCCAGGGAGAATCCATTACCTCAGACTCAGTCACTCTCTGTCATCACAGAAGCAATTGATTTACATTCAAATCCCTGTGTGAACACCCAGCTCTCGCTCGCTCTCTCTCACCCTCGCTGTCGCTCACTATCTCTGTCACTCGCTATCTCTCTCTCTCTGACAGACAGCAGCTTATAGCCAAATCACTCCATTAGAAGCAGCATGGAGCCCTGAAATATCCAGTGTGTGAACACTGTTTATTTTTTAAAGCTAACAAACTCTGTGTTGGATCTGTTGTTTTGCTGTTTGTCAGTGAGTGATATTTTCTTATCAGATATGGCATGTGGTTGTGTGCTTTTCTAGTGACTTTGTTTAGTTTTCCCATATCCCACAAGATGGCAAATATAGACAGGTAGCCCCAGCTGAATGCAGTTCATGATGAAAGACATACAGTGATGTGGGGAGATGAAGAGGAAATGAGATTTAAATGCAATCTGAGGTTTTGTTTTCTAACTCCTCTAAGAGTAGGAAGGAATCTAAATAACATCTATTCTGCTTTGTCACATTACAGTGTAGTTTATGTACTCTCTGAAAGGAACCTATTTATACATGCAGAATATCTTTGTTAAGGCATATCTAGTGATTGAGACAGTGATCCTCTGCATGGTTTTCTCCCAAGCCAAGTAAATGACCACACTGTACAGCAGTGAGAGCAACATTATTAGTTGCTCTCCCCTCCAAATGAAAAGGTTGTGGGGACTGTGATTCCCCTGGTGCCTGTCTCTGTTGGTGGAGGATCTGTGGATCACAGTCAACAGCAACGTGGAGCTGACAGCTGTCTGTTAAATTATGCACAGACTATTGTTCCAGGGGTGGACACACATACACACACTCACACACACACACACACACACACACACACACACACACACACACACACACACAAACAGGCCCCAACGGCAAGGCTTAAGGGAGGGGAACTCATTAAAGTACGCCCTCTGCTTACTCTTCCTCACTCTCCTCTTACACCCACCATCTCTCTTCCTCCCTCTCTTTCTCTATCTCTCTCTCTTTCTCTCCCTCTCTCTCTTTCTCTCCCTCTCTCCCCCTCTCTCCCCCCTCTCTTTCTCTCCCCTCTCTCCTTCACTCTCTCTACCCCCTCTCTCTCCCTCTCTCCCTCCCTCTCTGTCTCCCCCTCTCTCTCCCTCTCTCCCTCCCTCTCTGTCTCCCCCTCTCCCTCCCTCTCTGTCTCCCCCTCTCCCTCCCTCTCTCGCTCTTCCTCCTTGTTCTTTTTCTTCTTTTTCTCTGTCCCTCTTTCTCACACCTGTTCACCTGCTGTCTCCATTATTCATAAAGCCAGTGCTGAACAGAGTGGGTCCTCCATCCCTCATATTGTCTACAGATTAAGGAGATGATAGGTGTAGCCCAGGTCCAAAGTCAACTCAGGGGAGACGCCACTGAATCTCTACCAGGCCACACCACTGTGGGAGCCTGTGAGATTATGACCACTCCTCTCTCCTTTCTACTTCCACAGCCTAGTCTCAGCCTGGCCTAGCATGTCTGCAGGGAGGGGAGGTGACACGGAATATATCAGCCATGGAAGGAACCAGAGACTTCTATTTATGTATATAGATGTCTCTACTCCACCCCTCCCACCACCTCTGCTGGTGTCTGGACAGAGCATTATGGAGTGTGAGAAGGACTGGACTCTTATCACTGTCAGTCATCGTTTCCTGTATATTTATATAGATGTCTCTACTCCACCCCTCCCACCACCTCTGCTGGTGTCTGGACAGAGCATTATGGAGTGTGAGAAGGACTGGACTCTTATCACTGTCAGTCATCGTTTCCTGTATATTTATATAGATGTCTCTACTCCACCCCTCCCACCACCTCTGCTGGTGTCTGGACAGAGCATTATGGACTGTGAGAAGGACTGGACTCTTATCACTGTCAGTCATCGTTTCCTGTATATTTATATAGATGTCTCTACTCCACCCCTCCCACCACCTCTGCTGGTGTCTGGACAGAGCATTATGGAGTGTGAGAAGGACTGGACTCTTATCACTGTCAGTCATCGTTTCCTGTATATTTATATAGATGTCTCTACTCCACCCCTCCCACCACCTCTGCTGGTGTCTGGACAGAGCATTATGGACTGTGAGAAGGACTGGACTCTTATCACTGTCAGTCATCGTTTCCTGTATATTTATATAGATGTCTCTACTCCACCCCTCCCACCACCTCTGCTGGTGTCTGGACAGAGCATTATGGACTGTGAGAAGGACTGGACTCTTATCACTGTCAGTCATCGTTTCCTGTATATTTATATAGATGTCTCTACTCCACCCCTCCCACCACCTCTGCTGGTGTCTGGACAGAGCATTATGGACTGTGAGAAGGACTGGACTCTTATCACTGTCAGTCATCGTTTCCTGTATATTTATATAGATGTCTCTACTCCACCCCTCCCACCACCTCTGCTGGTGTCTGGACAGAGCATTATGGAGTGTGAGAAGGACTGGACTCTTATCACTGTCAGTCATCGTTTCCTGTATATTTATATAGATGTCTCTACTCCACCCCTCCCACCACCTCTGCTGGTGTCTGGACAGAGCATTATGGAGTGTGAGAAGGACTGGACTCTTATCACTGTCAGTCATCGTTTCCTGTATATTTATATAGATGTCTCTACTCCACCCCTCCCACCACCTCTGCTGGTGTCTGGACAGAGCATTATGGACTGTGAGAAGGACTGGACTCTTATCACTGTCAGTCATCGTTTCCTGTATATTTATATAGATGTCTCTACTCCACCCCTCCCACCACCTCTGCTGGTGTCTGGACAGAACATTATGGAGTGTGAGAAGGACTGGACTCTTATCACTGTCAGTCATCGTTTCCACGATATCACGACCCCAGATCATTCTCAACATTCTGCTAACCCCCCTGTTTCTCTCTGATCTTCTCTGGTCATAAAAACCATATCCAGGTTGGAAGACATTCACACAACTTATTTTTCCCAGGCGAATCGTCCGATAGATAGGAAGACTGATAGCTTGACATTTTCCAGCTTGGCGTGCTGAAATGCCGAGGTCATCTTCACTTAACTCAGTGGCACGGTGAAGAGACCCTGGTAGATCTACAGAGATGCTGCTCTGCCCTGCAGTCAGAGAGGCAGTAAAGGCACTGTTTAAACTGCACCACAGATCAGCACTGAGACTGACCCTGTTAACACTGGTGCACTCTCAGTAAATCCTCAATTAGTCTGAGCTGAGCGGGGGTTGAGCAGGTGTCAACTGCGCACTTGTAAATACATGCCACCTGTATCCGAGTGGATCATAGTAGAATGGAGACATTGTCAAACTTTGGTCAATAGTTTATAGGCTGAGGAAGGACACACAATCATGGTAATAACAGGTGAAATAACTGTTGGAGATACTGCACACACGTATGTGATTTCTGGTCTCTTCAATCCAAATGTATCCTGAGAACTTGTCTAACAAAGAAAGAGTAAGAGAGAGACAGATAATGAGAAAGTGTGTGGAAAACAGAGAGTGACTCTAAGCCAGACCCAGTCAGTGAGTGTCACACCGCACCTCTGTTGCTGTAGTTAAAAACACAACTGTTAAACTGGCCCCAGCGGGACCCTTACAGAGCAGAGTGCTACAGAGCGGCACTACAGAGACACCATGAATATAAATGACCCAGTCAAGCAGGGAGCTACACAGCACAGGAGACCCACACATTCAAAGGACCCCATAGCCAATGAGGGAGGGACATGATAACCCCTGTCCCTTCCTCTAGCCAAACCCCCCGATGTTTACAGTGACACACATGACATTATTACCTCTTGGTCCTACTTGTTACTGGGTCCAGTGTAGAGGCAGGAGACTGTGTCTCTGTCTGTCACTAATGACTGGGACTTGCTGTTGGACTCCTTGTCTCCAGAGCCCATAGTTCAAGTTGCTGTTTGAAGTCTGTTTACACCCCAACATTTTTGCAGTGGTGGGGGAGGGCGGGCGATGGTGTACTGTTGTCACAGCAACTAGAAATTAATTGGTCATTTGATTAATGCAGTGACAGTATCACGTTTCAGGTAAGACACAAGTGCAGACTGTGAAGTAACAAAGTTTATTACAACAGCAGCAGGCAAATGACATGTCACAGCAGGCAGGGGTCAGTAATCAGGCAGGCAGACTCAGGGTCAGGGGCAGGCAGAGTGGTCAGGCAGGCGGGCTCAGAGTCAGGACAGGCAAAGGTCAAAACCAGAAGAGCGAGAAAAAGAGCAGGAGCTGAGACAGGAGACAAAGGGCTGTGAGACATGAATTTACATCAAGACACATGACAAGTAGGAGGTATACGGAGGGTATGGTGCAACAGAGGACAAACAGCAGAGGGTCTAATGATTTTGGAGCAGCGGGAAAGGTCTCAGCCTCTGAGGTTGTAGCCGCGGGGCTATAGTGGTGTGCCAACGCATCCGGCTTAACATCCTTGGGTATTGGTCGGTGTCGCGGAAGCAAAGTAGCCAAGGGCCTTAATGAACCCCTCCCAGAGGTCCTGGTACTCTGAGGGAATGGTAGAGAGGTTCGGGGCAATAATTTCCAAGCTTCCAGGAAGACGTCTCAGGGCAGGCAGAGCTGATTTTAGGCATTGAGCGTGGCACCAGTAGAGCCCACGATGGCACCAGTAGTCCAATCAATCAAGGGATTGTGTCGCTGGAGCCAAAAGAATCCCATCACCACAGGAACCTGCATAGACTCAATTAGCAGAAATTCCATTGTCTCACTGTGGTTCCCAGACACTCGTAGGTTGATGGAGGTGGTATGGTGGGTGACCCGGCCTATAAAGTGCCCGTCCAGTGCTCTAACATCCATGGGAATGGAGAGGGGTTGAGTGGGGATGCCCAGCTCGGATGCCATGGTAACGTCCATAAGACTCATAACGGCCCCCGAGTCGATGAGTATCTGGAAAGACTTGGACTAGTTGCCCCACAGCAGGGTGGCATGGAGAGGGGGGTGAGTAGGGGGAGATGGGGACTTCCGGAGGTCATCAGATGCAAGGTGGGATCCTTGAGTGAGCGATTGGGACCGTAATCAGACCTCTTCTCCCTCCTACATTCCCGTAGCCGACCATCGATCCGGATGGTTAAAGTGATGAGTGAGTCAAGTTGCGTTTGTAGTTCCCGGGCTGCAAGCTCGTACTTCCTCCGATAAGCCGTACAGGAACGTGCCGAACAGCGCTTCTGGGTTCCAGGCACCCTCCGCTGCTAGCTGGAGTAACTTCCGGGCAGCCTCTCTACCGGCCACTTGAGCCTCAAACTTTCCTCACCTCCGCCACGAATACCTCCAGACTGAGGCAGACGGCGGATTGTTGCTCCCACACCACCGTGGCACAAGCGGACATCAGCGTAATAACGCATGTTTTCTTTGAGGGGTCCTAAGGGAACGAAGAAGGCTGCAGCTCGAAAATGAGGGAGCACTGAGAAATGCCCGGCAGGTTCTGGAATCTCCATTGTAGTGCTCCGGTGGAAGTAAGCGGAGTTCCCGGGAAATCGAGGTGACGGCGCTGCTATCAGCTGGGTTACTGAGGGATTGGGAGGGTACCGTCGTGGTAGGCTGCCTAGTAAGCAACCCATGGAATTGCTCCCGCAAAGCGTCCAATGCTAGGTCGTGGCATTTGGCCACGTCTTGGAACCCTTCCATCAGACCGCTAAGTAACTCCTCGTGTCGACCAATGAGGGCTCCTTGGGAGTAGATGGCATTGCTGTGCTGGTCCAAGTCTGCTGGGTCAATCATGGCCAGTTCGTGCTATCACGTTTCAGGTAAGACCCAAGTGCAGACTGTGTTGAAGTAACCATGTTAATTACAACAACAGGGGCAGGCAAATGAAAGGTCATGCAGGCAGTGGTCGGTGATCCAGAGTAGGGGCAAAGGCACCAGACAAGCAAGTTGAGAGTCAGGGGCAGGTAGAGTGGTCAGGCAGACAGGCTCAGAGTCAGGACATGCAAAGGTCAAAACCAGGAGAGTGAGAAAAGAGAGACTGAGGAAAGCAGGAGCTGAGACAAAATGTTGGTTGTCTTGACAAGCAAGACGAACTGGCAATAGAGAACACAGGTATAAGTACCCAGGGGATAATGGGGAAGATGGGCGACACCTGGAGGGGGGTGGAGACAAGCACAAGGACAGGCACAAGGACAGGTGAAACAGATCAGGGCGTAACAGACAGATTATTAGGCTATTATTACCATTGTCACATTTTTGTGATGAATTAATCAAGTCTACGTACAGTTGAAGTCGGAAGTTTACATACACTTAGGTTGGAGTCATTAAAACTTGTTTTTCAAGCACTCCACACATATATCCACAGTAAAACAAGTCCTTTATCGACATAACCTGAAAGGCCGCTCAGCAAGGACGAAGCCACTGCTCCAAAACCGCCAGACTACGTTTTGCAACTGCACATGGGGGCAAAGATTGTACTCTTTGGAGAAATGTCCTCTTTTTTTTATTTTTTTTACTTTATTTTACTAGGCAAGTCAGTTAAGAAAAAATTCTTATTTTCAATGACGGCCTAGGAACAGTGGGTTAACTGCCTGTTCAGGGACAGAACGACAGATTTGTACTTTGTCAGCTCGGGGATTTGAACTTGCAACCTTTCGGTTGCTAGTCCAACACTCTAACCACTAGCCTACCCTGGTGCCCCGCTCTGATCTGATGAAACAAAAATAGAACTGTTTGGCCATAATGACCATCGTTATATTTGGAGTATAAAGGGGAGGCTTGCAAGCCAAAGAACATCATCTCAACCGTGAAGGACGGGGGTGGCAGCATCATGTTGTGAGGGTGCTTTGCTGCAGGAGGGACTGGTGCACTTCACAAAGTAGATGACATCATAAGGGAGGAAAATTATGTGGATATATTGAATCAACATCTCAAGACATCAGTCAGGAAGTTAAAGCTTGGTCGCAAATGGGTCTTCCAAATTGACAATGACCCCAAGCATTCTTCCAAAGTTGTAACAAAATGGCTTAAGGACAACAAAGTCAAGGTATTGGAGTGGCCATCACAAAGTCCTGACCTCAATCCTATAGAAAATTGTGGGCAGAACTGAAAAAGTGTGTGTGAGCAAGGAGGCCTACAAACCTGACTCAGTTACACCAGCTCTGTCAGGAGGAATGGGCCAAAATTCACCCAACTTATTGTGGGAAGCTTGTGGATGGCTATCCGAAACGTTTGACCCAAGTTAAACAATTTAAAGGCAATGCTACCAAATACTTATTGAGTGTACTGTTTGTAAACTTCTGACCCACTGGGAATATGATGAAAGAAATACAACTGAAATATATAATTCTCTCTACTATTATTCTGACATTTATCATTCTTAAAATAAAGTGGTGATCCTAACTGACAAAACATAATTTTTACTAAGATGAAATGTCAGGAATTGTGAAAAACTGAGTTTAAATGTATTTGGCTAAGGTGTATGTAAAGTTCCAACTTCCACTGTACTTTATCCCATCCATATTGTTTCTTTGTCAGTCTTGTGGTTCATTCTCCAGTGTGAATATCTCTCTGGCTATCTTCTCTTTCAGGTGTTCCTATATGAGATTGAGTGTGTGCTCTTTGTTCTTGAATATAGTGTGAAAGAGATGCATAGAGAGTGTGCTCTCTCTCTAAATTTCTCCATTCATTCCAGCCCCAGGCAGGCCAACACTGTGGCTAAGACTAGCATAGCACTGGCTGTCATGGTGGGACTAAATACCACTAAATACTAAATACCACTGGGGCTAAATACAAGCTGTTGGACTACACACTATAATACTGATTTTAATAACAGTTCCTGCAAATGTAGCTAATCCTTAATTTGCCTGTGACAGGTTTTCCTGAGTATCAGCTCTGTAATACTATCATATTGTTTCTGTTGTTAAGGCGTGCTGGATGTTTCAAAACTAACGTGGTGGGAAAAGAGATGATTATTCATTGCCAGTCCTCCAATGGTTAAACCTCTGCAGATGGATAAGGCTAGGGCTGGATCCTATAGAATGAACACCGGAGGGGGTTGTCTTGCTCTGAAGGAGGATGCCATGGAGCAGTGCCATGGAGCAGTGCCATGGTTAGCCTATGTGGAGTAGCCAGAAAATTCTAACATCTGGTTTTCATGGATACGGTATTTTCAATTTAACTTCTATTTCCTCTGAATAAGGGAAGTGGGAACTACACTCGGGTGTCTTTCTACACCTGCTACATTAGGCTATGCCATGGTTCATGGTGGAGCAGGCCTGAGATGCTACGTTACGCTATGCCAGGGCCCATGGTGGAGCAGGCCTGAGAAGCTACGTTAGGCTATGCCAGGGCTCATGGTGGAGCAGGCCTGGGATGCTACGTTAGCCTATGCCAGGGCTCATGGTGGAGCAGGCCTGGGATGCTATGTTAGGCTATGCCAGGGCTCATGGTGGAGAAGGCCTGGGATGCTACGTTAGGCTATTCCAGGGCTCATGGTGGAGCAGGCATACGATGCTACGTTAGGCTATGCCAGGGCCCATGGTGGAGCAGGCCTGGGATGCTACGTTAGGCTATGCCAGGGCCCATGGTAGAGCAGGCCTGGGATGCTACGTTAGGCTATGCCAGGGCCCATGGTGGAGCAGGCCTGGGATGCTACGTTAGGCTATGCCAGGGCCCATGGTAGAGCAGGCCTGGGATGCTACGTTAGGCTATGCCAGGGCCCATGGTAGACCAGGCCTGGGATGCTACGTTAGGCTATGCCAGGGCCCATGGTGGAGCAGGCCTGGGATGCTACGTTAGGCTATGCCAGGGCCCATGGTGGAGCAGGCCTGGGATGCTACGTTAGGCTATGCCAGGGCCCATGGTAGAGCAGGCCTGGGATGCTACGTTAGGCTATGCCAGGGCCCATGGTGGAGCAGGCCTGGGAGGTAGTGGTGAGGGAAGCAATGCTGACAGACGGATAGGGATTGGTGGAAACATCTGGCCTGCGGAAACACCCTGCACAGTGCTCATGTACCACTATCAACACCAGCCACCACGCCAGGGACACAGCCAGCCATGTGATGTAGACCGGTATGAATACAACCCAGCATGCTCTATGAAAGAGAGGACATGGGATATGGGCTGGGGCCCTGTTTACCAGTGTCTGAAATAATGTATTTTTGTGATAACCCCCACATCTGACAGACGCAGGAATGACGACCCTGTAGGAGCTAGTAGCGGTGTGTGGTTAAACTCACTGGGGAAGCCAAGCCAGGAAAAGCCATAATTACAACCTATGTGTTGTGATAATTGTGTTGTTTGATCTAAAACCTGTTAGTTCATATGTCTTGACACCGTGTTATATAGACCTAAGGCTGAGACAATAAGAAGCCACAGCGGCAGAATAAATATAACCACAGCTTTGTTTCATCACAAAACCATAGAGCAACCTCTGTCCGATGGAGTCCACATAGCAAATTGCATGTTACGAAAACATGGTCAATCAAGTTAATGTTTCCGACATTTTTGGACTACTAAACAACCATTGATTTCGGACAGTGGAGAGTTACTGCAAATCGCAAAGAAAATAGGAGTTGGTTCCACTATTTACGGACCATTTCAACATCATCAAATCATCTCTGCTTAGTCTAACACAGTGACAACTAAACAATTCCAAAAACAATAGTACAATCAATGTAAGCTAAATGTTATGTGTCTGTCCATGGTCCACTGATTTGTGTGTGTGTGTGTGTGTGTGTGTGTGTGTGTGTGTGTGTGTGTGTGTGTGTGTGTGTGTGTGTGTGTGTGTGTGTGTGTGTGTGTGTGTGTGTGTGTGTGTGTGTGTGTGTGTGTGTGTGTGTGTGTGTGTGTGTGTGTGTGTGTGTGTTTCTCGACTTGTAGAGAAATATCAATGCCATCCTCTTCTCTTTAATGTTGCCGAAATGGAAAATTATGAAACACAGAGAGATGAAAGATAAATGTATTTAATTTTTTCTTCTTTTATTGGGTTAAATGCCTTGCTCAAGTGCACATCGACAAATGTTTTACCTAGACAGCTTGGGGATAACAAACCAGCAACCTTGCAGTTACTGGCCCAACACTCTTAAACGCTAGGCTACCTGCACTTATCACAATCCGTCATTTCATTACATAATTGGCCTCAACAGGTCATTAACCTTTGCCAGTGTACTGACATGAGCGGCGGGTTGCCCTTCTCCCAGGACTCCCCAACATAGGCCTTGATGATCACTGACTGCCAAGTGACATCAGCCTTGACGGACCAATGTGTCACTAACTGCGTGAGTGGAGCAGAGGCAGAGGGTACGACAGTGGCACTCTGTTTCTGGGAGGGCACTGCCACCCCTTATCGAAATAAGCAGGGCCACCCGGCGCCCACTATCAAACCCTAATTGGCATTACAGTTTGGATGGCTGCATGGCACCGGAGCGTGTACCAAGACCCATGCCAGGTCTGGCACACTGGAGCTGGAGCCATTGTCAGCTCAGGTGCTGGAAAGGGCAGCTTTTGACTTAGCGTTGCGACACCACCGAGGATGCAGAGAATGGCATGTCACTTACCATCAGTGGCTCCATTGGCTGAAGCTTCCCTCTATGTTTTAGGAAGCTTAAACATTTGATTTGTTTGTTTGTTTGTCCATCTACCCACCCAATAGGATAAAGAATAGGTCATGGTGAAAAAAAGCCTAAATTGAAGCCGGGGCATGAACCCGGGGCATGAAACATTTCAAATTCCATCTACACCTTTGTTTTATGTCAACCTCTTTTGTGAAAAAGCTATAGAGCATTTCTGTGGACTTTGTGTCTAGATCGACATTGGAGATGGATGCCTTTATGTGGCTCCGTGCACATGGGACTGGGCTCATTGTCACAATGCTAAACCATTCAAATGGAATTCCTGGAATAATTAAGACTGACAAGATCTCCTTGCCCCCATAAAAGGAAATCATGTTTGTTTGCAGTGACTACAAAAAGCCTCCATGTCACTCATTTTGTCCCCAGCACAATAGGCGTAATTATTGTTAATTAATAAAACTTCCACTAGCATAGTCTGCGGTTAGCTCAGCCCATCATATTGGGACAGTCCCTCATGATTATTCAATGAGTGGCTGCTTAATATGCATGAGGGGGTGTATTTGGGCTGAGGAGAGGCGCTGGCTCAGAGTGAGGGAGGGAGTGAGTTAGTGAGAGACAGACTGAGAGTAGAGCGTGCTTACTCCTACTCAGACACACTCAGGACACGCGTGCATGACTGGCTGCACAGCCTTCATGTAAATCCTTTCAGCTAAACCTATTTCCTGGGTGAGTTTGCGAGACGGAGCAGCCTGGTCAGCAGCTCCATGTGAGCCAGCAGCCCAGAGAGAGAGACAACTTGCCTGGCAGATTGGAGAGCAAGACTGTATGGTGAGATTCCTCCACCATGGGATGCAGCCTCTGTACCCTGCAGAAGCCTGAGGAGCAATACAAACTACTCTATGAAGTCTGCCAGGTAATGTAACCAAGCTACTTCTGCCCTCTTCTGAACGGCTGAACTTTCAGGGCTGTTGAATCACTGCTGGTGTCAACTCAAAGTGTAGAGGTTCTACAGATGTTTTTGTTGTCTACTGCAATGTTAATGTATTGAATGTGGTGATTCATGGGCATACTTCTGCATTACGTCTTGTAAGTACAGATTTATTCACTAGCTGGGTCCTTTTCAGTTTGATGTGGTTGTAGAGGTTGTAGATGTGTTGGCTTTGTGTTGTAGTTTGGTGTTTTTCCTTTGCATTGGCCTCTGTGTTGGTTTGATGCCAGTCTGGCTAGGGCAGATTGAGTGACAGGGTTGGAGTATAGTAGAGTGTAGTAGAGTGTTGTTGTGGCTGGCAAGCTGGATCCCCACGGGTGTTGCAGTTGTGTGAACTCTGGGCGCGAGGTCACGGAGTGGTGGCGAGGAGGTCTTGATAAAGGAGGACTGAGGGAGAGCTGACAGCTCTCTGAAGGTGTCTGTTAGTGTGTGCTGATCATAACCCACCTCATTGTCAACTGAATCCCGACTCAGCCACTTCTGACTTTAACCCCTAGTTCACTTCTGTTTAAATTGTGTTTAACACTAAAGTGCTTAGACTGCAGATGTTTCACTATGATAATAGACCAGAAGTGTTGTATAGGTATTTGATTAATGTAAACAATTGTTTGTTGTTTTGAACAAAGTTAATATATCAATGAGGAATGAATCATCCCTTGTCCCTATGTTTAGGTACACTGAGTATTACAAAACATTAAGAACACCTTCTCTTTCCATTACATAGACTGACCAGGTAAAAGCTATGATCCCTTATTGATGTCACATGTTAAATCCACTTCAATCAGTGTATATGTAGGGGAGTGTAGGGTAGGGGAGGAGACAGGTTATAGAAGGATTTTTAAGCCTTGAGACAAATGAGACATTGATTGTGTATGTGTGCCATTCAGAGGATGAATGGGGAAGACAAACAATTGAAGTGCCTTTGAACGGGGTATGGTAGTAGGTGCCAGGCGCACAGGTTTGTGTCAAGGTTTTTCATGCTCAACAGTTTACTGTGTGTCAACAATGGTCCACCACCCAAAGGACATCCAGCCAACTTGACACAACTGTGGGAAGTATTGGAGTCAACATGGTTCAGCATCCCTGTGGAACACTTTTGACACCTTGTAGAGTCCATGCCCCGACAAACTGAGGCTTCTGAGGAGAAAAAAGCACCCTTAATTTGTGTGGAGAAGAAGATATAGCCTTCAGAACATAAATGTATTACGAGCCATCAAGCACACATTCCTGTTTTTTTATGAAAGGTAGTTACTTCTGTTCCAGTATACTGTAATACCAACGTTGAAGAAGATCACTTGGACATTGTACAGCCTGGGACTTGTGCTCTGGTCACGAAGACCATGATGAAAGGGAAATGGTAGAGTGGGGAACCAGGAATAAAAGAGAATGGTAGAGTGGGGTACCAGGAATAAAAGAGAATGGTAGAGTGGGGTACCAGGAATAAAAGAGAATGGTAGAGTGGGGTGCCAGGAATAAAATGGAATGGTAGAGTGGGGTACCATGAATAAAAGATAATGGTAGAGTGGGGTACAAGGAATAAAAGAGAATGGTAGAGTGGGGTACCAGGAATAAAAGAGAATGGTAGAGTGGGGTACCATGAATAAAAGAGAATGGTAGAGTGGGGTACCAGGAATAAAAGGGAATGGTAGAGTGGGGTACCATGAATAAAAGAGAATGGTAGAGCGGGGTACCATGAATAAAAGGGAATGGTAGAGTGGGGTACCAGGAATAAAAGAGAATGGTAGAGTGGGGTACCATGAATAAAAGGGAATGGTAGAGTGGGGTACCATGAATAAAAGGGAATGGTGGAGTGGGGTACCATGAATAAAAGGGAATGGTAGAGTGGGGTACCATGAATAAAAGGGAATGGTAGAGTGGGGTACCATGAATAAAAGGGAATGGTAGAGTGGGGTACCATGAGTAAAAGAGAATGGTAGAGTGGGGAACCATGAATAAAGGGGAATGGTAGAGTGGGGTACCAGGAATAAAAGGGAATGGTAGAGTGGGGTACCATGAATAAAAGAGAATGGTAGAGTGGGGTACCATGAATAAAAGGGAATGGTAGAGTGGGGTACCAGGAATAAAGGAGAATGGTAGAGTGGGGTACCATGAATAAAAGAGAATGGTAGAGTGGGGTACCATGAATAAAAGAGAATGGTAGAGTGGGGTACCATGAATAAAAGGGAATGGTAGAGTGGGGTACCAGGAATAAAAGGGAATGGTAGAGTGGGGTACCATGAATAAAAGAGATTGGTAGAGTGGGGTACAAAGAATAAAAGAGAATGGTAGAGTGGGGTACCAGGAATAAAAGAGAATGGTAGAGTGGGGAACCAGGAATAAAAGAGAATGGTAGAGTGGGGTAACATGAATAAAGGGGAATGGTAGAGTGGGGTACCAGGAATAAAAGGGAATGGTAGAGTGGGGTACCATGAATAAAAGAGAATGGTAGAGTGGGGTACCATGAATAAAAGGGAATGGTAGAGTGGGGTACCAGGAATAAAGGAGAATGGTAGAGTGGGGTACCATGAATAAAAGAGAATGGTAGAGTGGGGTACCATGAATAAAAGAGAATGGTAGAGTGGGGTACCATGAATAAAAGGGAATGGTAGAGTGGGGTACCAGGAATAAAAGGGAATGGTAGAGTGGGGTACCATGAATAAAAGAGATTGGTAGAGTGGGGTACAAAGAATAAAAGAGAATGGTAGAGTGGGGTACCAGGAATAAAAGAGAATGGTAGAGTGGGGTACCAGGAATAAAATGGAATGGTAGAGTGGGGTACCATGAATAAAAGATAATGGTAGAGTGGGGTACAAGGAATAAAAGAGAATGGTAGAGTGGGGTACCAGGAATAAAAGAGAATGGTAGAGTGGGGTACCATGAATAAAAGAGAATGGTAGAGTGGGGTACCATGAATAAAAGGGAATGGTAGAGTGGGGAACCAGGAATAAAAGGGAATGGTAGAGTGGGGTACCATGAATAAAAGGGAATGGTAGAGTGGGGTACCATGAATAAAAGGGAATGGTAGAGTGGGGTACCATGAATAAAAGAGAATGGTAGAGTGGGGAACCAGGAATAAAAGAGAATGGTAGAGTGGGGTACAAGGAATAAAAGAGAATGGTAGAGTGGGGTACCATGAATAAAAGGGAATGGTAGAGTGGGGTACCATGAATAAAAGAGAATGGTAGAGTGGGGAACCAGGAATAAAAGAGAATGGTAGAGTGGGGAACCAGGAATAAAAGAGAATGGTAGAGTGGGGTACAAGGAATAAAAGAGAATGGTAGAGTGGGGTACCATGAATAAAAGAGAATGGTAGAGTGGGGTAACATGAATAAAGGGGAATGGTAGAGTGGGGTACCAGGAATAAAATGGAATGGTAGAGTGGGGTACCATGAATAAAAGAGAATGGTAGAGTGGGGTACCATGAATAAAAGGGAATGGTAGAGTGGGGTACCAGGAATAAAGGAGAATGGTAGAGTGGGGTACCATGAATAAAAGAGAATGGTAGAGTGGGGTACCATGAATAAAAGGGAATGGTAGAGTGGGGTACCAGGAATAAAAGGGAATGGTAGAGTGGGGTACCATGAATAAAAGAGATTGGTAGAGTGGGGTACAAGGAATAAAAGAGAATGGTAGAGTGGGGTACCAGGAATAAAAGAGAATGGTAGAGTGGGGTACCAGGAATAAAATGGAATGGTAGAGTGGGGTACCATGAATAAAAGATAATGGTAGAGTGGGGTACAAGGAATAAAAGAGAATGGTAGAGTGGGGTACCAGGAATAAAAGAGAATGGTAGAGTGGGGTACCATGAATAAAAGAGAATGGTAGAGTGGGGTACCATGAATAAAAGGGAATGGTAGAGTGGGGTACCATGAATAAAAGGGAATGGTAGAGTGGGGTACCAGGAATAAAATGGAATGGTAGAGTGGGGTACCATGAATAAAAGATAATGGTAGAGTGGGGTACAAGGAATAAAAGAGTGGTAGAGTGGGGTACCAGGAATAAAAGAGAATGGTAGAGTGGGGTACCATGAATAAAAGAGAATGGTAGAGTGGGGTACCATGAATAAAAGGGAATGGTAGAGTGGGGACCCAGGAATAAAAGGGAATGGTAGAGTGGGGTACCATGAATAAAAGAGAATGGTAGAGTGGGGTACCGTGAATAAAAGGGAATGGTAGAGTGGGGTACCATGAATAAAAGAGAATGGTAGAGTGGGGAACCATGAATAAAGGGGAATGGTAGAGTGGGGTACCAGGAATAAAAGAGAATGGTAGAGTGGGGTACCAGGAATAAAAGAGAATGGTAGAGTGGGGTACCAGGAATAAAAGGGAATGGTAGAGTGGGGTACCAGGAATAAAAGAGAATGGTAGAGTGGGGTACCAGGAATAAAAGAGAATGGTAGAGTGGGGAGCCAGGAATAAAAGGGAATGGTAGAGTGGGGTACCATGAATAAAATAGAATGGTAGAGTGGGGTACCATGAATAAAATCGAATGGTAGAGTGGGGTACCATGAATAACAGAGAATGGTAGAGTGGGGAACCATGAATAAAAGGGAATGGTAGATTGGGGTACCAGGAATAAAAGGGAATGGTAGAGTGGGGTACCATGAATAAAAGGGAATGGTAGAGTGGGGTACCATGAATAAAAGGGAATGGTAGAGTGGGGTACCATGAATAAAAGAGAATGGTAGAGTGGGGAGCCAGGAATAAAAGAGAATGGTAGAGTGGGGTACCAGGAATAAAAGATAATGGTAGAGTGGGGAGCCAGGAATAAAAGGGAATGGTAGAGTGGGGTACCATGAATAAAAGGGAATGGTAGAGTGGGGTACCATGAATAAAAGAGAATGGTAGAGTGGGGTACCATGAATAAAATCGAATGGTAGAGTGGGGTACCATGAATAAAAGAGAATGGTAGAGTGGGGAACCATGAATAAAAGGGAATGGTATAGAGTGGGGAACCATGAATAAAAGGGAATGGTAGATTGGGGTACCAGGAATAAAAGGGAATGGTAGAGTGGGGTACCAGGAATAAAAGGGAATGGTAGAGTGGGGTACCATGAATAAAAGGGAATGGTAGAGTGAGGAGCCAGGAATAAAAGGGAATGGTAGAGTGGGGTACCAGGATTAAAAGGGAATGGTAGAGTGGGGTACCAGGAATAAAAGAGAATGGTAGAGTGGGGAACCATAAGGCTCTTCAAGGTCCAGTCAGTCTACATCCCCTCTGTCCTCAGATGAACCTAATAGGAACAAGATTGTACGATAGCTGCTGCTGCTTCTGCTATGCCTAATACAATTCTGTCTGGCAGGGAGAACATAGCTTCATTTATAAAATGTAGATAGTCCTTCATTGCTGACTCTATCTTTTTTCATTGAAAAAAATAAATAAAAAATCTTATGATGGGAAAGATACACCGATGTGTAGTTTCCTTTGTGGCCAGAAGGGGGTTATTCAGATCAAACATGACCATTCCCTCTAGTGTACACATACTTCTTCATTATCTTCTTCACGATACAATATGATTATTACACTCGTAGAAAAAAGGGTTCCAAAGGGGTTCTTCTGTCCCCAACGGAGAACCATTTTGGTACCAGGTAGAGCCCTTTTTATTTCCAGGTAGAACTCTTTTTGGGTTCCATGTAGAACCCTATGTGTAAAGGGTTCCACATTACATGAAACTCAAAAGGGTTCTACCTGGAACCAAAAATAGTTCTTCAAGGGTTTTTCTATGGGGACAGCCGAAGAACCCTTTTAGGCTCTAAATAGCACCTTTTTGTCGAAGAGTGTATATTAATCGTAAAGCAGGTATGCACTACCAATGTGTTAATAAGAACACAACTACAGATTTTGTCAGCAGACAAAGCTTTAGCTCCAAGTGTCTCACTCTGACAGACTGGGCTTTAGTTTTATGAGCAGAACCCCAGTAATGTTTTCTAGCTTTGGGTTTTTGTCTCTGTTCTTCCTTGAAGGGCACCAGCTGAGTGTTGTCAGCATATTACATACCCATTTAGTGAGCAGGGTGCTGCTGTGTGGCAGGCTGCATGGTGGCTATTTAAGTGAAGTTAATGAGCAAGCTCTGTGTGGATTTCCCTTATTGTTCCCTAAGAAGCTGTTTTGTTCCCATTAGTGAGAGATGACAGCCCTGGCCCTGTCTCAGTATTGTGTCTGCAAATCACCCTGCTTTGATCATTGCAGGTCTGGTTCAAAATGACTAAAAGGTTTTGCCCTGACTGGAGGACTCTGGTGAGGAAGGGGTATGTTTGTGTGATGGTAAATGGATTCTGGGTTTGGGTAAATCAAACAGCTGATGTGATAGGGACCAGACAACCCCATCTTCTTCTCCATTTCATGTTTTCAACCACCAGCCCCCTACAAAAAAACATGACAGCAAGAAGATGGTACTAGAGGGAGGCAGCGAGTTCCTTTGTTCCTCTCCATCTCCAGCCACATCCAGGCTGTCATTCTCCCTGTCGATTACTGTTGATTGGCAGGCTGTTAGCTGGCTGTTAGCTGGCTGTTAGCTGGCTGTTAGCTGGCTTTTAGCTGGCTGTTAGCTGGCTGTTCGCTGGCTGTTCACTAGCTGTTAGCTGGCTGTTCACTGGCTGTTAGCTGGCTGTTAGCTGGCTGTTCGCTGGCTGTTAGCAGGCTGTTAGCTGGTGGAGTCCTACTGTTTGTCTTGCCCATTACTCCTACCTGGAGGGAGAGCCACCTGACCAGACTGAGCCAGGCAGAGCAGACAAAGCCGCTCAGCTGCTCCGTGTTTCACATCAAACCCTATTCATCAGTGGGAGCTAACCTCAGACTAGCCCATTAGCAACCTTCCCTCCCTTCTTTCCTCCCCAATCACACAGAGAATGCTTACATGCCTTTCAACTTGATACATCTTTTTGTATTGATGCACTAGGACTTGAATGATACACAAAATAAATAAAGAAGGATGTTGTCAGCCTTGGTTTCCCCAGGCCACTCTGCTGGATAAAAGATTAAGCATCATCTCAATGTGACATTACCAGTAAAGAAAAATATTAGCAATTCGATTCACCTTCCTTGCACTGTAAAACCGTCTGGCTTTTTGCGTAAGTGGCAGCAGGATAGTGGTTTATAAACCATGGGATTGTTGTGTTGTGCAGATTAATTTCGGTCACTTGAGGAGTGTGCCTCAGGCCGGGGTTGAGGTGAGGTCACTTCCTGTTAGAACCGGACCTGTACTGTGACAGGGAGGGTGGTCTCAGGCTTCCAATAATCTGCCAACGTGTCTTGAAAATAATTGATTTTCAGAACATTGTTTATTTTTACTGTGGTTATTTTATTGTCCTACTCCTGTGTCAGTTGGATGTGGGTAAACATTGTCTTTTCACTGCCAGCATATATCTTCACATGGCTTCGGTCTTTCCATTATTACAATCCGTGGATCAGACCTCAGGGCCTTTCCGTGTGTGAGTGCATGCATGCGTGCATCTGTCTGTCTGCATGCATGCCCAAGTTCAGGTAGGCATGTGCCAGACAGTGCCATGTGGCCACCTTATGGGAGAGTTCAAAAGGGTGGGTGGGTGTGTGTGTGTGTGTGTGTGTGTGTGTGTGTGTGTGTGTGTGTGTGTGTGTGTGTGTGTGTGTGTGTGTGTGTGTGTGTGTGTGTGTGTGTGTGTGTGTGTGTGTGTGTGTGTGTGTGTGTGTGTGTGTGTGTGTGTTTGCCCTCATGCCTGTTCAATTAATCCTATGGGGCTGGAGCTGTGGTTGTAGACAGAGATCAGGGTGGTCTGTGTTGTCTGTGTCAGGGAGACCTAGGATGGGATACATTGGGGATCAGGCAGCAGGCTTGTTTCATCTACTGATAATACACACAGATCCTCTAGATCAGGGTGCCTGGCACGCTGCCCATGCCCACACACACACACACACACACACACACACACACACACACACACACACACACACACACACACACACACACACACACACACACACACACACACACACACACACACACACACAGCTCCCTGGGGTTTTATTGATCCTCAACACTCCCTGCTACTCTCTCTATTTCTCACTGTTTATGCACACCTACTGCTCCCCGACAGGGACAGCATCGCTATCCTTCTAGTTAGTTATGGGTACGAATCTCCGGCCTAGTTGGTGTGTCATCTCTACTAAGAATGACATTTTAACAAAGTTGGTTTAGAAATCCCTTTTGAATAATTTTCCTTGCCTCTTCAGTTGACTCTTTTGAAATTGAGCGCAATAAGCTAAATGCTACAAAAAAGGCTTAACAGATCATATTTGAGTCATGTCTTTTAAACCATCTACTTGACAAAAAATATTCTGTACTATGCCAAATATGTGAAGATCAGTTATGACATTGATTTCAATGAAGAAACCCTTTGAAAAGCCTCTGTTTAGGAAAGTGTACTAGTAAGCAGCATGAAAGGCAGCCTGAAGGCAGAAGAAGTACAGATAATTACAGCTTTGAGCAGGGCAGGCTAGGTATGGGAGGGAGGGAGGGAGTGTCTCAGTCCCCCCTCTATGTAAACTTGACCCCTAGAACAGCCTGAACCCCATGCTCAAGCCTCACAGCTGGAAAGGTAAGTGCCATGCAGAGATGCAAGCTCTGCTGCTTTTGTCAGGGCAGTGAAGGTAGGGAGCTGGAAACTGTCTGACAGTCCTGTCTGACCGACGGCTCTTAATCTCTCCACAAGTGGCCTGTAATGGTCCTGGCGCCTGTCTGTGTTTCATAGAAGACCCAGGGCTTAATGAGACCTCCAACACAAGGCCCCCATTCAAGCTCCGATCCAGACGGGAGTTGGCCTCATCACCTTTTTCACTGCTGCTTGACTGTGTCGTCTTTACAGCTCGTTATAGAGGGAGAGTTTGAGTAAAGAAAGAGATTGACACCAACAGATTCCATGCATTTGTGATCTGAGACAGCAGTGAGATACTATTGGACCCCTTGTTGGCAATATTTTTCACTTCAAAATATTCTGATATTCATCAAAAGTACATGAAAATTGACCTTGTTCCAAAAAGACTTAAGCATGTCTTCCTTCATCCGGACAGAAGAGAATGAGATGAAATATTTGTCCAACATGGCTCTGACCCCCACTGTCAGGACCCCTGTCATTAAAGCAGCATGACATCTGGAGCTCCAGGATGGCTCTCCCGCTCTTCCTCCCCCTCTCCCCCTCTCCTGGTAATGAGGCTTGACAGAGGCGGGGTGGGGAGACAAAGCGGGCTATGCTGATGGGATGGCTGGAGGAGCCCACTACTGTGTTTAATAACAGGCAGGTTCACCCTGGTGTGCCTCCACATCTGTTCAACACTGTAGCAGGTGGCAAACAGCCACAGGGGAGCGCTCCTCCTCGCACCAGCCCATGTCCCCCGTTCCTCCATCAAGCCTGAGGATGGCACTGAGGAGCACAGACACCATATGTAGATATAACAGCACAAACCACAAACACACTCTGAAACAAGTTATGCAATGCACTAAAGACAGAGAGAGAATTGATTGCCAATCACTATAAAACTGCGGAGAAGAAGAAGGTGTAAATGTACCCATAGTGTCAGACATGGAAAAACAACTGATATGCAGTATCATAGCCGTTTGAACTCTCAGTATGGCGTACGTGTACAGTAGGTCATGTTTTGCTGCTTTCTGAGTGGTTATTGTGAAGCATTATTCTTCATTTACTCTCTGGAATGACACCAGGTGGTCTCTGGCTGCACTCTGCCAGGCCGATAGAAATACAATACTGGAGGTTATAACAATGACATGAAGATTATTACATTTGCCACAAAGGCCCGGCAGTATCCTGAAATAGAAAGACATCATTTGGACCCATATTGGGTCACAGATTACAGTGTGGGAAGACAGACAGACAGACACAGGTGGGACGGTTCCTTTTATGAGGACATAATATTTCCTCAACTGCGTGATTCTGTATGTGGACAGAAACACCCAGAGAGATGAACAATATAAGCCACCTTTCTGCTCAGCTACTACATGTATATTGTCTTGTTCAAAACAATCACCCATTGTAGGCCAAAAACTATTCAGAATCGTTGTAATGCATTTGGTAGCTTCACCTCTTGCTATCAAGTAAATGTGCTTGTGTACTTCTGTTTGCATTTGTTTCTCAAAAAAACAACATTCCTGCACTGTGGATGGTAACTGTTCATTTACAGTTACACATCTCTTTCATTGGAGCCTTATGTACAAACCCAGAGACTGGTAATGTAGTTGGTAGTGATATGACATGATTAAGAGAGAACCATTCTAGGCCTACCCTGTGAATACCACAATGTGTCCCCTGTGTCTGTCTGGAATCCACTGTCATGAATAAACCATCTCAACAGACAGAGAGAGGGGTTTAAGCACTTATTAAAGCACACCAAGATGCGGGGGCCATTTTGCTAGAGGGTCATTATTCCTCATTATGTATCTGAGCTGCTATTCACCAGGAGCCCCTCACTGACAGGGCTACCACACACAGGGCTATCGCAGACAACCCTGAGGCAACGGCTGAGGACAGGAACAAGTACAACAAGTCCCGTTAGGATCTCTGCAGAGTCATCAAAAATAACAAAAGCACAATATAGGAATAAAAAGTGTGGTGATATTACGCAGGCTCCGACGGCTGTGGCAGGGACTTACAGTCCATTACGGAGCCTTGATCTGCCCGACCATACCTCTCTACCAGACGAATTCAACACATTTTATGCATCAACAATAACACCCACCGAACCAGAGGACTGGGTGATCACTGGCAAGGCCACGGGGCCTGACGGTATTTCAGGGCGCGTTCTCAGAGCACGCGCAGATCAGCTGGCAGGCATATTCACGGTCATATTCAACATCTCCTTGTCCCAGTCTGTATTCACCATATGTTTTAAGATGACCACCATCATTCCTGTTCCCAATAACTCAAAGGCTTCATGCTACAATGATTACCGCCCTGTAGCACTCACATCTGTAATCGTGACGTGCTTTGAAATGCTGGTTATGGCACACATCAACTCCATCGTTCCAGACACCCTTGACTCACTCCAATTTGCATACAACCCCATAGACGACGCAATCTCAATTGCACTCCACACTGCCCTCACCCACCTAGATAAGAGGAATACCTATGTGAGAATACTGTTCATTGACTACAGCTAAGTGTTCAACACCATTGTCCCCTTAACATCCGTCACCAAGCTTAGGACCTTAGTACTGAACACCTCCTTTTGCAACTAGATCCTGGACTTCCTCTGCAATTCTCAACACGGGGGCCCCACATGGGTGTGTGCTTAGTCCTCTCCTGTAATGCCTGTTCATCCACGACTGAGTGGCCACGCACGACTCCAACACCGTCATCAAATTGCTGATAACTTTGATGATATCGTTGCCGGTGATCAGGCCTAAGAAAGCCTACAGGGAGGAGGTCAGTGACCTGGCAGTGTGGTTCCGGGAAAACAACCTCTCCCTCAACATCAGTAAAACCAAGGAGCTGATAGTGGATTACAAGAAACAGGGTGGCGAGCACGCCCCCATCCACATCAACTGCGCTGCAGTGGATCGAGACCGTAGTTCCTCAGGGTTCAAATCACTAAGGACTTTAAATGGTCCACACGTACAGTCATGAAGAAGGCTCGACAGCTCCTCTTCCCCCTCAGGAAGTTGAAAAAGTTTGGCATGGGCCCCTCAGATCCTCAAAGTTCTACAGCTTCACCATTGAGAGCATCTTGACTGGCTTTATCACTGCTTGCTATGGCAACAGCACCGCTCTCGATCATATGGCGCTACAGAGGGTGGTGAGGACAACCCATTACATCACTAGGGTCAAGCTCCCTGCCATCCTGGACCTCTATAACAGGCGGTGTGAAAGGAAGGCCTGAAAATCGTTAGACTCCAGCCACCCAAACCATAGACTGTTCTCTCTGCTTCAGCATGGCAAGTGGTACAGGTGCATCAAGTCTGACACCACCAGGCTCCTGAACATTTTCTATCCCCAAGCTATAAGACTGCTAAATAGCTAACAAAATGACTACACGGACTATCTGAGTTGACCCTTGTATTTATTTTTAAAAATGTCACTATGCACACTGTCTCTATGCACACAACTCTACACACTCACGCACACTGACACTCCAGCACAAATGCATGCACACACACTCACATTCAATCATCACATATGCTGCTGCTACTCTCTACTCAAAAGTATATGGACACCAGTTCAAATGAGTGAATTTAGATATTTCAGCCACACCCATTGTTGACAGGTGTATAACATAGAGCACATAGCCATGCAATCTCTGTAGACAAACAATGGCAGTAGAATGGCCTTACTATAGAGCTCAGTGACTTTCAACATGGCACCGTCATAGGATACCACCTTTCCAACAAGTCAGTTCTTCAAGTTTCTGCCCTGCTAGAGCTGCCCCGGTCAACTGTAAGTGCTGTTATTGTTTAGTGGAAAAATCTAGGAACAACAACAGCTCAGCTACTAAGTGTTAGGCCACACAAGCCCACAGAACGGAACCACTAAAGCGAGTAGCGCATAAAAAACGTCTGTCCACGGTTGCAACACTCCGTATCGAGTTCCAAACTGCCTCTGGAAGCAATGTCAGCACAAGAACTGTTCATCTGGAGCTTAATGAAATGGGTTTTCATGGCTGAGCAGCCTCACACAAGCCTAAGATCACCATACACAATGCCAAGAATCGGTGGAAGTGGTGTAAATCTCGCCGCCATTGGACTCTGGAGCAGTGGAAACGCATTCTCTGGAGCGATGAATCATGCTTCACCATCTGGCAGTCCGATAGACGAGTCTTGGTTTGTCGGATGCCAGGGGAACGCTACCTACCCCAATGCATAGTGCCAACTGTAAAGTTTGGTGGAGGAGTAATATTGGTCTGGGGTTGTTTTTCATATTTCGGGCTGTATATCCTGATGCCTAGTCACCTTACCCTTAAACATATCTATCTCTATAACTCCAGTATCCCTGCACATTGTAAGTATGATATTGGAACTGACCCTCATGTTCTTATTTTCATTTATTGTGTGTTTTTGTTCTACCTTTTACTGTGGGGGGCACCTGGGAACCAGAGCTTTAATTCCCTGTGTGGAGATGAGGATGCCCCAGGTGGCTCCTGTAGCCCTGCTGCGATCCCTGCAGGATATGGCTTGATGCCATTAGTCACTGTCGTTTAAACAGACAAGTTTATTTTGATTGGGTGTGTTTGTAGTTTGTGTCCTGGCTTTCTGAGATGATTGAGAGAGGAAGGCATGGGTTACACACACAGCAGCTGTTTCTCTGAGTGTACTACTATATCATCTGAGATGAAGCCGTCCTGAATAAAGGATGGTCGAGCTAACAGGAGATGCTGCCTGCTGGAGGAAAATATGATCCGCTGTCAGTCCTCACAGGGGGTGTGTGGAGAAATGAGCCTGTGTGTGCTGCTGCTGGGCTGCTGGTGGGATTGGTGACTGTGGGCCAGCAGAGGGAGATAGTGAAGGGTGACAGAGCCCTGGGTCCCAGCCCCACTGCCAGTGATTACTACCCCACTGGGTCAATCCCTCGCTCCCCTTTTGTTTCCATCTCCTGCCTTCACTGTGCAGCAACAGATAGAGGCAGACAGAGTCGGAGACTGCTGTGGTATACTGCCAGCAGACACACTCCACTCCCATCCTCATGTTATCCATGAGGACAACACACAGACTCGACCTCACGGCCAGATGTTCTATCCTGACCAGTGTAAACCAATGTCGCACAGCACAGCCTGGTTCAGAGCAATTCTCAGTCATCTCAGTTAAAACCGTTGTTCAAATTGTAAGTAAAAGGTGCTTGTTCCATCAGTGTGGGAAACTAGGAAAGCCCTTCTTGATTAGCACCTTACATTGAGCTCATTAAGAGGAAAGCAGCAGAATGCCTAAAGGAAGTGATTCTGGGTATTTTATTGATCTACTATGGATAACAGTATATCCCATGCTTATATCAGATTAGGAGAAAGTAATCAGTAGTGTCTTTTTCAGCCTGCCATGCTTATTAGCGGAATGAGTTTCTTTCCATTTGTTCTGTAATCCTCTGTAAACCTGCCTGCTGCAGTAAATAAAGACTCTGCTCTGTTTTTAACTCAGAAATGTAAAGACTTTCCCCACAGTCAGAGTCAAAAGAATAAAACCCACACAAACCACACACACTCAGAATGAGACCATTAACAAGCTCACCAAGCCGTACTGCTTTTTTGTTGAACATTTTTAAACGTGAAATAAAAGAAGGGATTAACTGTAGTTGGGAACTGAATGAACCCACGTTGAGAAAACACTTCCACTGCCACTCAAGCAGCTATAGGCCCCCTGAAACGAAGCCGTCAAACCTCCCTCCACTCTCTCTATCACCTCAGCCCTTCCTCTCTCTGTTAAAATAAATTCAGACTTTGAAGAATTTTCTTAAGAGGTGTATTGAACCATAAAGAGAGACTTTAGAGAGAGAAGTGAGCACCACTCATGGTCCCTTCTGAACAAGTGTCTATATAAACAGAGGTTCCCAGGGCTCTCCTGCCTACCCACTGTTGAAAGGTACCGTCTTTACCTGGCCATTTCCACTCCATTCACCTCACTGGCTGCATCGCCTAAAGGAAAAGAAACAGTCCTTTAATTATTGTTCTCTTCTTTAATTAAGAAAGATTAGTTGGAGCATGAACAACTATATAAGAGACAAGTCTAACATGTTGTATTGTATGCCTTGGCTCAAATCTGTAGTTTCCGTAAAGCCTTTCCAATATAATATTTTCATCAATTATACTCAAAGTTCTACACCTCCACTTGGTGCTGTTGACGTTTCTTCCACATGGCTTGAGTTCTCTTAAGGCAGCCCACGGCTACAGTATTGGGCTAGAATGAAAGTTACTTTTCTCACAAATTGACAGATACGCCTATTTGGCAGCAGGTCAGCAATCAGGGAGAGGCTGATACACACACACACACACACACACACACACTACACACACACCTGCTGCCTTCATGCTAAAGTCTCAATCTGTATTTATTTGCATTCCATGGTTGTTTGGGGTTGAGTAAGGTTAAGGGAGGGTGGCTGGGCTGTTAATTTGTGTCCCTCATTACCTCCAGGACGAGACACAGACAGACATCTCTATCACATGTCTGAGGTCCAACATTCAACTCATTTTATGGCCAATGATAAAACTCCTAACATTTAGTCTGCCATCTCAGACTCCTTTCAAATGGTGTATTATTATGCAGAATGCTCCAGCTCTCCTGGAGGGGCCTGGCTTTGCCTCCGGGTCACTGCCTTCAAGGGCAACTGGGATTAAAGGGCAAACAGGCCTGTCTGAGTAAGGGACGGCCACACAGACAAGACTCTGCTAACCCAGAAAAAATGAAGAGAGAGAGACAGAGAAAGCGGTGACAGCGGAACTTTGTTTTTACTTTTTTGTTTATAGCCTGTGTGTGTTTGCCAAACGTCTCCAAAGCCTCTCAGCACTCATCCTCACGTTCATCTTTCTTTTTTTTCGGCACATCTCTTCTCATTCCATTTTCTCTCAATTATTAAATGCAAATTGTAAATGGAAGTTATTACTTTTGGCCAAATTGTGACGTTGGAGAAGTGGAAATTGAACTCATTTGAGATGATACAATTATCCTCTAGGCTGGGATTAGCGTTAATCCTCTCTGGTTATTAGTGAGCACATAACCTCTTCAAAGTTGAAGTGCACAATGTCCCCTCCTCCTCCTTACACACATACACACACACACACTCACAGCTCAGTGCTCTGTGGTGATGTCTTAGCATGGAGCACATTCAAGATACAAGTATTACCACAGAGCACTGGCAATGTACCATAGAAAGTTGGCAAATTTGGCTATTATAATAGGTATTAGATACAAGCACAACCAGACTGGAATCAGAATCCAGGATGGCACACATGCCATAATTAAGTCACAGGGACAGGGTTGACATTGCTGTTGTCCCTGTTCTACAGCCTCCCAGTTAAGACTGAACTTCTGCTGTGAATTAGAATGAGACAAATATGGCAAGAGGAAACAGTAACAGTTTCAACCAATTCCACGCTTTTCAGAAAATTAATCCAGAGAGAGAGAACATGTCTCATGAGCTCCAGAGGTATACACCTGGACATCAGTCTTCTCAGTGAGCCCACAGTGGGCTATCTTGGCCCTGGCCTGTGTTTGTGTAGAGCACGCAGGGGGAGAGGAGAGCGTGGCCAGCCACTGAAACTATCAAAGCTCTCTCCTATCAAAGCTCTCACACCTCCAGGAATCACAAGCAAACAAATTCCAAATGCTGCGGAATTTGAGAGTGGAACTGGCGAAGGCTCTGAGAGAGGCCTGATAAGCCGAGAAGAGAGGCTGGCTGCTGACCCAGGGTGCCGTGCAGCACTGCTAGCAGGAGGACCCATCTTGTGTGGTGCTGTCTTTTCTTCCTGACATCTTAATGAAGTTCACTCCTGTTTTGTTGTTTTGGCTGTTCTTTTGGGGGTTAGGGTTTGGTCTAGGATTTTGGTTCTGGTGAACAGGTAGGCTACACACTTCTCAGTGCTTTTTCTTTGTCATGTTTTGTCACGTAAAAACTACACGTTTTAATGAAATAATATCGTCCTATACTGTTTTGACTGTTATGTAACCACCTAAACAATGCATGTATAACAAACGGTAAATCCCTAATGAGATACCATGACACATCCTCTTCATTATAAGGATTGAGAAGGCAGGGGGGATTGACTTTAGTGGCTCATCCCAATTTAACTAGCTTCTTCTGTGTGACACTGCAGTCCGGCCTGCTGCTCAAAATAATCTCCCCAGGTTAACATACTGCAGCAGCCTGGCATAGCAGCTAGTTTCTGAGTGGAGGTCAGGTTCTTCTTCTTGGTTAATTAAAGAGAGGCTCAGTCCTAATTAACGTCCTATGCTGCTTGGTCATGCTGTGACCCTGTCAGACTGAGGCAGTAATACATTATCACACGCAACTGTGAAATCGGAATACTCTCCTCCTGGATTTTTGTGGAAATCCACAGACACACTCATCCAGTGATCTGATGGTGTGATCATCTACAATGTGATGATATCGGGGCTTATGTAGCATGAGGAGGGATGTTGTATCATCTTGGGGGATGTACTGTATCCATCTACTTACAATAAACCCCAGCTTGTGAACATGAGAGATGGGGGAAGCAATAGAGAGAGATTAATAGTGTAATTTAAGTATGTCTCATCCCCTCATTTACTCTCTGTGTGTGTGTTACAACAGTGTGCTGTGTACAAGCAAACTGTCATATACCCACTGAAAAAGAAATACTTTTCAAAGTCAAATCCAGACACCTAACGCTGTTCTTCTATAGTTAACCATATCTTGTCTCATCTGTGTGTGCAGGTGAATGGGAAGGACCTGTCCAAGGCCACCCATGACCAGGCAGTGGAGGTCTTCCGCACGGCCAAGGAGCCCATCATGGTCCATGTGCTTCGCCGGGCCCCCCGCCCCAAACCCTCTATCCCTGCCTCAGACACCGAGGTGGTAGACATTAGCACCCAGACAGACATCACCTTTCAACACATCATGGCCCTCACCAAGCTGCCTGCCTCCACCCCCGCCGTGGCTGTGCTGGAGCAATACCTAATGCCTGAGGAGTGAGTTACAGTACACTGTCCTATCTGCTGGGATAGAGTTAAGGGGAGGGACGGGGTTAAAAGACAAGATGATTGCTTTATTTATTTTTTTGTCCATTTATGGTCAATGATTAGAAAAGGACTTGATGCAAAATAATGTTGTTGAAAACTTAACCGGTCAGTAAAGAAAAGTCTCAGGTAAAGGAAAAATATTTGGATACAGTGTCACTTTGCCAGTTCATTAAAACAGAACCTTCTAACTGAAGTTCATGTGAATGTTACAGCTGTCACTTAGTGAGATATCAGGTCCTGGGACACATGCTTAAATGAAGATGGCCTTGTTAATTTGTGTTAGCATATTGAATTACTACCTGTCTGTCGTCCACTAGCTGTGTGTCTGTGTGGCCCAGAGCTCACAGTCTATGTGTGGCCCAGAGCTCACAGTCTATGTGTGGCCCAGAGCTCACAGTCTATGTGTGGCCCAGAGCTCACAGTCTATGTGTGGCCCAGCGCTCACAGTCTACGTGTGGCCCAGAGCTCACAGTCTATGTGTGGCCCGGAGCTCACAGTCTATATGTGGTCCGGAGCTCAAAGTCTATGTGTGGCCCAGAGCTCACAGTCTATGTGTGGCCCGGAGCTCACAGTCTATGCGTGGCCCAGAGCTCACAGTCTATGTGTGGCCCAGAGCTCACAGTCTATGTGTGGCCCAGAGCTCACAGTCTATGTGTGGCCCAGAGCTCACAGTCTATGTGTGGCCCAGAGCTCACAGTCTATGTGTGGCCCAGAGCTCACAGTCTATGCGTGGCCCCGAGCTCACAGTCTATGTGTGTAACTCATTATCGGTAGGAACAGCTGCTCTTTAATCGTCAATCATTATTATTTTAATTGATTTAAGTCAAATTAAAAACAGAACATTTTCATTTCTGATTAACCTCAGGCCAAAGACACTTCTTAAAACTTGATTTAAGATTCCACTCTTACAAAATAATGTGGGCAGTTGTTTTCCATTCTCATTCCAAATTTAGCAATGTAATAAGATCTAACTGAAACACTGTAGTAACAGATTAATAATGACAAGCTTTGTAATCTGTAAGAACAATAGTGTTATTAGTTTCTGTAGGTCGGTCTATTTCCCATACAACTATCTTTATTGTGTTGAATTACTTTCATAGGCATTCCCCTGGGCACGAGTACTTTGACTCCAATGATTTCCTGGAGGGCATGCAGCAGGAGATGGATCGAGAGGAGCTGGAATATGAGGTAACAGACAGACGACTACCTTCTCTTTTTCTCCCTCTCACCATCTACCTTTCTCCTCCTCTCTACCCATCTCACCCTCTCTTCTTGTCCCCCTCTCCTCCTCTCTACCCATCTCACCCTCTCTACCCATCTCACCCTCTCATCTTCTCTCCCTCTCTTCTTCTCCCCCTCTCCTCCTCTCTACCCATTTCACCCTCTTCTTCTCACCCTCTCATCATCTCTCTCCCTCTCTTCTTCTCCCCCTCTCCTCCTCTCTACCCATCTCACCCTCTTCTTCTCAACCTCTCCTCCTCTCTACCCATCTCACCCTCTCATCTTCTCCCCCTCTCTTCTTCTCCCCCTCTCCTCCTCTCTACCCATCTCACCCTCTCATCTTCTCCCCCTCTCTTCTTCTCCCCCTCTCCTCCTCTCTACCCATCTCACCCTCTCATCTTCTCCCCCTCTCTTCTTCTCCCCCTCTCCTCCTCTCTACCCATCTCACCCTCTCATCTTCTCTCCCTCTCTTCTTCTCCCCCTCTCCTCCTCTCTACCCATCTCACCCTCTTCTTCTCACCCTCTCATCATCTCTCCCTCTCTTCTTCTCCCCCTCTCCTCCTCTCTACCCATCTCACCCTCTTCTTCTCACCCTCTCCCCCTCTCCACCCCTTCTCTCCCTCTCACCTTCTCAATGAAGATAAAGTTGAAGTCTGAGTTTTACATATACTTAGGGTATACTTGTTTATTAACAACTCCAGAAATGTATTGTTAACAACCTATAGTTTTGGCAAGTCGGTTTGGAAATCTACGTTGTGCATGACACAAGTCATTTTTCCAACAATTGTTTACAGACAGATTATTTCACTTATAATTCACTGTATCACAATTCCAATGGGTCAGAAGTTTATATACACAAACTTGACTGTGCTTTAAACAGCTTGGAAAATTCCAGAAAATTATGTCATGGCTTTAGAAGCTTCTGCTAATTTGCATCATTTGAGTCAATTGGAGGTGTACCTGCGGATGTATTTCAAGGTCTACCTTCAAACTCAGTGCGTCTTTGTTTGACATCATGGGAAAATCAAAAGAAAATCAAGACCTCAGAAAAAAATTGGAGACTTCCACAAGTCTGGTTCATTCTTGGCAGCAATTTCCAAACGCCTGAAGGTACCATGTTCATCTGTACAAACAATGGTACGCAAGTATAAACACCATGGGACCACGCAGCCGTCATACCGCTCACGAAGGAGACGTGTTCTGTCTCCTAGAGATGAACGTACATTGGTGCAAAAAGTGCAAATCAATCCCAGAACAACAGCAAAGGACCTTGTGAAGATGCTGGAGGAAACAGGTACAAAAATATCTATAACCACAGTAAAACGAGTTCTATATCGACACAACCTGAAAGGCCACTCAGCAAGGAAGAAGCCACTGCTCCAAAACCATCATAAAAAGCCAGACTACAGGTTGTAACTGCACATGGGGACAAATATCATACTTTTTGGAGAAATGTCCTCTGGTCTGATGAAACAAAAATAGAACTGTTTGGCCATAATGACCATCGTTATTTTTTGGGGAAAAGGGGGAGGCTTGCAAGCCGAAGAACACATCCCAACTTTGAAGCACGGGGGTGGCAGCATCATGTTGTGGGGGTGCTTTGCTGCAGGAGGGACTGGTGCACTTCACAAAATAGATGGCATCATGGGGGAGGGAAATTATGTGGATATATTGAAGCAACATCTCAAAACATTGATATTTTGGGTCCATGGCCAGGAAACTCCCCAGACCTTAATCCCATTGAGAAGTTGTGGTCAATCCTCAAAAGGCGGGTGGGAAAACAAAACCCCACAAATTCTGACAAACTCCAAGCATTGATTATGCAAGAATTGGCTGCCATCAGTCAGGATGTGGCCCAGAAGTTAATTGACAGCATACCAGGGCGGATTGAGGAGGTCTTGAAAAAGAAGGGTGAACACTGCAAATATTGACCCTTTGCATCAACTTCATGTAATTGTCAATAAAAGCCTTGACACTTATGAAATGCTTGTAATTATACTTCAGTATTTCATAGTAACATCTGACAAAAATATATAAAATCAAATCAAATTGTATTTGTCACATACACATGGTTAGCAGATGTTAATGCGAGTGTAGCGAAATGCTTGTGCTTCTAGTTCCGACAATGCAGTAATCTAACCTAACAATTCCAAAACTACTACCTTATACACACAAGTGTAAAGGGATAAATAATATGTACATAAAGATATATGAATGAGTGATGGTACAGAATGGCATAGGCAAGATGAAGTAGATGGTATCGAGTACATTATATACATATGAGATGAGTAATGTAGGGTATGTAAACAAAGTGGCATAGTTTAAAGTGGCTAGTGATACATGTATTACATAAAGATGCAGTAGATGATATAGAGTACAGTATATACATATACATTTGAGATGGGTAATGTAGGGTATGTAAACATTATATTAAGTAGGTATGTTTAAAGTGGCTAGTGATATATTTTTACATCAATGTCCATTATTAAAGTGGCTGGAGTTGAGTCAGTGTGTTGGCAGCAGCCACTCAATGTCAGTGGTGGCTGTTTAACAGTCTGATAGCCTTGAGATAGAAGCTGTTTTTCAGTCTCTCGGTCCCTGCTTTGATGCACCTGTACTGACCTCGCCTTCTGGATGATAGCGGGGTGAACAGGCAGTGGCTCGGGTGGTTGTGGTCCTTGATGATCTTTATGGCCTTCCTACGACATCGGGTGGTGTAGGTGTCCTGGAGGGCAGGTAGTTTGCCCCCGGTGATGCGTTGTGCAGACCTCACTACCCTCTGGAGAGCCTTACGGTTGTGGGCGGAGCAGTTGCCGTACCAGGCGGTGATACAGCCCGACAGGATGCTCTCGATTGTGCATCTGTAGAAGTTTGTGAGTGCTTTTGGTGACAAGCCAAATTTCTTCAGCCTCCTGAGGTTGAAGAGGCACTGCTGTGCCTTCTTCACGACGCTGTCTGTGTGGGTGGACCAATTCAGTTTGTCCGTGATGTGTACGCCGAGGAACTTAAAACCGTGAAGCAGCAAACTTTGTGGAAATTAATATTTGTGTAATTCTCAAAACCTTTGGCCACGACTGTACACAGCCCATCTGTAAATAGTACACCCAACTACCTCATCCCCAAATTGTTATATATTTTTTTACTCTTTTGCACCCCAGTATCTTTACTTGCACATCATCATCTGCACATCTATCACTCCAGTGTTAATGCTAAATTGTAATTATTTCGCCACTATGGCCTATTTTTTATCTCCGTAATCTTACTACATTTGCACACACTGTACATAGATTTTTCTGTTGTGTCATTGACTGTACGTTTGTTTATGTGTAACTCTGTGTTGTTGTTTGTGTCGCACTGCTTTGCTTTATCTATGCTGGTGCTAAAACATTTGCATACTGATGTTATGCTACATCTAAACGGCTTATTATGTAGTTCCACAACAGAGGTGTGAATGAGGTCTGGCCATCAGTTCAGATGAAAGGTCATTTTAAAGGGATATTGTACTGTAACAGGAAAATAATACACTTTACTCTTTGTTTGTGTGTTTATGGAAATCCTTCAATTGTTTTGTTTAAACCCTGTCTGAAACCACAGAGTATTCTGCATGTTCTGTTTTGGAGATTAGGGGGGATTTCCATAGTCAGCTGCCGTGATAGAGAACAGTTGCGTTGGGCGGTTAACCCTCTCTACCCCCCTGACCCAGAGGCATAGGACAGCTAGTATCAGGGTCTGTATCTCACAGATTACAGGTGTTGACTAGTGACAAATGGGATACTGCTCAGATGCAAACCAGTGGATCATCGTTCATCCTGTCACTGTCTCCAAGAGATACAGGGCATCGTCTTGAAGGAGACATTATTGTGATGGATGGATCATTGTGTGTTCATGGACCTATGTTGAACTCAATATACTGCTGGGTGTATAATAAAACAACAGCAACCATGGAACTCCACTCCACACATTGAGAGAGAGAGAGATCTGTGATTTAAATGTTTTTGTTTTTACCTTGTTGCAGGAAGTGGATTTGTACAGAACCAACATCCAGGACAAGCTTGGTTTGACTGTCTGCTACAGGACTGATGATGAGGACGAGACTGGGATCTATGTCAGTGAGGTATGTAGCACATCTGCAGGCATGGCCAGATACAGACATCATTTTTTGAAAGAAAAGAGACAAGCCCTTTCCCCTTGGTTCCCCCTCCCTGGTACACTGTTGTCACGGTTATGATGTAAAGAAGAAGCAGGAATAATGGGTGCTGGTTGGATAGAACTTCATGTATCATCTTATGGTCACTAAAGTAACAGACAGTACACCTCTGAATTAAGAATATCAGCAGATATTACCTGCAGATAAGAACTGTATTTTCTTTATGCTGTCTTTCCTCTGTGACTGAAAGTCTGCTTGAAATGAAAACATGCTCTGCGTTATTTCTTTAGATTGACCCAAACAGCATCGCTGCAAAGGATGGCAGGATCAGAGAGGGAGATAGAATTATCCAGGTAAGGATGAACATTCTCAATACTTACAAGAAACTTTATAATAATATATTGTGCATGACCATTTCGGAGCCCAGCTCTGATTCCATTCCTCTACTTCTCCATTTAGATCAATGGAATTGAGATCCAGAACCGAGAGGATGCTGTGGCTTTGTTGACCAGTGAGGAGAATCAGAATGTGTGCCTGCTGGTAGCCAGACCAGAGATCCAGGTAAACTCACCACCCACCTCCTAGACCCCTCTCTAGTACTAGGCATGTATAAACTCAGTTTCCTGAGTTGTACTGTAGCCTTAATTGGAAGAGACTAACATCCTCCTCCCTCTCCCTCCTGTCCCCTGTGTCCTAGCTGGATGAGGGTTGGATGGATGACGACAGGAATGACTTCTTGGATGACCTCCACATGGACATGCTGGAGCAGCAGCACCACCAGGCCATGCAGTTCACCGCCAGCATGCTGCAGCAGGTACGGTACAGCAGCCAGCATAGAGCCCCTCAGCACTATAGACACACACAGTACACACAGCGTGAGTCAACAAGATGGCTCGATCAATCATAGATTCACATATGCTCACCTGCATGTTGCTGAAGATGAGCCAATTCCATACAGGGTAACATATGCTCAGTTGCCATAATGGCCCACAGTACTCTACATACTGAAATGTAGTAGCAGTGATGTGGGTAGGTTCACATAGTCAATGATAAGTACAGAGAAAACTAATAATGTGTGTTAAAAGGTGATTCAATTATTAATCCTATTGTCTGGTGTTGCAGAAGAAGCATGAGGAGGATGGTGGAACAACGGACACAGCCACCCTGTTGTCCAACCACCACGAGAAGGATAGTGGGGTTGGCCGCACCGACGAGAGCACGCGCACCGACGAGAGCACACGCAACGACGAGAGCTCTGAGCAGGAGAACCTGGGGGATGACCAGACTACAGCCTCCAACACACTGGGCAGCTGCAGCCGCAGGAAGCTGACCTACAGCCAGGACACCCTGGGCAGCACTGAACTGCCTTTCAGCAGTGAGTCCTTCATCTCTGCAGACTACGACCATGCTGACTTCCTGGGTATCCCTGCAGATGAGTGTGAGCGCTTCCGAGAGCTCCTGGAGCTGAAGTGCCAGGTGAGGAGCGTGGGGGGCCCCCATGGCCTGTACTGCCAGAGTGCCAGGGCCGGAAGGGCCGAAGAGGGGGCCGAAGAGGGGGTGGACAAGGAGCTGGAGCTGCTGAACGAGGAGCTGCACAGCATTGAGCTTGAATGCCTCAACATCGTCCGGGCCCACAAGATGCAGCAGCTAAGGGAGCAGTACCGTGAGTCGTGGATGCTGCACAACAGCGGGTTCCGCAACTACAACACCAGCATCGATGCGCGCCGCCACGAGCTCTCTGACATTAACGAACTTCCCGAGAAGTCGGACAAGGACAGCTCCAGCGCCTACAACACTGGAGAGAGCTGCCGCAGCACCCCCCTCACCCTGGAGCTGTCCCCAGACAACTCCCTCCAAAGGAGGGAAGAGAACCAGGGCGAGGCCGGGGCCTATAGCAGCACAGGGCTCAACAACAAGATCCCCAAGCCCCTGCTGTCTCCTGTCCAAGAGGCCGATGGTCCCGGCAGAATCAGGCCCTCCTCCTCTAAGGAGTCTGAGTGTGACCTGCAGGCGGAGGAGAAGGAGCGTAAGCTGGGAGAGTCTACTCACAAGCTGGCCCAGCCCCGCTCCCTGTACAAACACGCCCACATCCCGGCCCATGCCCAGCACTACCAGAGCTACATGCAGCTGATCCAGCAGAAGTCTGCCGTGGAGTATGCCCAGAGCCAAATGAGCCTGGTCAGTCTGGTCAGCCGCGGTGACCCTGTGACCCCCAGAGACATGCTGGAGCCCAAGAAGGAGTGGAAGGTGAAGATCCGCAGCGATGGCACACGCTACATTACCAAGAGGCCCATCAGGGACAAGCTGCTGAAGGAGCGCGCCCTGCGTATCCGCGAGGAGCGCAGCGGCATGACCACAGACGACGACGCCATCAGCGAGCTGAAGATCGGGCGGTACTGGAGCAAGGAGGAGAGGAAGCAGCACGCGGTGCGTGCCAAGGAGCAGAAACAGCGCCGCGAGTTCATGAAGCAGAGCCGCGCCGACTGCCTGAAGGAACAGGCCAGCCTGGATGACGACAAGAAGGAGCCCAATATCATTGAGCTGAGCCACAAAAAGATGATGAAAAAGAGGAACAAGAAAATCTTTGACAATTGGATGACTATCCAGGAACTTTTGACCCACGGTGCTAAGTCGCCTGACGGCACGCGAGTGTACAACTCCCTCCTGTCTGTCACCACAGTGTAGGAGGCAGACAGGACAGGCCAGGCCTGGGGTGTAATGTACTGTAAATAGGACACTACCGATTGGGGTACAGATTTCTGCCTCGTTCAATGTGGCAACATTTTGTAAATATTAAACAGGTAAAGCCTTTCTGAAGGACCTTTTGGCCCCTGCGGGCGGTTGAAAGATACTTTACAAAGTGTTCCATGGATGGACTTTGAAGATGATTATTGACAGGATAATACTGTTTTCAAATGCTTTCAATAACTTTCCCACTGGGCACATTTCCAACTGGGCATTTTGGCTCAACGTAATTTCATTGAAATGATGTGGAAACAACGTTGACTCAACCAGTGTGTGCCCAGTGAGTTTCTACCTTTGTTCTGTGTGTCAAGACCGTTTGTCATAAGTAAAGAGCAGCCAGCATTTACGCATTTTTTTGTTTTATTACGTTTTGAACAAGTATCTCTTATCAGTATTTTACTGTTATACACTATACAGTGCCTTCGGAAAGTATTCAGACCCATTTACATTTTGTTACGTTTCAGCCTTATTCTAAAATGGATTAAATCATTTTTCCCTCATCAATCTACACCCCATACCGACACAACAAAAACAGGTATTTAGAAATGTTTGCTAATTTATAAAATAAAAAAAACAGAAATATCACATTTACATAAGTATTCAGACCCTTTACTCAGTACTTTGTTGAAACACCTTTGGAAGCTATTACAGCCTCGAGTGTTCTTGGATATGATGCTGCAGGTTTGGCACACCTGTATTTGGGGAGTTCTTTCCATTCTTCTCTGCAAATCCCCTCAAGTTCTGTCAGGTTGGATGGGGACCGTTGCTGCACAGCTTTTTTCAGGTCTCTCCAGGTCTCTCTTGGGTTCAAGTCCGGGCTCTGGCTGGGCCACTCAAGGACATTCAGAGACTTGTCCCAAAGTTACTCCTGCATTTCCATGACTGTGTGCTTAGGGTAATTGTTCTGTTCGAAGGTGAACATTCGCACCAGTCTGAGGTCCTGAATGCTCTGGAGAAGGTTTTCATCAAGGATCTCTCTGTACTTTGCTCCGTTCAGCTTTGCCTCAATCCTGACTTGTCTCCCAGTCCCTGAAAAACATCCCCACACTATGATGCTGCCACCACAATCCTTCAACGTAGAGATGGTGCCAGGTTTCCTCCAGACGTGATGCTTGGCATTCAGGCCAAAGAGTTCAATTTTGGTTTCATCAGACCAGAGAATCTTGTTTCTCGTGGTCTGAGAGTCTTTATGTGCCTTTTGGCAAACTCTAAGCGGGCTGTCATGTGCCTTTTACTGAGGAGTGGCTTCCGTCTGGCCACTCTACCAACAAGGCCTGATTGGTGGAGTGCTGCAGATATGGTTGTCCTTCTGGAAGGTTCTCCCATCTCCACAGGGGAACTCTGGAGCCCTGTCAGAGTGACCATTGGGTTCTTGGACACCTCCCTGACCAAGGCCCTTCTCCCCTGATTGCTCAGGTTGGCCAGGCAGCCAGCTCTAGGAAGAGTCTTGGTGATTCCAAATTTCTTCCAATTAAGAATTATGGAGGCCACGGTTTTCTTGGGGACCTTCAATGCTGCAGAAATGTTTTGATACCCTTCCCCAGCTCTGTGCCTCAACAAAATCCTGTCTTGGAGCTCTAGGGACAGTTCCTTCGACCTCATGGCTTGGTTTTTGTCTGACATGCACTGTCAACTGTGGAACCTTATATAGCCAGGTGTGTGCCTTTCCAAATCATGTTAATTCAATTGAATTTACCACAGGTATACTTCAATCAAGTTGTACCAAGCGTCAATGGAAACAGGATGCACCTGAGCTCAATTTTGAGACTTATAGCAAAGTGTCTGAATGCTTACGTAAATAGGGTATTTATTTTTTATCGCTTTGTCATTATGGGTTATTCTATGTAGATTACTGAGGATTATATATTTTTTAATCAATTTTAGAATAAGGCTGTTACGTAACAAAATATGGAAAAAGTCAAGGCATCTGAATAGTTTCCAAAGTCACTGTGTATGCAAAAGTATGGGGACACCCTTTCAAATTAGTGGATTCGGCTATATCAGCCACACCCGTTGCTGACAGGTGTATAAAATTAAGCACACAGCCATGCCATCTCTATAGACAAACATTGGCAGGACAATGGCCCATACTGAAGAGCTCAGTGATTTTCAACGTGGCACAGTCATAGGATGCCAACTTTACATCAAGGCAGTTTATCAAATTTCTGCCCTGCTAGAGCTGCCCCAGTCAACTGTAAATGCTGTGATAATGAAGTGGAAACGCCTAGGAGCAACAACGGCTCAGCCGTGAAGTGGAAGGCCACACAAGCTCACGGAACAGCACCGCCGAGTGCTGAAGCGTGTAGCGCGTAAAAATCGTCTGTCCACGGTTGTAACACTCACTACCAAATTCCAAACTGCCTCTGGAAGCAACGTCAGCACAATAACTGTTCATCGGGAGCTTCATGAAATGGATTTCCATGGCCGTGTAGCCGGACACAAGCCTAAGATCACCAAGTGCAATGATAAGTGTCGGCTGGAGTGATGTAAAACTCGTCGCCATTGGAATCTGGAGCAGTGGAAAGACGTTTTCTGGAATGATGAACCATGCTTCACCATCTGGCAGTCCGACGGACAAATCTGAGTTTGTCGGATGCCAGGAGAACGCTACCTGCCCCAATGCATAGTGCCAACTGTAAAGTTTGGTGGAGGAGGAATAATGGTCTGGGGCTGTTTTTCATGGTTTGAACTACAGCCCCAGACCATTATTCCTCAAGGTGTTTGATTTGGTTGAGGTCAGGGCTCTGTGCAGGTCAGTCAAGTTCTTCCACACCAATCTCGACAAACCATTTCTTTATGTACCTCGCTTTGTGCATGAGGGCATTGTCATGCTGAAACATGAAAAGGCCTTCCCCAAACTGTTGCCACAAAGTTGGAAGCGCATAATCATCTAGAATGTCAAAAATATGCTGTTGTGTTAAGATTTCCCTTCACTGGAACTTAGTTCCAGTGAAAAAGGCCTTCCCCAACTTAGTTCCAGTGAAAAAGGCCTTCCCCAACTTAGTTCCAGTGAAAAAGGCCTTCCCCAACTTAGTTCCAGTGAAAAAGGCCTTCCCCAACTTAGTTCCAGTGAAAAAGGCCTTCCCCAACTTAGTTCCAGTGATGGGAAATCGTAACAGCATATTTTGACATTCTAGATGATTCTGTGCTTCCAACTTTGTGGCAACAGTTTGGGGAAGGCCTTTTCCTGTTTCAGCATGACAAAGCCCCTGTGCACAAAGCGAGGTCCATAAAGAAATGGTTTGTCGAGATCGGTGTGGAAGAACTTGGCTGACCTGCACAGAGCCCTGACCTCAACCAAATCAAACACCTTTAGGAGGAATTGGAACATTGACTGCGAGCCAGGCCTAATCGCCCAACATCAGTGCCTGACCTCACTAATGCTCTTATGGCTGAATGGAAGCAAGTCCCCGCAGCAATGTTCCAACATCTAGTAGAAAACCTTCCCAGAAGAGTGGAGGCTGTTATAGCAGCAACTCCATATTAATGCCCAAGATTTTGGAATGAGATGTTCGACAAGCAGGTGTCCACATACTTTTGGGAATGTAGTGTACATAACTTTTTCGTATTGAAAGAAATACATAAATATTTAGCTTCAAGGTCAGCACATAATCCGCAAAATACTTTTGTAAATATAACTCAGCCTCAGTTTTTTTTATAAACAAAACACTTTTTAGTTATTGAAGATCTCGATGGGTGCTGTTTTTAAAAAGTTCTACAACGAGTGGGTATCATCTGTTACATATTCTACCTTCAAGAAGTGATATTGTGTATGTATCAGGATAGAGGTAAACTGTCACGGATTTTTTTTAAATCAAAATCTTTCTGTTATTATTGAAGCACATTGTAGTCGCCTTGCCTTCGTAGGACTCCAAATGACACAGATTAACAAATCCTTACTTAGCCACCCAATTTGATGTCTTGTCAAGTGAGAGAAATAATAAATTATTGTTTTATATTTGATGAGCGTTCAAACACTGGTGTGGGGTTTTTAATTGACCTACTGAGTCAGTGTGGGTAGATGGCAGGTGAGTAAAGGAGAGAGCAACTCTTATACAGCATCAGCCTACTGTATATGCTTTGAAGATGCCTTAGTACATTTCTAATGTGCTATGGGAAATAGTACCCTACATTCAAAACTCAGGATTTCAATACAAAATGCCTGACAATTCATGGCATTGTTCTTTTCAGCCACTGACTATAATCTCAGCTGAGGTCCATAATAAGGCTAAACTCCCTCACCATCCTAGACAGATGAGGGCCATTTGTTTGAACAGAGGAGGAAGGATACTGACTAGGGTCTCAATTTGTTTATTTTTTTTTTTTAGCCTATTTGACTAGGCAAGTCAGTTAAGAACAAATTCTTATGTACAATGACGGCCTAAGAACAGTGGGTTAACTGCCATGTTCAGGGGCTGAATGACAGATTTTTACCTTGACAGCTTGGGGATTCAATGTAGCAAACTTTCGGTTACTGGCCTAATGCTCTAACCACTAGGCTACCTGCCGAATGAGTAAGAATTGCAAAGAACTATAAGGACTATTTTTATTTATTCCCGTTTTTATACTTTTCCTCAGTTTAAATACAGCTAAACTATTGGCCAAAAGGCAATGTTGTCCTGCCACTGCACTGCTGTTATGCCCCCAGTCTAACAGCATCCTATTATGAATAATAGTCATGGTGTGGATTGAACCTGCCATCGGAGATGCCCTGCACTTGTCCACAGACTGCTGAGCAGATTCAGAGGAAGAGGTGATATTTGATTTGAAAGAATTGTACTACAGTCCTTATGTGCTTCTCATCCCTTCTTGAAATGTCATTAACCAATATCGGCAAGGGGGATTTGTCCTCCACACTTGACTGACCACTCCACCCAGGAGCCACTGACTGACCCACGCTGACCCCCATCTACCCCACACTTCTCCTCCACAGACTGACCACTCCACCCAGGAGCCACTGACTGACCCACGCTGACCCCCATCTACCCCACACTTCTCCCCCACAGACTGACAACTCTACCCAGGGGCCACTGACTGACCCACCCTGACCCCTATCTCCCACACAGACTGACCACTCCACCCAGGCGCCACTGACTGACCCCCATCTCCCCCACTCTTCTCCCTCACAGACTGACCGCTCCAACCAGAGGCCAGTGACTGACTCACCCTGACCCCTATCTCCCCCACAGACTGACCGCTCCACCCAGAGGCCAGTGACTGACTCACCCTGACCCCTATCTCCCCCACAGACTGACCGCTCCACCCAGAGGCCAGTGACTGACTCACCCTGACCCCTATCTCCCCACACTTCTCCCCCACAGACTGACCGCTCCACCCAGAGGCCAGTGACTGACTCACCCTGACCCCTATCTCCCCCACAGACTGACCGCTCCACCCAGAGGCCAGTGACTGACTCACCCTGACCCCTATCTCCCCCACACTTCTCCACTACACTTCTCACACACAATCCTCACAGAAATAACCCAACTCCCAGAGAAGTTAACAGTCTTTTGAGTTACCACTGTCAATTAGAAAACAGAACAGAGGCGTATGAAATGTGTCAGTGCATGGATGATATACAACTTTACAATAATATATCTGTCTATCAGAGATTATTTGGTCTGTAAAATACCTTTGACCATCACAGACCATTGATAGATTAAGATACTGGAGAAAAATTCTATGTTGATACAGACACCAAAGTCATGCCTGTGGATACTGATCTGACTCAGTGTACTTGTCTATCCATGTCTCCATGAGCCTTATTGTCACACTGTCTTGGATGTTTGAGTGCATCTCAGTGCGCCACGGGTTGGTGTCTATGTCCCAGACTGCATCACTTAAGGGGGATGATTATGATGATAAGAGTAGCCCAGGGAGCAGGCTCAGGTACTTCCTCTATGTCTACTGGATTGTAATGGATTGCTCCTCCTTAAGCCTCAGAGAGCCCAAGCTCTATGATTTATGTCTGGGTACAAGGCTGTGTACACACTCCTTTAATGGGAGATAACAATTTGGCACGCAAGGCAAACAAAAAGCTCTTACAATCAATTCTGGGCCGCCCCCTCTTGATGCAGGGAGATTATTCCATCACACACTTGGCTTTGTTGCCACTGTGTTTTTATGGGTTTTTTCTTCAGAATGAATGAAAGTGTTCCGTTATTCATTCGTTGGTTGTCCTCCTCTGTTTGAGCTGGAGAACTGCTTGCTCTGTTCCGTTTAAATGGCAGCGAAGAGAAAGGCTGACATTCCAATGTAATAATCCATTAAGTGATAAGGCTGGTGCTCTATTGCCTGGCTGGCTGGTGGTGCTGCTGAGGCTGCTGTTTAAATTCTTCAGGGTGAGAGGAATGGTCTTACTGAACCAACGTCATTTAGACCAGAGTATACATACTGGACTTTCTGGTGGCCATTTTGGTCTAACTATTTATTTACTTACTGCAGGTGGATATAAGACTATGAAAATGCTATGGCCATTTTCTTAATTCCTTACTACTAACTAAAGGATGGGTGTGTTTTGTTATGTGGTTTTATATTGACTATGATATCCCTCTATTTATCTGAACAGTCTAAATTAGACAAATATTTGATTAATAAAAATGGAAATTGTAACACAATAAAAACAATAACGAGGCTATATGGGAGTACCAGTACCAAGTCAATGTGCAGGGGTACGAGGTAGTTGAGGTAATTGAGGTAATACAGTACAGTGTGTGTGTGTGTGTGTGTGTGTGTGTGTGTGTGTGTGTGTGTGTGTGTGTGTGTGTGTGTGTGTGTGTGTGTGTGTGTGTGTGTGTGTGTGTGTGTGTGTGTGTGTGTGTGTGTGTGTGTGTGTGTGTGTGTGTGTGTGTGTGTTGAATAATAATGTTCAAGAAGTGCACAGTCATAAACTCAGAAAAAAAAGAAACACCCTCTCACTGTCAACGGTGTTTATTTTCAGCAAACTTAATGTGTAAATATTTGTGTGAATATAACAAGATTCAACAACTGAGACATAAACTGAACAAGTTCCATAGGCATGTGACTAACATAAATGGAATAATGTGTCGCTGAACATGGGGGGGGGGTCAAAATCAAAGTAACAGTCAGTATCTGGTGTGGCCACCAGCTGCATTAAGTACTGCAGTGCATCTCCTCTTCATGGACTGCACCAGACTTGCCAGTTCTTGATGTGAGATGTAACCCCACTCTTCCACCAAGGCACCTGTAAGTTCCTGGACATTTCTGGGGGGGAATGTCCCTAGCCCTCACCCTCCGATCCAACAGGTCCCAGACATGCTCAATGGGATTGAGATCCGGGCTCTTCGCTGGCCATGGCAGAACACTGACATTCCTGTCTTGCAGGAAATCACGCACAGAACGAGCAGTATGGCTGGTGGCATTGTCATGCTGGACGGTCATGTCTGGATGAGCCTGCAGGAAGGGTACCACATGAGGGAGGAGGATGTCTTCCCTGTAACGTACAGCGTTGAGATTGCCTGCAATGACAACAAGCTCAGTCCGATGATGCTGTGACACACCGCCCCAGACCATGACGGACCCTCCACCTCCAAATCGATCCCGCTCCAGAGTACAGGCCTCAGTGTAACACTCATTTCTTTGACAATAAACGCGAATCCGACATCCCCCCCTGGTGAAGAGCACTTTTTGCCAGTCCTGTCTGGTCCAGCTACGGTGGGTTTGTGCCCATAGGTGACCTGTGCCTGTCCTGCAGGTGTGATGTTCGGATGTACCAATCTTACGCAGGTGTTGTTACGCGTGGTCTGCCACTGCGAGGACGATCAGCTGTCCGTCCTGTCTCCCTGTAACGCTTTCCAGGCGTCTCACAGTACGGACATTGCAATTTATTGCCCTGGCCACATCTGCAGTCCTCATGCCCCCTCGCAGCATGCCTAAGGCACATTCACACAGATTAGCAGGGACCCTGGGCATCTTTCTTTTGGTGTTTTCCAGAGTCAGTAGAAAGGCCTCTTTGGTGTCCTAAGTTTTCATAACTGTGACCTTAATTGCCTACCGTCTGTAAACTGTTAGTGTCTTAACGACCATTCCACAGGTGCATGTTCATTCATTGTTTATGGTTCATTGAACAAGCATGGGAAACAGTGTTTAAGGCAGGGCTTTCTCCTATAGAGCTCCATTTTTATGGAACGGTCTGCCTACCCATGTCAGAGACGCAAACTCGGTCTCAACCTTTAAGTCTTTACTGAAGACTCATCTCTTCAGTGGGTCATATGATTGAGTGTAGTCTGGCCCAGGAGTGGGAAGGTGAACGGAAAGGCTCTGGAGCAACGAACCGCCCTTGCTGTCTCTGCCTGGCCGGTTCCCCTCTTTTCACTGGGATTCTTTGCCTCTAACCCTGTTACGGGGCTGAGTCACTGGCTTGCTGGGGCTCTCTCGTGCCGTCCCTGGGGGTGCTTCACCTGGGTGGGTTGATTCACTGTTGTGGTCGGCCTGTCCGGGTTCCCCCCCTTGGGTTGTACCGTGTCGGAGATCTTTGTGGGCTATACTCGGCCTTGTCTCAGGATGGTAAGTTGGTGGTTGAAGATTTCCCTCTAGTGGTGTGGGGGCTGTGCTTTGGCAAAGTGGGTGGGGTTATATCCTTCCTGTTTGGCCCTGTCCGGGGTGTCCTCGGATGGGGCCACAGTGTCTCCTGACCCCTCCTGTCTCAGCCTCCAGTATTTATGCTGCAGTAGTTTATGTGTCGGGGGCTGGGGTCAGTTTGTTTATCTGGAGTACTTCTCCTGTCCTATTCAGGTGTCCTGTGTGAATCTAAGTGTGCGTTCTCTAATTCTCTCCTTCTCTCTTTCTTTCTCTCTCTCGGAGGACCTGAGCCCTAGGACCATGCCCCAGGACTACCTGACATGAGGACTCCTTGCTGTCCCCAGTCCACCTGGCCATGCTCCTGCTCCAGTTTCAACTGTTCTGCCTTACTATTATTCAACCATGCTGGTCATTTATGAACATTTGAACATCTTGGCCACGTTCTGTTATAATCTCCACCCGGCACAGCCAGAAGAGGACTGGCCACCCCACATATGCTCTCTCTAATTCTCTCTTTCTTTCTTTCTCTCTCTCTGAGGACCTGAGCCCTAGGACCGTGCCCCAGGACTACCTGACATGATGGCTCCTTGCTGTCCCCAGTCCACCTGACTGTGCTGCTGCTCCAGTTTCAACTGTTCTGCCTTATTATTATTTGACCATGCTGGTCATTTATGAACATTTGAACATCTTGGTCATGTTCTGTTATAATCTCTACCCGGCACAGCCAGAAGAGGACTGGCCACCCCACATAGCCCGGTTCCTCTCTAGGTTTCTTCCTAGGTTTTGGCCTTTCTAGGGAGTTTTTCCTAGCCACCGTGCTTTTACACCTGCATTGTTTGCTGTTTGGGGTTTTAGGCTGGGTTTCTGTACAGCACTTTGAGATATCAGCTGATGTACGAAGGGCTATATAAATAAATTTGATTTGATTTGATTTGATTTAAACCCTTTACAATGAAGAGCTGTGAGGTTATTTGGATTTTTACAAATTATCTTTGAAAACAGGGTCCTGAAAAAGGGACGTTTCTTTTTTTTGCTGAGTTTAGGTGCTGTTTATTTCACTTTATCTGAGTTGAGTTCCTTTGCTGAAACAATGTGACCTAAATTAATTTTATATTTTGCAGTTGGTGCTGGCCTTCGGGGGAGGCACAGGGATTGGTAGTAAGCAAAAAGAAACAAGAATTTAGCAGGTGGAGAAAAGCGTATTAGCTGATCCCGAGTGTTGGATTAAAAACAACAAGCTGCTTGATACATGCTGCAAGGAATGCTGTCTGACCCACTTTTCTGTTATTTACATCACAACACAAAGGTGCTGTAACTAACTGCAAAGCTGATCAGGGATACGCATAAATATTCACACCCTATCACTGGCAAGCCTACCTTGTCCATCTAGAAACATTTTCTGTAGTGACAAATATTTAGCAGTAAAATTATATTGAAATTATATTACTGTGCATTCATTATTGATGTACTTTCAGGTGTAGTATTTTGACCTCAAATCAAATTTTATTTTAAATCTAAATCTATTTGTCACATTCACCAAATACAACAAGTGTAGACCTTACTGTGAAATGCTTACTTACAAGCCCTTAACCAACATTGCAGTTCAATAAATAGAGTTTATAAAATATTTACAAAAAAAATGAAAGTTATTAAAAAATGTACTCAAAAAGAAACACAATACAATTACATATAAGCGAGGGTACCGGTACCGTGTCAATGTGCAGGGGAACAGGTTAGCCGAGGCCATTTGTAAAGTCACTATGCATACAGTAGATAATTGACCATGACCTTGACTTAATCACGTGTTACTAAACAGTGAAAACAATTCCTGGAATTAGTGGGATTGCCTGTATGTCAGCGGTGTTGACAAGTAAGGATTTACAATGTCTCAAAGGACCCTTCATTTACCCTGGCTTTATGATATCAGAAATATTCCTGAGTAATATCTGAGAAGCCTTGTGCACACTGGAGAGTCCACATCAGAAGGGAGATAAAGAGTTACATATGCTGCATGTTTTTAATAAAAACACTTTTTGTATCCTATTTCCATGTGAATCAGACATTCATTCCTTTTTACATAGACAATGTCTGCCAAAAATAAAAGCCCCCAAGCTAAAGAACCTTCCAATTATAGGGAGCTCTATACTAGGGATTGTTATTATGTAGTAAGACACCAATTATGTTTCATTTCCATTTCTATGAATGTTTTAAAGGAACCAAATCAATAAATACTGTCTCGAGTACATTGTTCTTCGTCCAACCTTGTTCAATCATGCAAAATGGCCAGAATCAGAGCCTGTCCATTTGGAGTGCTGGGAACGATTTCCAACTGCCATTTCCAAAGGTGAGTTAGTCTTTATTATTTCACACAGATGTGGCTGATAACAAGATGTATACTGTTGATTGGCCACCTTCCTTCAATCACTAGACAAAACATTATTCACTGAAATTGCACACAGTATTTACAAATGTATTACTTTGTCATTTGGTGATTTTGCTATTACACTTAATGTAATTATTATTATTTTTTATCTGGCAAAAACATAGGCCTTCTATCACTATAAATAGTATCCTCGACAATGAGGATAGAAGACATACAATACCTAAATGCATCACATACATGAAATGAATAATAAAACTTTAACCCTGATAAGCGTTATCACAAACAAAAGGTGGAGTGACAGGAGACACGACCAAGATTAATGACCAAAATTAATATGAGGAAGGGCCTTGTACTTTTACAAGATTAGATAGGATGGAAATGTGTGCAAGCCTCCACTGTCATGTTTTGTCTTATATCATCTTGTCATTTTGCTTTTCCTTCTGTTCGTTTCCCCCTGCTGGTCTTATTAGGTTCGTTCCCTTTTTCTATCCCTCTCTCTCCCCCTCCCTCTCTCTCCTCTCTCTATCGTTCCGTTCCTGCTCCCAGCTGTTCCTATTCCCCTAATCATCATTTAGTCTTCCCACACCTGTTCCCGATCCTTTCCCCTGATTAGAGTCCCTATTTATTCCTTTGTGTTCCGTTCCTGTCCCGTCGGTTCCTTGTATTGTATTCACCATGCTGTGATTGCGTTTCGCCCTGTCCTGTCGTGTTTTTGCTGTGATTGTGTATCGCCCTGTCCTGTCGTGTTTTTTGCCTTCATCAGATGCTGCGTGTGAGCAGGTGTCTCTGTCCATCAGACCTGCAGTCTGTGGCCGCTTCTCCAGTATTTCCCTCTACAAGTCTAGAGGATTTCTGTTATTCCCTGTTTGGACTTAAATAAACTCTGTTTCTGTTAAGTCGCTTTTGGGTCCTCTTTCACCTGCATGACAGAAGGAACCGACCAAGGAATGGACCCAGCGACTTCAGACGCTCGTTACACTGCCGTCAAGATCCAAGGAGCTATGCTCGGCAGACACGAGCAGGAATTGTCTGCTGCTCGCCATGCCGTGGAGAACCTGGCCGCTCAGGTTTCCGACCTCTCTGGACAGTTCCAGAGTCTATGCCACCTGTTACTTCCTGGCCTGCCGAGTCTCCAGAACCTAGGGTTAATAACCCACCTTGCTACTCCGGGCAGCCCACTGAGTGCCGCTCCTTTCTCACGCAGTGTGAGATTGTGTTCTCTCTCCAACCCAACACATACTCTAGAGAGAGAGCTGGTTGTAGCATTTCACTCCTTACTGGCCGGGCTCGACACAGCTATCTGGGAGGCAAGGGCTGATTGCTCTAACAAGTTCCAGAACTTTAAAGTGATTCTAAATGCCAAGGTGAACGGTCCATGATTATTCTATTGAGTTTCGTTTTTGCCTCTACGTGTCTCCGCATAGAACGGGGTAGATCTTCCACCGGGCTGTAATGGCTTTGAGACTGAGCCCATGCAGCTGGGAGGGATTCGCATCTCGACTAAGGAGAGGGAACACCAACCGCCTGTGCCTCTAAGTTGCTGGACATTTTGTTAATTCATGTCCAGTAAGAGGCCAGAGCCCATCAGTAAGCGGAGGGCTACTGGTGAGCGCTACTACTCAGGTCTCTTCATCTAGATCTTGTACTACTATGTCCCATCTACGCTGGACCGGTTCGGGTGCTACATGCAGTGCCTTGATTGAGGGACTCTATTTCTTTTTTTGATTTTCCGTTCACCGTTTACACCTGTCACGCAGTGGAACGTTTAAGGAGGATAATGCATGATCCGAGGTAGACATAGAGAAGCATATTTTTAGGGAGCCAGGTGCTTTACTAAGTTGGACCTTCGTATCCATCTCGTGCGCATCAGAGAGGGGGACGAGTGGAAAACGGCGTTTAACACTCCGTTAGGGCATTTTGAGTACCGGGTTCTGCCGTTGGTCTCGCCAATGCGCCAGCTGTTTTTCAGGCATTAGTTAATGATGTTCTGAGAGACATGCTGAACATTTTTGTTTTTGTCTATCTTGACGATATCCAGCGCCTTTTACTGTAATCCAGATGGATTCCGTGATTGGCCCGTTCCAAGGTCATTGCAGCGCTTTTTAGGTTTCGCTAATTTCTATCGGCGTTTCATTCGTAATTTCGGTCAAAGCTCTTACTTCTGTCAAGACGCGTGTTTTAAGTGGTCAGGAGCTTTTGATCTTCTAAAAGAACGTTTTACGTCCGCTCCTATCCTCGTCACTAGACAATTCATTGTCGAGGTTGACATTCTATCCCAGCGCTTCCAGTCTGACGATAAGGTTCATCCTTGCGCTTATATTTTTCTCATCGCCTGTCGCCATCTGAGCGCAACTATGATGTGGGTAACCGTGAACTGCTCGCCATCCGCTTAGCCCTAGGCGAATGGCGATTCCTTTTGTCGTTGGACAGACCATAAGAACCTTGAGTACATCCGTTCTGCCAAACGACTTAATGCCCGTCTGTGGCTTCTACTGATCTCGAGGGGATTCTTCCTTATGGGCGTGTTGTCGGGTTGACAGTCTGGGGAATTGAAAGACAGGTTAAGCAAGCACTCACGCACACTGCGCTCGCCGCTTTAGTAACCTCCTTTTCGTTCCTGTTTCCACTCGTCTGGCTGTTCTTCAGTGGGCTCACTCTGCCAAGTTAGCTGGTCATCCCGGTGTTCGAGGCACTCTTGCGTCTATTCGCCAGCGCTTTTGGTGGCCGACTCAGGAGCGTGACAGCGCCGTTTGTTGGTGTTCAGACTGCGCGCAGAAGAAGTCTGGTAATTTTTTTTCTGCTTCTGCTCCTGGTCTTGCTGGGTCTCAGTCTGTTCCTGCCATCGCATCTCTCCTGTTCTTGTCCCTGCCCTTGCTGTGTCTCAGTCTGTCCCTAGTTCTCATTTTTTTTAGAGTAGTACCCTAGTTTCCCTTTTTATCGTTTTCGTTACGGTCCTGAGGAGAGGAGTTGGGTTCTTTCTCGGGATTTCTCAGTGAGCAATGACAATGCCTTGAATAAGTGCAGAACTGCTCGCCATCCGCTTTCTGCTTGGTTGAGGCTGCTCCTTTGTCTTGCAGACCATAAGAACCTTGAGTACATCAAACGTCGGTGACAATGTTCTTGTCTTTTAGCTGTGGCTTCTACTGATCTGTTCTTCCTAAGTTTTTCAAGTTAGGCTGGTCATCCGGTGTTCGAGGCACTCTTGCGTCTATTCGCCAGCGCTTTGGTGGCCGACTCAGAGCGTGACACGCGCCGTTTCGTGGCTGCGTTTGAGAAGAAGCCTGGTAATTTCTGCTCCTGGTCTTGCTGGGTCTCAGTCTGTTCCCTGCCATCGTGTTCCTGTTCTTGTCCCTGCCCTGCTGTGTCTCAGTCTGTCCCTAGTTCTCATTTTTTTTTTAGGTACCCTAGTTTCCCTCTTTTGTCATTTTGCTTTTCCTTCTGTTGCTTTCCCCTGCTGGTCTTATTAGGTTCGTTCCCTTTTTCTATCCCTCTCTCTCCCCTCCCTCTCTCTCCTCTCTCTATCGTTCCGTTCCTGCTCCCAGCTGTTCCTATTCCCCAATCATCATTTAGTCTTCCCACACCTGTTCCCGATCCTTTCCCCTGATTAGAGTCCCTGATTGTATTCACCATGCTGTGATTGCGTTTCCATTGTGTATCCATCAGATGCTTTAGCAGGTGAGTGGTTGGCTGTTGAAAGGTTCTATAATTCAATCTCAAACATCCACCATATTTTAATGAGTGGTTGGCTGTTGAAAGGTTCTATAATTCAATCTCAAACGGCACAGCCCCCACTGTCCATCAGATAATATCAATGACTTATTGTATGTTGGCATTTCAATAAATGTAAAAAGCATTGTTTATGGGTAAGTCAGGTGTGCCAATATCAGAATGTACATTTTCAGTCATCCAATGGTGTAGCCCAGACATCTTTCATCTATGATGACGTGTCTCATGTAATGGAGCAAAGCATAAACGAGATAATTACATGATGAAGAGAAGCATATTATTTAGGTCAAAGGATACCCCCACCCATCCAGGTATTGTGGTGGAAAACAAAGTTACGGTCATATTTCAAACAGTATCACCACCTCCACAGAGTTGTGACAATAACTTTTGTCACTTCCCAATGACAATGCCTTGAATAAGTATAGTTTTTCAACAACTTCACAATGCCTGTTGAGAATATCTCATTTCATTTATTTCAACCATGTCTGGTTGCTTAGCCAAGAAGACATACAGTCCTCCAATGAGCATGACAGCAAAGACAGGATTCAAATGTTAATCCAAGAGTCCACCCATGGGGTGATCTGCTTCCGCAGCATGAATCCTGTCTTTGCTGTCATGCTCAATGGACTGTATGTCACTGGCTTTGTGCTTAATCATTTTGTGCTCCTTGCCATGGTCACACTATAAAGGAGAGATTTATCCAGATAGACATGTGGTAATGCAGCGTATCAATAACTTCAAATTCCTCAGACACCAAACCCCGATGAAAATAGGGACACATTTGCTCCCATTAAAATCTCCCTGCCATGGGCTACGCAGTGAAATGTGAGGGATTTCCTCTGATCTACTTGAAGGAGCAAAGAATTAAAATCTCAGTGCGTGACAAGACTTCACCCAAACAGTGTTAATAAAATAGTAAAAGGGTTAAGAAATATCAGAAGTAGCAATGTCAGAGTCTGGAATATAAATATGTATATGATGGTGTGTATAGACAGATGGTGTGGACAGTTTATATGAATAGAGAAGTAGCTACATAGGATGAGCCTTGACTAGAACACAGTATATACTGTACATATGAAGTGGGTAAAACAGTATGTCAACATTATTAAAGTGACCAGTGTTCAATGACTTTTTCCATGGCAGCAGTCTCTAAGGTGCAGGGTAGAGTATCGGGTGGTAGCCGGCTAGTAACAGTGACTAAGTTCAGGGCAGGGTAATGGGTGGAGGCAGGCTAGTGGTAACTATTTAACAGCTTTGATGCACCTGTACTGTCTCCGCCTTATAAATGGTAGCGGGGTGAACAGGCCACTGCTCGATTGGCTGAGGTCCTTGATGATGTTCTTGGTAGTGGGGTGAAACCATGTTTGATACCATTCCACTTCTTCCGTCCAGCCGTTTCCACGACTCCCTCCTTCCCAATTAAGATGCCACCAACCCCCTCTCGTGTGATGTGCTCAGCGTGCAGTCAGGAGAAGCGTTGTTATTTCCTGCCGTTGATTTAGGATACTACCAGCAACCCTAAATGTGACTCAAGATTGATTGTAGCAGTAAGGCCACTGCTCATTGTGCACATTCTTCTTGGAGGCACGTTTTCACAAGCAACAGTCCAATCAATGCATTTAATTTGTCAGTCTGTGTTTACAAGATATTTGTACATCAAACTACTACCTATGTGATGAAGGCCTAGAGTACGAGTGAAGACAAAATGGCTCAGTGGACTGATCAACCATGTTTATCTAATTCAACTCCTAATGATCACGGCACCTGTGTGTCGTTGTGGCACTTTGATAAAGGAAATGGTGTGGTGTATCGTCTGAATACAGTCTGTTCATTTGTTGCTTTGTGCTTCATACGATGCCCTCTATAACAGTGTGGAGTGCCTAGTACAGGCAGAGTGCTAGAACTATAGGGGGTGTATGCTCCTGGTGAAGTGATGTTCTCCTTTTGAGCTCTTTCATCCCTGCCTCTCCAATGTGGCCTAACTAGCACTTACAGTTACGCAACAGCTAGCCAGGCTAATTCAACAACAGGACACACACACTCTTACCACCAACGTCACGGATAGATTTGGCTCAGATTTAGCTCCCAGTCACACTTTTACAGCTCAATGCCAAGATCAGCACGCCTCTTACAAAATGCCCATAAAAGCCCTGTAAGAAACAAGACGCTTCAGTTCCATTCGCTGGAGTGCCTGGATGAGAAGCACGGAGAGGCCAATGTGCAGACAATTAATGCTCTTCATTACACTGTTGTACTCCTATACAGCAACCTGGTGACAACCCTGGCAATGCTATCAATCAAAATCAGCATAAAATAGAGCCACTGGTCTAAGTAAGTACCCACTCCTTGTTTTGTAACAGAGTGCTATGCCAGTGCAAGATCCAAACAGTTACCCTATGGTTGTACTCATACCTGCATCATATTTTCCACTAACTTACAGTTGGCTCCAGTGATGCAACTAGTGATGAAATTCCATCATGGTTGTAGCATGAACTGAACAGACGTCATCAACATAAACCCTGTCTCCTTACTCTAAAGGAAGACATTCTATTATCTCAGTACTGTTCTCTTCTTAGTCAGATCGTACATACAAAATATGACATTTTGACACCTAATTTATGTTGTAAAACGTGTTGCAACAAACACGATGACTAGGCAAACTCACAGATTATATAAAACAAAACAAGGAAAGACATGCTTGATTTCATTTGTGCTCATTTGCAAACAGCTGCAACACATTTTATGTAAGGTTAAAACTGACTCTTCCCACTCAGTAGTTGTATTATTTCTGGACACATTTGTTTTCAAATCAATTCTGGCGAGAGATACATTGCCTCCCTTTGCGTCATTCACCATACTTCCAGGTTTTACCATCATCAATAGCCTCATCATGGGCCAGGGGTTGGGGCCTGAAGTACTATAATTTCATGATTCTGTAATATCACCTCCTAGTACCAGGCACCGGGTGCTTTTACCATCTAACATAAACTTGGTAGAAAAAAGAGAATCACTCAAATGTAACATTCCATAATATGATGTGGGAGTGCCCTGCAGTTAAATGCTTCTGGGACAAAGTTACATTTATTTTTGAAGTGCATGAATGTAATTATTCAATGCATTGTATCTGCTATGTTATTTAACAATGATAGCTCATTGATTGAGAGATTCAATCAGAGATGATTACTACTGGCAGACAGCACTGCTGCAAAAAAATATGTTTGGTCTAAGATGGCAATCATTCCGCTCTCTCCCAATTCGCCAGTGAATACAGTTACTATTAGAAAGTATAACATTAGAATTTTCGACAGCGAGAAGTATGTCAAGGAACAATTGAGGCCTGGACAAATACACTTGACTCTGTGAAGAATAATCTCAGCTAAATCTCAACACATACAAATAAACAATTCATAAAGCCCAACACATACATACAAACTAAATATATGATTCAGGCCGACAGGGAAGGGATGGTATGGGATGGTATGGAAGGGATGGTTTCTCTGGAAGCTGGGAAGAGAGGGGGAGGGTGGATCTATGTCATTTTTGAGTATTACTGCCTGTCTGTGATCTGAACACCTCACAAAAAAAAGAACAAAAAAAGTTCAGCACAAAAAGAAAAGAAATGCCACAAAGTGGTGTGGGAGTTGATTTGGTGGGAGGAAAAGAGAATAGAAAGGAGATGAACTGGAACATGACTGGACATGCACGCACGCCAACACAGTCTGTGGAGACAAAACCCTGGGGCTTTGTGCTCCGTGCATTGGCTTATCTTTAACTGCACAAATAACAGGGGCAGGGCCTGTTTTATTGCTTTTGTTTTTCATGAGGATTTGTTTTGGTTACGCAAGCCTGATTATTTCATAAACAATTAACCAATTTTATTACACTGCAGTGTCTAAGCTTGTTAGCATTCAGTTGAAACCAGTGTAAGCATTCAGGTGTGAATAATAAGTACCACGACTATAGAGAAGGCCAATAAACTGGGGTTTATGAGCAGTGCTCGGACATGCTCCCTCACCTGACTGTCCATATGGGAGAGCAGATGAAACGTGTCATATAGACTTAATGATATGAAGGCTTTCCATTTAGTCAAGAGTCCTTTATAGCTGTGTATTTTTTCATGTATTTACATGTGTAAAATACATTTGTGTAGTTTTACATACAATTCCTTATTTTACTGCTTCCTCTCTTTAATAGAGATGTGCAGACAGAGGAAAACTCAATGGAATTGTTCAACATCTCTCTCTGATGCCAGTCTAGCAGTTCAAATAACAATTAGCTGAGAATGGTGCCCGCTTGGACTTACACCCCTGCAGTAAGCAGCACAAGACAAACCTCAACACCCCAGGGCCTAAAGCTAGGACAACTTCCAGTCCCTTTTCCTCAGAATATTCGAAGACATTACACAGTATTCCTCAGGAGTCTCCTCTCCACTAGGTGGCTCTAATGGAGTCATAAAGTGTAGCATGTCTGGTGCTTCTTCCAATGTTGTCCCTGGGCTTTCAGGTTCAGTATTCCATCCGCTGGGTCGCAGGGCAACAAGAGAAGGACAAGCTCTTTTCTGATTCCTGTATTGTCTGGTCTACAAACAGAGTGGACAGCACCCGGCACCCAACCACTAGTAATGCTTGCCATTTGTCAGAGCAGTGCAGAATGTTTGAACTTGCTGTATGCCAGACTATAGAACTTGATATTGAACGAAAGAGTGTGCAAAGCTGTCATCAAGGCTACTTTGAAGAATCTCAAATATAAAATATATTTTGATTTGTTTAACACTTTTTTGGTTACCACATGATTCCATGTGTGTTATTTCATAGTTTTGATTCCTTGACTACTATTCTACAGTGTAGAAAATAATTTAAATTAAAAATTAAAAAAATGGAATGAATAGGTGCGTCCAAACTTTTCACCGGTACTGTATATATATGGTACTGTGTATATATATGGTACTGTGTATATATGGTACTGTGTATATATATGGTACTGTGTATATATATGGTACTGTGTATATATATGGTACTGTGTATATATATGGTACTGTGTATATATATGGTACTGTGTATATATATGGTACTGTGTATATATATGGTACTGTGTATATATATGGTACTGTGTATATATATGGTACTGTGTATATATATGGTACTGTGTATATATATGGTACTGTGTATATATGGTACTGTGTATATATATGGTACTGTGTATATATATGGTACTGTGTATATATATGGTACTGTGTATATATATGGTACTGTGTATATATATGGTACTGTGTATAATATATATGGTACTGTGTATATATATGGTACTATATATATGGTACTGTGTATATATGGTACTGTGTATATATATGTATATATGGTACTGTGTATATATATGGTACTGTGTATATATATATGGTATATATATGGTACTGTATATATATATGGTACTGTATATATATATGGTACTGTGTGTATATATATGGTACTGTATATATATGGTACTGTGTATATATATGGTACTGTGTATATATATGGTACTGTGTATATATATGGTACTATGTATATATATATTGTTGTTGCAGGATGTAAAATATCATATGAAATGAATACAAAACCTCTGTAGCATCATTTTAAAAAATACATTGTTTTTTGTTTGTTTCTTTTTTATTGTGCAATTTTCCCAACCAAATACACACAATGGTGTACAGAATTGACATAGGTTACTATCAAATAGGTGACCTATGGATCAGATCAAAACACAGACATCTACAACATATTTAACATCATCCTAGTAATAGGCTCTAGCCTTTGCCTATATGAAAAGTAAATGATGCACATTCAGTGCATGAGTTCATGTGGAGGAATTCACTGCATTGGATGCAGTAGACCCAGGAGGTGGAGTGGTCCCTATGATGTGGGGGAGTGTGATAACATGGTGGGGAGAAATGTGTCACAGCTCCTATCAGCAGCTGCAGGCAGTACTGGGTCTGCGCCTTCATTTCAGGCCAGGACTATCAAGTTAAATCTGCCTGGGAAACTAAACAGTACCCTCTATTGGATAGCACAGAGATTGTGCACCGGGATGCCTGACCTCGACAGAGGAACATGCCTACTGATAGTTCAGATGCTGCTACACTTAAAAGTCCAGACACTGTGCCCTTCTGAACTCTCAATCCTTTCAATCGATTGTTGGGGGTACTGGAGGACCAGGGTCGGTGTATTGTTGGGGGTACTGGAGGACCAGGGTCGGTGTATTGTTGGGGGTACTGGAGGACCAGGGCCGGTGTATTGTTGGGGGTACTGGAGGACCAGGGTCGGTGTATTGTTGGGGGTACTGGAGGACCAGGGCCGTTGTAATGTTGGGGGTACTGGAGGACTAGGGTCGGTGTATTGTTGGGGGTACTGGAGGACCAGGGTCGGTGTATTGTTGGGGGTACTGGAGGACCAGGGCCGGTGTATTGTTGGGGGTACTGGAGGACCAGGGTCGTTGTATTGTTGGGAGTACTGGAGGACCAGGGCCGGTGTATTGTTGGGGGTACTGGAGGACCAGGGTCGTTGTATTGTTGGGGGTACTGGAGGACCAGGGTCGTTGTATTGTTGGAGGTACTGGAGGACCAGGGTCGGTGTATTGTTGGGGGTACTGGAGGACCAGGGTCGGTGTATTGTTGGGGGTACTGGAGGACCAGGGTCGGTGTATTGTTGGAGGTACTGGAGGACCAGGGCCGGTGTATTGTTGGGGGTACTGGAGGACCAGGGTCAGGAAAAACTGATATAGGGAACTGTCTTCTATGAATAATACAAGGTCAAAAAGTGACTTGTGAATATAAAGCCATATTAGAACGACGCATACATTTCCTCATGATTTCTACCACCGACCAAGCTGCAGTTGAAGTCGGAAGTTTACATACACCTTAGCCAAATACATTTAAACTCAGTTTTTCACAATTTCTGACATTTAATCCTAGTAAAAATGACCTGTCTTAGGTCAGTTAGGATCACCACCTTATTGTAAGAATGTGAAATGTCAGAATAATAGTAGAGAGAATGATTTATTTCAGCTTTTACACTCAATCAATATTTGGTAGCATTGCCTGTAAATTGTTTAACTTGGGTTTCGGGTAGCCTTGTACAAGTTTGTACAAGCTTCCCACAATAAGTTGGGTGAATTTTGGCCCATTCCTCCTGACAGAGCTGGTGTAACTGAGTCAGGTTTGTAGACCTTCTTGCTCGCGCAAGCTTTTTCAGTTCTGCCCACAAATTTTCTATAGGATTGAGGTCATAGCTTTGTGATGACCACTCCAATACCTTGACTTTGTTGTCCTTAGCCATTTTGCCACGACTTTGGAAGTATGCTTGGGGTCATTGTCCATTTGGAAGACCCATTTGCAACCAAGCTTTAACTTCCTGACTGATGTCTTGAGATGTTGCTTCAATATATCCACATATTTTCCTCCCTCATGATGCTATCTATTTTGTGAAGTGCACCAGTCCCTCCTGCAGCAAAGCACCCCCACAATTTTCCACCATAATTTGCAAATAAATGAATTAAAAAATCTCAATTTTTTTTTCCTAATTTTGTCTGTCATAGTTGAAGTGTACCTATGATGAAAATCACAGGCCTCTCTCATCTTTTTAAGTGGGAGAACTTGCACAATTGGTGGCTGACTAAATACTTTTTTGCCCCACTGTAAGTGTATGTAAACTTCCGACTTCAACTGTACATTTGGAATTCATGCTACTCTGCAAGCAAACAATCAATCTACTAGTTCTAAAACAAAAGCTAGCATTACAGTAGAGAATCATGAACACTGGCAAACAATCACTGAGTTTTAATAAGCATCACCTGTTGTAATAAATTATAAGTAATATGGAAATTAGGCATGGCTCCTGATCCAAGGAACTCATAATTAAACTGTAAAGAGAAGTCAAAAGCAGTTAGCTTGATTGATTATGCTAGGGGTGGGCAAACTATTTGGCGCGAGGGCCACATTGGGATTCGAAATTCAACAGAGGGTTGCACAGACGACATGTTTTGTCAAAATCTATTTGCGGACCAGAAAAGGGTCAGTTGTTTAAAAATATATAGGTCCATTATCATTTCAAGTGTGGCCTGGAGTGTTGTTTTTTCAACCCAAAATAATCATCCCCTTAAAACGTTTGTAGTAGTTTGCCCAACCTTGTGTTCTGCACTGGAGCAAGCCAGCAGGTTCTACTGAATTTAGATTCAGGGTTTGGTGTCTTGGGATAGAAGGTTCAGGACATATGAAAGTAGGCTACTATAGACATACAGATCTGCTTTGTGAAACAGCTGTGTAAGATGGGCAACTCAGCTTCTTTCTCAGAAGGGCAATATTTTCCATTCTGGACTGTAGGAGAACACTTGGGGACTTATCCAATAAATCACAAATAGTGTGACGTAGATACTGAAGGGTTGCAGTAGACTGAAACAGTAAGACTTTGTTTATGGAAATGGAGGTTTTGGAGCAGATTATCTGATGTCCTTGAGAGGGCCACATTTTTATCTTTGATTCTCAGTGAATAGGAAAACAAAGATCACTTACATTAGTCAAATTCATAAAAATGATTTCAAACCGCTCAACCTGTGTTTGTATAAACCAATACTTTTTTCAAAAGCCTCTACCATAAAAGCTTGCTTCAGATCCAAACAGACACAGAACTCAATTGGGTTGTACTGGAGCCCAGTGCCAAGGAGTAAAAGTTGGCACCGTCACCTGGGCAGCGATTAATTAATTAAAGCTATATTGATCCACTTAAATTTACATTTCATCCAAGTTTAAGTTAGACTACAAAAGTGCCAAGAACAATTAACTCCCATTAAGCATAATTAGAAATGCATAAAAAAGCTAAGCCAACTATGTGCAAGTCATTCATTTCACACTGTTTCCTTAAATTACTACATTTCTTAAATTTGGCAAGCCTAAAGAAAGGGTTGCTGTTGGTCTTTGTACCATGTGTTACCTTTGTGATGTTATGAGAGGCAGATAATGACCCTACTCTACATACAGACCTGACCATGGGCTGTCTGGAGATTTACCTTATTTAGCCTTCTTTGATCCCCAAGTAATGAAGCCAGGTCCCCTGGGATCAAACAATAGAGTTTATATCAAAGATAGTCTTTCAAACACAGTTGAGAAATAATGAGGCTCCTTCAGCAGCATACACCAGTGTGTAAACTTCTATGAGACAGAAAACACAGCAATCTGTGTACATTTTAAATTAACCCAGCTCTTTGTAGTGTTGGTCCCATGTTTCATGTGATGAAATATAAGATCCCAGAAATGTTCCATACACACAAAAAGCTTATTTCTCTCAAATGTTGTACACAAATTTGATTGCATTCCTGTTAGTGAGCGTTTCTCTTTTACCAAGATAATACATCCACCTGACAGGTGTGGCATATCAAGAAGCTGATTAAACAGCGTGATCATTAAACAGGTGCACCTTGTGCTGGGGACAATAAAAGGTCACTCTAAAAATGTGCTGTTTTGTCACAACACAATCCCACAGATGTCTCAGGTTTTGAGGGAGCGTGCATTTGGCATGTGGACTGCAGGAATATCCACCAGAGCTGTTGTCAGAGAATTTGTTACTTTCTCTACCATAAGCCACCTCCAAAGTAAGTTTTAAGAATTTGGCAGTACGTCCAACCAGCCTTACAGCTGCAGACCACGTGTAACCACGCCAGCCCAGGATCTCCACATGCAGCTTATTCACCTGCAGGATTGTCTGAGACCAGCCACCTGGACAGCTGGCTTCATCCACAGATGAAACTGAGGATAATTTCTGTCTGTAATAAAGCACTTTTGTGGGGCAAAACTAATTCTGATTGTATGGGCCTTGCTTCCCAGTGGGTAGGCAGTCTCCCAAGTGGGTGGGCCTATGCCCTCCCAGGACATCCTGGGAAACTGCCCAGTCATGTGAAATCCATAGATTAGGGCCTAATTCATTTATTTCTGATTTCCTTATATGAACTCTAACTCAGTAAAATCATTGAAATTGTTGCATATTGCATTTATATTTTTTGTTCAGTATAGTATTCCAAATGATGGTTTGAAGGCCTTCTGCAAGTAGCAACATTGGGGGCAAAGTAATGAACAGGTCTCTCCCACCCTGTTCTTGGAGCACTATAGTCCTGTAAGTATTCACCCCAACCCTAATTGTAATTAACCTGACTAATCTTATCAACCAGTTAATTATTAGAATCAGATGTGCTAGATTAGGGTTGGAATGAAAATCTACAGAATGGGAAGTCTCCAAGAACAGGGTCCTGAGCATGAACTAACTTTTAGTATGAAACAAACTTTTAAAAGAAGCCCAAAATGAAATACAGTGTTGTCACTCTATAATAACCTCTGCCATTTCTGGAGAGGGATGAAATTATATCTCATTTGATTGAGAGCTCCTCTTTATTCCTCGGTTGGCCTGGCATTTATTTCCCTGGAGATGCCTTTTTAAAGACTACAGTTTAATGCTGTCTCCCATCCCACAGAACAGCACTGCTGCTAGGATTCATACAATCCACTATTTATTTCCTTAGAGAGCCTGGGTAAATTTCAGCAGCCAAGAGACAGACATGTCGCACACTGTAAGACAACCCACAAAAGCACCTTTGCAGGCTCCTGTGTAAAAACAAGACATGCAAGATTATTAAAATATTAAAAAGTTGGGCGCCAGGGTGGTAACAAAGGCTCTTCCAGCCCCAGACTATGATCCCCTAGTTAACTTTTATTCTCAAGAGAAAGACATATGTTCAGAATGGATGTCTTTAGTCAAGGCACACAAACTTAAGGTGCCAGTGAGCCTTCACAAATACACTGACTGAACAAAACATGACAGACCTTTCCATGACAGACTGACCAGGTGAATCCAGGTGAAAGCTATGATCCTGATTGATGTCACCTGTTAAATCCACTTCAATCAGTGTAGATGAAGGGGAGGAGACAGGTTAAAGAGTGATTTTTAAGCCTTGAGACAATTGAGACATGGCTTGTGTATGTGTGCCATTCAGAGGGTGAATGGGCAAGACAAAACATTTAAGTGCCTTTGTACAGGGTACGGTAGTATAGTGTATTCAGAAAGAATTCAGACCCCTTGACTTTTTCCAAATATTGTTGTCACAGCCTTACTCTGAAAAAAAAGGTTTTAGAAAAAAATCAGGTTTTAGACATTATTGTGAATTTAATACAAATAAAAACAGAAAAACCTTAATTATTCAGACCCTTTGCTGAGACTAGAAATTGTGCTCAGGTGCATCCTGTTTCCATTGATCATCCTTGAGATGATTATACAACTTTATTGGAGTCCACCTGTGGTAAATTCAATTGATTGGACATGATTTGGAAAGGCACACACCTGTCTATGTAAAGGTCCAACAGTTGACAGTGCATGTCGGAGCAAAAACCCAGCCATGAGGTCAAATAAATTGTTTGTAGAAATCCGAGACAGGATTGTGTTGAGGCACAGATCTGGGGAAGGGTACCAAAACATTTCTGCAGGATTGAAGGTCCCCAAGAACACAGTGGCCTCCATCATTTTTAAATGGAAGAAGTTTGGAACCACAAAGACTCTTCCTAGAGCTGTCCGCCTGACCTAACTGAGCAATCGGGGGAGAAGAGCCTTGGTCAGGGAGGAGACCAAGAACCCGATGGTCACTCTGACAGAGCTCCAGAGATCCTTTGTAGAGATGAGAACCTTTCAGAAGGACAACCATCTCAGCAGCACTCCACCAATCAGGCCTTTATGGTAGTGGCCAGACGGAAGCCACTCCTTGGAGTTTGCCAAAAAGCATCTAAAGTAGAGGTCGACCGATTATGATTTTTCAACACTGATACCGATTATTGGAGGACCAAAAAAAGCCGATACCGATTAATCAGACGATTTTAAAAAAAACAAGTATTTGTAATAATGACAATTACAACAATACTGAATGGACACTTATTTTAACTTAATATAATACATCAATAAAATCAATTTAGCCTCAAATAAATAATGAAACATGTTCATTTTGGTTTAAATAATGCAAAAACAAAGTGTTGGAGAAGAAAGTAAAAGTGCAATATGTGACATGTAAGAAAGCTAACTTTTAAGTTCCTTGCTCAGAACATATGAAAGCTGGTGGTTCCTTTTAACATGAGTCTTCAATATTCCCAGGTAAGAAGTTTTAGGTTGTAGTTATTATAGGAATTACAGAACTCTATACCCTTATATCTCTCTATACCATTTGTATTTCATTAACCTTTGACTATTGGATGTTCTTATAGGCACTTTAGTATTACCAGTGTAACAGTATAGCTTCCGTCCCTCTCCTCGCTCCTCCCTGGGCTCGAACCAAGAACACAACGACAACAGCCACCCTTGAAACAGCGTTACCCATGCAGAGCAAGGGGAACAACTACTCAAAGTCTCAGAGCGAGTGACGTTTGAAACGCTATTAGCGAGCACCCCGCTAACTAGCTAGCCATTTCACATCGGTTACACCAGCCTAATCTCTGAAGTTGATAGGCTTGAAGTCATAAACAGCGCACTGCTTGATGCACAACGAAGAGCAGCTGGCAAAATGCACGAAAGTGCTGTTTGAATGAATGCTTACGAGCCTGCTGCTGCCTACCCCCGCTCAGTCAGACTGCTCTATCAAATCATAGACTTAGTTATAACATAATAACACACAGATATACGAGCCTTAGGTCATTGATATGGTCGAATCCGGAAACTATCATCTCGAAAACAAGATGTTTATTCTTTCAGTGAAATACCGTATACGGAACCGTTCCGTATTTTATTTAATGGGTGGCATCCATTAGTCTAAATATTCCTGTTACATTGCACAACCTTCAATGTTATGTCATAATTACACAAACTGTTGCATATACACTGAGTCTGCGTGCAATGAACGCAAGAGAAATGACACAATTTCAGCTGGTTAATATTGCCTGCTAACCTGGAGTTCTTTTAGCTAAATATGCAGGTTTAAAAATACACTGCTCAAAAAAATAAAGGGAACACTTAAACAACACAATGTAACTCCAAGTCAATCACACTTCTGTGAAATCAAACTGTTGTCATGCCTTGGTCATAGTATTTTGTGTTTTCCTTAATTATTTGTTCAGGCCAGGGTGTGACATGGGTTTATTGTGTTGTCTTATTGGGTTTTTTGTAGGCATTGGGATTGTGGTTGATTAGGGGTGTGTCTAGTATAGGCTTGGCTGCCTGAGGCGGTTCTCAATCAGAGTCAGGTGATTCTTGTTGTCTCTGATTGGGAACCATATTTAGGTAGCCTGGGTTTCACTGTGTATTTCGTGGGTGATTGTTCCTGTCTCCGTGTTAGTGTTCACCAGACAGGCTGTATAGCTTTTCACGTTCCGTTTGTTGTTTTGTATATTTCTAAGTTATTTCATGTATCGCGGTCATTCATTAAAGAACATGAGTAACAACCACTCTGCATTTCGGTCCGACTCTCTTTCGACAAACGAACACCGTTACAACTGTCCACTTAGGAAGCAACACTGATTGACAATACATTTCACATGCTGTTGGTTGAAATCATAGGCAATTAGCAAGACACCCCCAATAGTGGTTCTGCAGGTGGTGACCACAGACCACTTCTCAGTTCCTAATGCTTCCTGGCTGATGTTTTGGTCACTTTTGAATGCTGGCAGTGCTTTCACTCTAGGGGTAGCATGAGACGGAGTCTACAACCCATACAAGTGGCTCAGGTAGTGCAGCTCATTCAGGATGGCACATCAATGCGAGCTGTGGCAAGAAGATTTGCTGTGTCTGTCAGCGTAGTGTCCAGAGCATGGAGGCGCTACCAGGAGACAGGCCAGTACATCAGGAGACGTGGAGGAGGTAGGAGGGCAACAACCCAGCAGCAGGACCACTACCTCCGCATTTGTGCAAGGAGGAGCACTGTCAGAACCCTGCAAAATGACCTCCAGCAGGCCACAAATGTGCATGTGTCTGCTCAAACGGTCAGAAACAGACTCCATGAGGGTGGTATGAGGGCCCGACGTCCACAGGTGGGGGTTGTGCTTACAGCCCAACACCGTGCAGGACGTTTGGCATTTGCCAGAGAACACCAAGATTGGCAAATTCGCCACTGGTGCCCTGTGCTCTTCACAGATGAAAGCAGGTTCACACTGAGCACATGTGACAGAGTCTGGAGATGCCGTGGAGAACGTTCTGCTGCCTGCAACATCCTCCAGCATGACCGGTTTGGCGGTGGGTCAGTCATGATGTGGGGTGGCATTTCTTTGGGGGGCCGCACAGCCCTCCATGTGCTTGCCAGAGGTAGCCTGACTGCCATTAGGTACCGAGATGAGATCCTCAGACCCCTTGTGAGACCATATGCTGGTGTGGTTGGCCCTGGGTTCCTCCTAATGCAAGACAATGCTAGACCTCATGTGGCTGGAGTGTGTCAGCAGTTCCTGCAAGAGGAAGGCATTGATGCTATGGACTGGCCCGCCCGTTTCCCAGACCTGTATCCAATTGAGCACATCTGGGACATCATGTCTCGCTCCATCCACCAACAACACGTTGCACCACAGACTGTCCAGGAGTTGGCGGATGCTGTAGTCCAGGTCTGGGAGGAGATCCCTCAGGAGACCATCCGCCACCTCATCAGGAGCATGCCCAGGCTTTGCAGGGAGGTCATACAGGCACGTGGAGGCCACACACACTACTGGGCCTCATTTTGACTTGTTTTAAGGACATTACATCAAAGTTGGATCAGCCTGTAGTGTGGTTTTCCACTTTAATCCAGACCTCCATGGGTTGATAAATTTGATTTCCATTGATAATTTCTGTGTGATTTTGTAGTCAGCACATTCAACTATGTAAAGAAAAAAGTATTTAATAAGAATATTTCATTCATTCAGATCTAGGATGTGTTATTTTAGTGTTCCCTTTATTTTTTGAGCAGTGTATGTACTTCTGCGTATTGATTTTAAGAAAGGACATTGAAATGAACATTGATGTTCATGGTTAGGTACACATTGGAGCAACGATATGCACCGCATCAATTATATGCAACGCAGGACACGCTAGATAAACTAGTAATATCATCAACCATGTGTAGTTAACTAGTGATTATGATTCATTGATTGTTTTTTATAAGAGAAGTTTAATGCTAGCTAGCAACTTACCTTGGCTTACTGCATTCGCGTAACAGGCAGTCTCCTCATGGAGTGCAACGGTGGGTTAACTGTAAAGTTTCAAGATTGAATCCCCCGAGCTGACAAGGTGAAATTCTGTCGTTCTGCCCATGGAAGAGGCAGTTTACCCACCGTTCCTAGGCTGTCATTGAAAATAAGAATGTGTTCTTAACTGACTTGCCTAGTTAAAGATGTAAAAAAAAAATAATCGGTGTCCAAAAAACACAGATTTCCAATTGTTATGAAAACTTGAAATTGGCCCTAATTAATCAGCCATTCCGATTAATCGGTCAACCTCTAATCTAAAGGACTCTGAACATGAGAAACAAGATTCTCTGGTCTGATAAAACCAACGATTGAAGTATTTTGGGGTGAAGGTTCTTCTTCCAACAGGACAACGACCCTAAACACACAGCCAAGACAATGCAGGAGTGGCCTCGGGACGAGTCTCGAAACATCCTTGAGTGGCCCAGCCAGAGCCCGGACTTGAATCCGATCTAATATCTCTGGAGACCTGAAAATAGCTGTGCAGCAACACTCCCCATATAATCTGACAAAGCTTGATAGGATCTGCTGAGAAGAATGGGAGAAATACCCCAAATACAGGTGGCCAAGCTTGTAGCGTCATACCCAAGACTTGAGGCTGTAATCGCTACCAAAGGTGCTTCAACAAAGTACTGAGTAAAGGGTCTGGAATACTTACGTAAATGTGATATTTTTAATAAACTTACAAAAATGTCTGAACCTGTTTCTGTTTTGTCATTATGGGTTATTGTGTGTAGATGAGGGGGAAAACAATGTAATCTGTTTTAGAATAATGCTGTAATGTAACATGTGGAAAAGATAAAGGGGTCTGAATACTTTCCGAATGCAATGTACGTGCCATGCGCACCAGTCTGTGTGTCAAGAACTGCAACCCTGCTGGGATTTTCATGCTCAACAGTTTCCTGTGTGTATCAAGAATGGTCCACCACAAAGGACATCCAGCCAACTTGACAACTGTGGGAAGCATTGGGGCCAACATGGGCCAGCATCCCTGTGGAACACTTGACACCTTGTAGAGTCCATGCCCCGACGAATTGAGGCTGTTCAGAGAGCAAAAGGGAGTGCAACTCTGTATTAGGAAGGTGTTAAAATAGTTATACACTGTGTATAACCTAGCAATTCTCATACATCTTGTGTTTGGTCTTAAACTGACTGCAGTTTGAGGATTTCAAGAATACATAAGTAACCGATCAGGTTGTCTGCATTGGCCCTTTGAGCCAAAGCCTAGACATTAGTCTTCAGCTCTTAAGATCTCAGGCAAGGGACACATTGTACAACCTGTTCAAATACAAAATGTGACCGAGGAATAGTCTTGAACTGAGGATTTAATGGCCATAAGTTCACATTGTTTTCAACACATGTATTTTTAAAAATTCTGCAGAGGTGTTGAGGTTGTGACATAGGTCATCTGATACCAGTCGGGTTAACATGTAGCTTTTAAAGCAGCTCAGTGGACTAAACGAGATGCCTCACGGGTAAGAAAGCATGACCACACAAAAATGTGAACATTTATTGCTTTATCTGAATACTGCATTGAAAGCAAAATCATTCAGAGTATACACAGAAATTATACAATTATATGGTTTCACAAAGCAAGTGAACACATACTGTATTACAATCTACAAAAGTCTACTTTACAGAAATTTAAAATTCTAAATATCAAAAGTACAGCTATAGAAAGAAACCAGTAACTGCTCTGGATAGCTGTCAGTCAAACAACTTGGTGACATCACAATCCAAATTGGAAGTCATCTTGTACTTACAGCTGGTTTTGGAAACTAAACTGGCTGCCACAAAATAACATTACAAAATAAGTAGTTGAGTTGAAATGTTTATATAAATTATGGTGCCCCCAAAATGATATAATCTTATATCTGAAGGTAAAAGTAGCATGTTACATTACTCTTCGAGTTGGGTCGGTAGTGCATCATAGCAAAGACAACAGACGCATTTTAAAAAGGAGAATATGGTCTCACATGGAAAATCTAATACAATACTCCATCTCACGAGGAAAATAGATTTTTTAAATAACATAGAAAGATACTTTTTCCTCAACAGCCAAGATGGCAGCACATGAGTAAAAACAGTGGTATGGGCTGGATGCTGAGGCCCTAGCTTCAGTCAAACAGAAATGCTAGCTAGCTCATCTCTGGAGTAAGTAGCTAACGGCATAAATAATGAAGAGGTTAGTTAGCAGGGTTAGCTCTGTCCTGACTCTGGTGGTTTGGCGGGGGTGATAATCCACAGAGAAAAACAACTGGCTACAGGAACAAAACTGGGCCTGCTTTACCTGTCAAATGCTCAAATTGATGAGAAAACAATACCCAGGTGAACACACCGTCCAATCAGCACAGCTTGAACAAACATCATATGCAACCCAAAAGACTGACCAAGGCTGAAACAAAGACCTCTGGAGACCACAAGCCTTAAAAGGAAACTCTTAAATAGAGTGTAGGGGAAGAAAATAATCCAGTTAAAAAATCTTCAATTGAAAATAAAAATGTGGATGTCCACATCAATGACATGTGGTCATTTTGAGGAGTAGCCAAAATGTAGACAAGGCGTAAAGTATCTAGGGGACCAGGATTGAGTAGCCCCTTCACCGGTGACACTCAAGCTAGACTTGAGGACAGATGTTCTTAATGGTCAATAGATCGATCCTGAGGAGCTGTTAGTCCTGCTCCATGGGCTCTTCACTGGTCCCAGTGTCCTGGCTGCCACTCTCCATGGCACCCTCTGCAACTGGCTCAGGAGTACTGCTGGAGGGAGCAGGGGCTGCCTCTTCCCTGGATTCATTCTCCGCACTGTTACAGCTGCTGGCGCTACTGCTGCTAACTGGGTCACAGCCCTCATCGCTGTCCCGGGCCTCAGGGTTCTTCAGGACGCCAGCAGTGGCCTGCTGTTCTGACTGGTCCATGTCATTACCTTCCTCTTGGGAGTCACAAGGTACCTCCCCCTCTGCCTGCTTATCCGCCCCAGGCCCTGCTGATGGCTCCGATTGTGTGCTCGATGGCTCTGTGGGACAGGCAAGGAAACAAAAACAGAGTAAGCAATGTTAACTGGGTTCTCATAGATCTGGCACACAGATAAGCTGAACTTGCAATGAACACCTCAGAATTCAGGCAACTCCTGGTTCTGCTCATACACTTACTAATATCCACAAAGGATTTCACCAGCGATGTATACCGGCATGATGGAAAAAGGTGAAAATTCAGTCCTACCTTGGTCTTCACAAGTCCCAGCAGTACTGGCAGCCTCACTGTCCTCCTCCTCCTCCTTCTCCTGGACCATGGACTCTGTCTCTTCCGACAAGCTGTCAGCATGGCAGGAGCTGAAGGTGTCCACCTTCTGCTCCTCCTCTTTATCTTTGTTGAACTTGAGCCTCTTCACCTCGTGCTGCTCCGCCTCCATAACCTCCTGATCGTCATAGTGCTTGTTCTTCACAGAGCTCCCTAGCGTATCCGATGCTGACACCTCACTGAGAAAGAAGATTCAACACGCATTAAATTCATAAAAGAACGGTAGGAAGTGAGTATCAAATAGTCTTTTGGGTAGCAACTGAAGTACCTGGAATGTGTGTCATGTCCCTGCTCTGTGGTAGGATCTTTGTTTTCTGTACTGTCCGGTAGACCGTTTGTCGCTAGTGAGCTGGCTAGAGAGAGTTTTGGTCTGTTCAGCGGCCTGGGGGTCCCTGGGCCATTAACTTTCCTGCAAGAAAATAATAAGAGACTAAGAAAAGTGAGGTTTACTTTCTGCATTTACCTTTAGGCAATTATCACTGATGTGAAACTAGGATGGGAGAATGAGAGCCTGTCCTATGCGCTTTACCTCTCTGTAAAAGCAGATGAGTTTCCAGGCAACATAACACCATTAATTCTATTCACACCACTGCATCCGTTTTTCCTTCATGACAGAGAGAAACATCACAATGACAATTCCGAACATCATATAAACTTAATAAAACACACCTCCGTGTGTCTAAAAATGTTTCATTGCTATAATGTATAACAATAAGGAAAAGACAACCCTTACTCTGAGGTAGGATGCACACAGCTGACCACCATCACATTCTGGGAGAAGAAAAACCCTATTACAAACACTGCAATATATAAATACTATTTTATTCAGATATATATACACACACAGCCAGTCAAAAGTTTGGACACACCTACTCATTCAAGGGTTTTTCTTTATTTTTTACTATATTGTAGAATAATAGTGAATGCATCAAAACTATGAAATAACACATGGAATCATGTAGTAACCAAAAGTGTTAAAAAAAAATTAAAAATATTTTATATTTGATATCCTTGATGGTTTTTGCGACTGCACTTGAACTTTCAAAGTTCTTGACATTTTCTGCATTGTCTGACCTTCATGTCTTAAAGTAATGATGGACTGTCATAATATGGACTTTGTCTTTTAACAAATAGGGCTATCTTCTGTATACCACCCTTACCTTGTCACAACACAACTGAGAAGGAGAAGAAGGAAAGAAATTCCACAAATTAACTTTAATTGAAATGCATCTCAGGTGACTACCTCATGAAGTTGGTTGAGAGAATGCCAAGAGTGTGCAAAGCTGTCAAGGCAAAGGGTGGCTACTTTGAAGAATCTAAAATATATTTGAATTTGTTTAACACTTTTTGGTTACTACATGATTATTGTGTTATTTCATAGTTTATGATGTCACTATTATATTACAATGTAGGAAATAGTCAAGATAAATAAAAACCCTTGAATGTGTAACTTTTCACTAGTACTGTTAATGATAGATGTGTATATCTCCCTCTCATATATATATATATATATCATATATATATACACACACACACACGTGCATTTATATATATATTACACACACTATAAAAATCCTATCTAATGTGGCACTGAACTCACCTTCTCAACACCTCTGAGGAATTTCTCTGTTCCTGTGTAATTCCTCTTGGGTTCTGTAAGCAGCTCACACAAACGCTGGATCGTAAATGGAATTCTGAGGGAATGATGGTAAGGAGTTGATTAAAATAAACCCAATTTTGCTGCGAAGAGAGAATAATTAGATAATTTATTATGGTATTGCCCCATGTAGATTGTTTCTGGTCACAGGTTCAAGAGTGGCTGAAAAAACACAACATTGATTTCAAATGAACACTACAAACAGCAGGGTTGGGTGATTTGGAAAGCCATAGTCAATCAACAATATAATAATACTAATAGGAAAGGTTTTCATCTTTAGCTCTGTGGATACTATGCAATTAGAAATATATATATATATATATATATATATGAATGCTGTGTATAAAAGTACAATGTATGTAAAATAAAAAAAGCTGTAAAAACTAGTGAAAAACAGACTAGCTAAAGAAAACAGAGGCCTAGTTAAAGTAAAAAAGTGATAATATTAGATAGTTCCTTCAGAAAGTATTCATACCACTTGACTTATTCCACATTTTGTTGTATTATTGCCTGAATTCAAAATGGATTTCTCACCCATCTACACAGAATACCCCATAACGACAGTGAAAACATGTTTTTAGAAATGTTTGCTAAATGATTGAAAATGAAAGATAAATATCTAATTTACACAATTATTCACACCACTGAGTCAATACATGCAAGTCTAAGAGTTTTACACACCTGTATTGTACAATATTTTCACATTCATTTAAATATGTGTGTCAAGCTCTGGCAAGTCTTGCCTTAGATTTAAGCCAAAACTAACTACACCACTCGGGAACAGTCAATGTTATCTTGGTAAGTCGCTCTGGATAAGAGCGTCTGCTAAATGACTTAAATGTAAATGTAAATGTAAGCAACTCCAGTGTATATTTGGCCTTGTGTTTTAAGTTATAATCCTGATGAAAGGTGAATTGGTCTCCCTGTGTTTGTTAAAAAACAGACTGAACCAGGTTTCTCTAGGATTTTGGCTGTGCTTAACTCTATTCAGTTTATTTTTATCCTAAAAAACTCCTAGTCCTTGTCGATGACAAGCATACCCATAACATGATGCAGCCACCACCATGCTTGAAAATATGAAGAGTGGTACTCAGTGATGTGTTGTATTTTCCCCAAACATACTGCTATGTATTCAGGACTTAAAGTGAATTTCTTTGGCACATTTATTTCAGTTTAACTTTAATGCCTTGTTGCAAAAAGGATGCACGTTTTGGAATATTTGTATTCTGTAATGGCTCCTTTTCACATTCATTTAGGTTAGTATTGTGTAGCTACTACAACGTTGTTGATTCATCCTCGGTTCTCTTTTGTTACAGGCATTAAACTCTTAACTGTTTAAATGTCACAATTGGCCTCGTTGTGAAATCCCTGAGCGATTTCCTTCCTCTACAGCAACTGAGTTAGGAAGGATTTGTATACACCATTCACTGCTCGACTGAGGGGCCTTAGAGATAATTGTATGTGTGGGGTACAGAGATGAGGTAGTCATCAAAAAAATCATGTTAACCACTATTATTGCACACAGAGTGAGTCCATGCAACTTGTTAAACACATATTTACTCCTGAACTTAAAGGGGTTGAATACTTAGACTCAAGACATTTCAGCTGTTCATTTTCAATAAAATGTTTAGAAAAACAATTCCACTTAGACATTATGGGGTAGTGTGTGTAGGCCAATGACAATGTCCAAATTTAATCAATTTTCAGGCTGTAGCAACAAAATGTGGAAAAAGTCCAGAAAATATAGCCAAACTTTAATGAGACTTTTAATTACATAAATATAGGCTAAGTGGCCAGTCATGTTTGACAAATAAATTGAAGAATAATTAACATTAACGTCTAAAGGCTTGATTCTGTCGACATACTTGAAGCACAGTTCGTTCAGATCAAATGGTCACAAGACCAGAGTGAAGGACAGTGCCTGTGGCGCACCGCTCATCACCCACCTTAAATCTGAGGTGGTGAGCATTTAGAAACTTTTTAAACAAACTTAACTGCTTATAACCTGGATATTTTAGGTAATTTTATGAAGCCAAAAAAGCTACCATAGAAATGTTGAGGCAATTATTTTACAAATACTTAATATGCGACTGAAACCAGGAATTCTCTTATGTTCTACTGCTTTTCAAATAAACTTAATTTTATTGTCCAGCAGCCAAAGGCATAATCCTAGTCATATTAGTAACCCATGCTAGTTGATGCATCTTTAGATTTCCCCTCTTATTTTCTAATTAGGGATGCACAGATTACATTTTTGTCCAATATCCAATATTTTCCTTGCCAAAAAAACCCCATACCGATATTTAACATCTTTGCGGACTAGTACAGTTAAATAGTTGAAACACACAAAGTTATTTTGTTGGCATGTGTCCCCATTACCAGTAAAACTGCACTGTTGGTAAAGGGCTTGTAAGTAAGCATTTCATGATCAAGTTGTATTCGGCGTATGTGACAAATAAAGTTTGATTTGATTTGAAATAATCACAAACCTTTTTTCACTCACTTGCTGTTTCATTGTTAATTTATTCAGTCTCAACCAGGATTTCATCATACATGTCAAGCAGTGAAGTTTCAGCTCTGTGGCCTCTTCTGCGATGCACACTGTCACTGTGTCTGTTTCCATCTTGTCCAGCTGTGGCTAACATTTCACATAAACCCTTTTTCTTGTCTGAATCAAAGTAGCGGTCCTTGTACCTAGCATCGAGCATGGTGGCAACACAGTAAAGAGGCTCAGAGAGAATGCCACCGATTCGCTTGTTCACAGCCTTGAGTTCTTTTGCAAGTTTTAATAATAATAATAATAATAAATGCCATTTAGCAGACGCTTTTATCCAAAGCGACTTACAGTCATGTGTGCATACATTCTACGTATGGGTGGTCCCGGGGATCGAACCCACTACCCTGGCATTACAAGCGCCATGCTCTACCAACTGAGCTACAGAAGGACCCACTGTGTGTCGGCAGTTTTGTTGAGCAGGTGTTCTATGCCATGACAGAGAGTAAAATGTCTGCAGCAGTTGATGAGCTTATTTCTCGAGTCAGTTGTGGAGCTAGAAGTGTGTCCATTCCAATATGGTTTCTGATATATTGCGCATCCCTATTTCTAATGGATACTTTCGTCTCGGCCCACTTGCACGTGCAGTGAGCTTTTGAGAAGTGTTTTCCTCTAATTGCATTTGTGCATAGCCTACAGCCATGTGTGCATTGTTGAGCTTATGATATGAATAAATAAACATTACAGTTTTAAGCTAAACAGTCTGATCTGTTGCATCAGCCTGATTTCCTTTTTACATGTTTAATGTGCAGTGTTTGAATGCATTTAGGATCTGTCGGCCAAGAACCATCTCAGAGACCGTTTTTAACTTCTTTAGAGCCCAAAAAATATTTGGTAGGAATTGTAATGTTGCAACACTTTATAGGGTACCAGGCTACCATCCTCCAGCAGAGAACTAAAGGATCATTTTGAGACAGTCTTGATTGAATATTCAAAGAAGCCAATTGTGTGTAGTCACATTTTTTGTCTGATTCTCTTATGGTAAAAATAGTAATGCATTTTATTTTGTAAATTGGTTCCTTGCATCCATCATACAATTATGTAAAAATTGTGTTACTAACATGTTTTTTTTGAGAAGTAAAAAAAAAAATTGAACAGTCCTACTAGGCTGAGGGACAAGTGGCTAAAAAAGTGAATGTCAAGCCCTGCTACAGTACATGTGACATCTAGAAATGCCTATCCAGTAGATGGCGCCATTGTATAACCACCACAAAATCAGCAATAGTGAACTCCAGATGGCATCACATGACTGTAGGAAAACAGTTGCCGAAAGGTTTTGCTTGTACCTACCCATTGTATCCATTCACGATCTTCAGTATCCTCTCCTTCATGTCCTCAAATGGAATGGACTCCACATTGGGATTGGCTACCCCCCTTTGATCGGGTGCTGAGGCTATGAAGTCATCCATCACCTTCTCCAGTTTGAAGAGGAAATAGCTTTTAAACTGGGACCACTGGACCCTGGAGAAAGAGTACACATTTCTTAAAATGAATAATCCACATTCCTATGATTTAACTTGTTAAATAAAGCTAAATGTGAGAATATGATGCATACACATTTTTTTGCATTTCAAGATTATAATAATTTAGCTAGCAACATGTCAAATGTGTAATTTAGTTATAGACCACATGCAGAAAAGACTTGGCATGGCCTTGGCATATTTCATCATTTAGACCAGTGGTGTTCTAGTTTTCCCACTGAACATGCCTCATCCTCTCATATGCATGAAATCTGTAGCTCCAGGCTTGTCAATAGGAACATGACTTACATGGTTTCTCCAGTCTTGGCAACATGACACAGAAACTGATCTAGCAGGGGAGCCACTTCTTGCGTCCCTTTCTTGTCAAAGTCTGCAGAGAACAGTGATATCAAATCAGTGAGCACAACAGATAAGGAAACTGAGTGATTCGCTTGCTTATTACTATCTAATGAATGGGGATTTGTGGCTACAACACTGTCAGTGTGTTTTAGCCATTCAACTAGCTAGCTAGCCAGCTTCAGACAAGCACCTGCCAAATGGGGATAATCAAGTTAATGACACCAACTGCGAATTTAATTGAGTGTTCGCATAAAAGGCTGTCCTTTACAGCTAGTTGTGGCAATTGAACAGCTACAAGTGAACACAAAATTAGCTCACTAGCCACCTAACTAACACTAGCTAGGGTACCATTTACATAACAATTAGCTAGCTAGTTAGGCTTAACTTAATGCCAATGTCTTATCTAGATAGCTAAATTAACTAGCCAGCTAACTACCGGTAGTTAATCTGTTCATTAGCTTAGCTAGCTGGGTGTCAAGCTAGCTAACGTTAGCTATGTGGCGATGGAGTTGTCAACACCATCATGGTTAACTAGCTAGCTACATTGTTGAATCCAGAAATATACATAGGAAACAATTACATAACATAGCTCGCGTGATTGCTTTTCTGGAGGTTTGAGAATTGAACGCTACTAGCTAAGCAACGTTGCTTCTTCTTCCGAATTTTAGCATTAGCTAGCTAACTTGCTAACATTAGCTTATAGCTAGCTAGCTACATTCAACACCTGGCGATATAACTAGCTAACCACTGTGGAATCAAGTAAACAAAACGTCTGCCTTTCAATCGAAGTATTACGCTATTCATAAGAACCAAAATAACCTTTGAACGCCTCTTGGAGTGAGTTTATTTCCATCATGTTCTCTGTCAATCTCTTGAAACCAAGAGGCAGACTGATGGTGGCTACGTTCTCAACACAAAAAAAGTAGGGAAGAAGAAGCATTTTAATATGGCGCTCGTGAGGTCACTGCCTGTTGGCAGACAGGCGGATCAGATTCAGAAAGTACAGGGAGTACGCTGCTGTTCAACAAGTTGCACAATGGAACACTGGAGGGGAAAAGAACACTTGAGACTCAACGAGAGTAACAGACTACTGTACCATCCTCATCTGAAAAGTAGCCTGTCTTAATAGTTTTGAAAGCATGATCTATCTGTACATTGAACATTCATTATGGCTGGCCATCCAGATTGATACTGAACAAAAATATAAACGCAACATGAAACACTTTCAAAGATTTTACTGAGTTACAGATCATATAAGGCAGGTATTCCCCAAACTGTGGGGTACATTTTTCTTCACATTTTGAAACAGTACATGTATATTTTCCAACTGCCGATACATTTGGGTGAGGTTTTTCTCTCGAGTAGACTCGTTTCACTGCCGATTATTTTTTGTTTTCAACCATCTTTTGATTCAGCGAAACACCACAATGTCAAATACTGGTAGCCTAATCAAATAATTAACATCCATTCACATTAACCGTTACTCTCTCTCTCTCTTCACTCTTGCGCAGACATTTAGAAATTAAACATGACAATTAGAAAAATAAGCCAAGGGAGTTTGAGCGAGAATACAGAAGATTTTCGAGTAGTAAGACATGTATAAAAAGCAGCAGATGCCATTAATAAGAAGGGGCTAAAAGCTCTAAAATGGTGAGCTACCGAGTGGCTTGGACAGGCAAGCCCCATACTATCGTGGAGGACTAATTTCTTCCTAATGCGGCAGTAAAGACTGGGGCAACGCTGGGGGAAAAGGCCCAAAAAACTATACAGACAATGCCTTCATCAAACAACACTGTTCCACGATGCATCAGTGACATGGCAGGATATGTTTTCTAACAAGTACTGCTTCGCATACAAAAAGTCGGTGAATTATATGTGTTACAGCTGGATGAGTCAGACATGGCGAGCCTGGCACAGCTCCTGGTATATGTCCGTTACGTTTATGAGGGGGCAATTAAGGAAGACATCCTCTTCTGCAAATCACTGGAAACCAGGCCAACATGAGGATATTTTTTAAGTACGGGACAGCTTTGACATCAAATGGACTTTGGTTGTCAAGATTTGTTGGTATCTGTATTGATGGCGCAAAAGCCATGACAGACAGACAGAGTGGAGTGGTAACGCGCGTGCAAGCAGTTGGATACACTGCAGCATCCACAGAGAGGCTCTTGCTGCCAAGGGAATGCCTGACAGCTTGAAAGACGTTTTTGACACGACAGTGAAAATGGTTAACTTTGTTAAAGCAAGGCCCCTGAACTCTCGTGTATTTTCTGCATTATGCAATGATATGGCCATGTAACGCTTTTACAACATACAGAAGTGCACTGGTTATCAAGGGGTAAAGTATTGACAAATTATTTTGTCAATTGAGAGACAATCTTAAAGTTATCTTTACTGACCATCATTTTCCCTTGTCTGACCACTTGCATGATGACAAGTTTCACACACGACTGGCCTATCTGAGTGATATTTGTTCCTCACCTGAATGATCTGAATCTAGGATTACAGGGACTCTCCAATATGCCAGACAAAATTGAGGCTATGATTTTGGGGCTATGATCATTGTATGATTTATGTGCAAATGAACTCAAGCTTACAGACAATGTAAAATGTGATATAGTGAAGCACCTGAGTGAGCTGGGTGGGCAATTACTTTCCTGAAATGGACAACACAAACAACTGAATTCGTTATCCCTTTCATGCCCTGCCTCCAGTCCACTTACCGATATCTGAACGAGAGAGCCTCATCAAAATAGCAACAAGCGTTTCTCTGAAAATGGAATTTAATCAGAAGCCACTGCCAGATTTCTGGATAGGGCTGTGCTCAGAGTTTCTTGCCTTGGCAAATTGCGCTGTTAAGACACTGATGCCCTTTGCAACCACGTACCTCGGCCCTCACTAGCATGAAAACTAAATACAGGCACAGACTGTGTGGACCAAAAATGTAAGACTGAGACTCTCCAGTACAACCCAACATTGCAGAGTTACGTGGGGTGGCAGGGTAGCCTCGTGGTTAGAGCGTTGGACTAATAACCAGAAGGTTGCAAGATTGAATCCCTGAACTGACAAGGTAAACCCACTGTTCCTATGCTGTCATTGAAAATAAGAGTTTGTTCTTAACTGAATTGCCTAGTTACATAAATGTTTAAAAAAAAATGTCTATCCTTTCAAGCAGACCGTTCTCATTAACCTGTGGTGAGTTATTTACCATTTTTGATGAACAAATAAGGTTGTATATGTAAGACGGCTAAATGAAGAGCAAAATTATTTATTATTATTTTTGCCCTGGTCCTATAAGAGCTCTTTGTCACTTCCCACAAGCTGGGTTGTGAGAAAAACTAATTCATTTTTATGTTTAATAAATGTATCGTATAGTGTGTGTGGCAGGTTTACAACGGCAAAAGACAACATTTGAGAGTGCACTGACGCTGGTGCTAGAGGGGGTATGCAGCTGGAGGTTGAATGTTTGAAGGGGTATGGGGCTATTATAAGGGCACAATATAAGGGCAAGACCCAGATGCAGACACAGGAGGCAGATGGTTAGAGTCTTTGTTGTTTAATTATAATCCAAAAGGAGTAGGCAAGAGAATGGTCGTGGACAGGCAAAAGGTCAAAACCAGTTCTGAGTCCAAGAGGTAAAGAGTGTCAGGCAGGCTCAATGTCAGGGCAGGCAGAAGGGTCAGGCAGGCGGGTACGGAATCCAGAAAAACAGTAAAGGGTCAAAACCGGGGAGACTGGAAAAATAGAATAGAAACCAGGAGCACGGGAGAGCACACTGGTTGACTTGAAAACATACAAGACGAACTGGCACAGAGAGACAGGAAACACAGGGATAAATACACTGGGGAAAATAAGCGACACCTAGAGACAATCACAAGAACAGGTGAAACAGATCAGGGCATGACAACTATAAAAAGTTTGGGAACTGCTGATATAAGGAAATAAGTCAATTGAAAAAATGTATTAAGCCCTAATCTATGGATTTCACGTGACTAGAAATATAGATATGCATCTGTTAGTCACAGATACCTCAATAAAAAAAGGTAGGGGTGTGGATCAGAAAAACAGTCAGTATTTGGTGTGACCACCGTTTGCCTCATGCAGCTTGACATTTCCTTTGCATAGAGTTGATCTGGCTGTTGATTGTGGCCTGTGGAATGTTGTTCCAATCCTCTTCAATGGCTGTGCGAAGTTGCTGGATATTGACGGGAACTGGAAAATGCTGTTAAACACGTCGATCCAGAACATCCCAAACATGCTCGATGCTCAATGGGTGGCATGTCTGGTGAGGATGCAGGCCATGGAAGAACTGGGACATTTTCCGCTTCTAGGAATTGTGTACAGATAGATCCTTGTGACATGGGGCCGTGCATTATCATGTTGAAACATGAGGTGATGGCAGTGGATGAGACAATGGACCTCAATATCTCATCACGGTATCTCTGGGCATTCCAATTACCATCGATAAAATGCAATTGTGTTCATTGTTCGTAGCCATAACCCCACCGCCACCATGGATAACTCTGTTAACATCAGCAAATGGCTCACCCACACGATCCCATACATGTGGTCTGTGGTTGAGAGGCCAGTTGGGAGTACTACCAAATTATCTAAAACAATGTTGGAGACGGCTTATGGCAGATAAATGAATGTTCAATTCTCTGGCAACAGCTCTGTTGGACATTCCTGCAGTCAACATGCCAATTGTACGCTTCCTCAACTTGCAGTGGTGTAAATTAAGTATACTTTAAATTACTACTTAAGTCGTTTTTTGGCTGTACTTTACTATTTATATTTTTGCCAACTTTTACTTCACTACATTCCTCAAGAAAATAATACACTTTTTATTCCATACATTTTCCCTGACACGCAAAAGTACTCATTACATTTTGACAGGAAAATGGTCCAATTCACACACTTATCAAGAGATCATCCCTACTGCCTCTGATCTGGCGGACTGACTAAACACAAATGCATTGTTTGTAAATTATGTCTGAGTGTACATACATAGATTGTATGTCAATAAAAATGTAAATAAAATTGTGCCGTCTGATTTGCTTAATATAAGGAATTTGAAATGGTTTATACTTTTACTTTTGATACATAAGTATATTTAAAACCAAATACTATTATTGAAGAGGTATTTTACTGGGTGACTTTCACTTGAGTCGTTTTCTGTCTTCACTGACATTTTCAACCTCCCCCTGTCCGAGTCTGTGATACAAACATGTTTTAAGCAGACCACCATAGTCCCTGTGCCCAAGAACACTAAGGTAACCTGCCTAAATGACTACCGACCCGTAGCACTCACGTCTGTAGCAATGAAGTGCTTTGAAAGGTTTGTCATGGCTCACATCAACACCATTATCCCCGAAACCCCAGACCGACTCTAATTTGCATACCTCCCCAACAGATCCACAGATGATGCAATCTCTATTGCACTCCACACTGCCCTTTCCCACCTGGACAAAAGGAACACTGATGTGAGAATGCTATTCATTGACGACAGCTCAGTGTTCAACATGGTGCCTTCAAAGCTCATCAATAAGTTAAGAACCATGGGACTAAAAACCTCCCTCTGCAACTGGATCCTGGAATTCCTGACAGGCCACCCCCAGTTGGTAAGGGTAGGTAACAACACATCCACCACACTGATCCTCAACACAGGGGCCCCCTCAGTGGTGTGTGCACAGTCCCCTCCTGTACTCCCTGTTCACTCATGACTGCACGGCCAGGCACGACTCCAACACCGTTAAGTTTGCCGATGACACAATAGGGGTAGGCCTGATCACCGACAACGATGAGACAGCCTATAGGGAGGTCAGACACCTGTCCATGTGGTGCTAGGACAACAATCTCTCCCTCAATGTGATCAAGACAAAGGAGATGATTGTGGACTACAGGAAAAAGAGGAACGAGCACGCACCCATTATTATCAACGTGGCTGTATAGGAGCAGGTTGAGAGCTTCAAGTTCCTTGGTGTCCACATCACCAACAAACTGACATGGTCCAAACACACCAAGACAGTCGTGAAGAGGGTCACGACAAAACCTATTCCCCCTCAGGAGACTGAAAAGATTTGGCATGGGTCCTCAGATCCTCAAAAAGTTCTACAGCTGCACCATCGAGAGCATCTGGTTCCATCACTGCCTGGTATGGCAACTGCTCGGACTCCGAACGCAAGGCACTATAAAGGGTAGTGCGTATGGCCCAGTACATAACTGGGGCCAAGGTTCCTGCCATCCAGGACCTCTACACCAGGCAGTATCAGAGGAAGGCACTAAAAAATGTCAAAGACTCCAGCCACCCCAGTCATAGAATGTTCTCTCTGCTAACCGCACGGCAAGCAGTACCGGAGTGCCAAGTATGTTTCCAAGAGGCTTCTAAACAGCTTCTACCCCCAAGCCATAAGACTCCTGAACATCTAATAAAATGGTTACCCAGACTATTTGCATTGGTCCACCCCCCCTGTTTTACACCGCTGCTACTCTCTGTTGTTATCATCTATGCATAGTCACTTTAATAACTCTACCTACATGTACATATTACCTCAACTAACAGGTGCCCCCGCACATTGTCTCTGTACCTGTATAGTCTCGCTATTGTTATTTTACTGCTGCTCTTAAATGACTTGTTACTTTTATTTCTTACTCATTAAAAAAAAAAAAGATTTGTTGGTTAGGGGCTCGTAACTAATCATTTCACTGTAAGGTCACTGTTGTTTTTGGCGCATGTGTAACGGCGTTCGTCTGTTGAAGAAAGAGAGTCGGACCGAAATGCAGCATGTTGGTTACTCATGACTTTAATGAAAGAAAACGCGGTACATGAAATAACTGATACTAAATACAAAAACAACAGAACGGAACGCGAAACTAATTACAGCCTATCTGGTGACTACAACACAGAGACAGGAACAATCACCCACGAAATACAAAGCAAAACTAAGGCTGCCTAAATACGGTTCACAATCCAAGACGAGAGTCACCTGACTCTGATTAGGAATCGCCTCAGGCAGCCAAGCCTATACCACACCCCTAATCAGCCGCGATCCCAAATAATACAAACCCCAATACGAAACACAACATATAAACCCATGTCACACCCTGGCCTACCCAAACATATAACAAAAACACAAAATACAATGACCAAGGCGTGACAGAACCACCCCCCTAAGGTGCGGACTCCCGGACGCACCTCAAAAGCATAGGGAGGGTCCGGGTGGGCGTCTGTCCATGGTGGCGGTTCCGGCTCGGGACGTGGACCCCACTCCATTAATGTCCTTGTTCCTCCCCTTCGCGTCCTGGGATAATCCACCCTCTCCGCCGACCATGGCCTAATAGTCCTCACCCAGATCCCCACATAACTGAGGAGCAGCTCGGGACTGAGGGGCAGCTCGGGACAGAGGGGCAGCTCGGGACAGAGGGGCAGCTCGGAACAGAGGGGCAGCTCGGGACAGAGGGGCAGCTCGGGACAGAGGGGCAGCTCGGGACAGAGGGGCAGCTCGGGACTGAGGGGCAGCCCGGGACTGAGGGGCAGCCCGGGACTGAGGGGCAGCCCGGGACTGAGGGGCAGCCCGGGGACTGAGGGGCAGCCCGGGACTGAGGGGAAGCCCGGACTGAGGGGAAGCCCAGTACTGAGAGGAAGCCCAGTACTGAGATGAAGCTCAGGCAGGTAGTAGGCTCCGGTAAATCCTGGCTGGCTGGCGGAACTGGAAGATTCAGGTTGACTAGCAGATCTGGAAGAGACTGGTTGTCTGGCAGATCTGGAAGAGACTGGTTGTCTGGCAGATCTGGAAGAGACTGGTTGTCTGGCAGATCTGGAAGAGACTGGTTGTCTGGCAGATCTGGAAGAGACTGGTTGTCTGGCAGATCTGGAAGAGACTGGTTGTCTTGCAGATCTGGAAGAGACTGGTTGTCTGGCAGATCTGGAAGAGACTGGTTGTCTGGCAGATCTGGAAGAGACTGGTTGTCTGGCAGATCTGGAAGAGACTGGTTGTCTGGCAGATCTAGCTGCTCTATGCAGACTGACAGCTCTGGCTGCTTCATGCAGACTGACAGCTCTGGCTGCTTCATGCAGACTGACAGCTCTGGCTGCTTCATGCAGACTGACAGCTCTGGCTGCTTCATGCAGACTGACAGCTCTGGCTGCTTCATGCAGTCTGACAGCTCTGGCTGCTTAATGCAGACTGGAGGCTCCGGCAGCGCTGTAGAGAAGGAAGGCTCTGATAGCGCTGAACAGGCGGGAGACTCCGACAGCGCAGGAGGGAAGGAAGGCTCTGATAGCGCTGAACAGACAGGAGACTCCAGTAGCGCAGGAGAGGAGACAGGCTCTGGCTGCGCTAAACAGGCGGGAGACTCCGACAGCGCAGGAGAGGAGAAAAGCGCTGGCTGCGCTGAACAGGCGAGGCACACTGAAGGCCTGGTGCGTGGTGCTGGAACTGGTGGTACTGGATCGAGGACACGCACAGGAAGCCTGGTGCGGGGAGCTGCTACCGGAGGATTGGTGTGTGGAGGTGGCTCTGGATAGACCGGACCGTGCAGGCGCACTGGAGCTCTTGAGCACCGAGCCTGCCCAAGCTTACCTGGCCCGATGCCCACTCTAGCCCGGCCAATAGGAAGGGCTGGTATGTGCCGCACCTGGCTCTGCACCGGCACTGGAAACACCATGCGCTCCATAGTATAACACGGTGCCTGCCCGGTCTCTCTAGCCCAACGGTGAGCACAGGGAGTTTGCGCAGGTCTCCTACCTGGCATAACCATACTCCCTTCTAGCCCCCCCCCCCCAATAAATTTTTTGGGCTGCTTTTCAGGCTTCCAACCGCGTCGCCGTGCTGCCTCCTCATACCAGCGCCTCTCCGCTTTAGCCGCTTCTATTTCTTCCTTGGGACGGAAATATTCTCCAGGCTGAGCCCAGGGTCCTTTCCCGTCTAATTCCTCCAATTCTCCAAGTGGTGCAGCCTCTCCCACTGCAACTGCTCTTCACGATTAACAGGAAGAGTTGGCTCAGGTCTGAACCCTGACTCATAATTGGGGGTTACTTTCGGTTTTCGCTCTGCGTCGCCGTGTTTTCCTTTTTGACTCCATTCGCCTGTAGCCCTCTTCGCACTGCTGAAGCGAATCCCAGGCGGGCTCCTGCACTCCCTCTGGGTCGGCCGCCCACCTGTCGATTTCTTCCCACGTCGTATACTCCATGCCTCTACCGTCCATAACGTCCTCCTTTCGCTCCTGCCAGTTTACACACTGCTCGGTCCGTGAGTGGTGGGTGATTCTGTAACGGCGTTCGTCTGTTGAAGAAAGAGAGTTGGACCGAAATGCAGCGTGTTGGTTACTCATGACTTTAATGAAAGAAAACGCGGTACATGAAATAACTGATACTAAATACAAAAACAACAGAACGGAACGTGAAACTAATTACAGCCTATCTGGTGACTACAACACAGAGACAGGAACAATCACCCACGAAATACAAAGCGAAACTAAGGCTGCCTAAATACGGTTCCCAATCCAAGACAACGAGAATCACCTGACTCTAATTAGGAATCGCCTCAGGCAGCCAAGCCTATACCACACCCCTAATCAGCCGCGATCCCAAATAATACAAACCCCAATACGAAAACAACATATAAACCCATGTCACACCCTGGCCTACCCAAACATATAACAAAAACACAAAATACAACGACCAAGGCGTGACAGCATGTGACTAATAAAATTAGATTTCTTGGGTATGACGCTACAAGCTTGGCACACGTGTATTTGGGTAGTTTCACCCATTATTTTCTGCAGATCCTCTCAAGCTCTGTCAGGTTGGAAGGGGAGCGTCACTCCACAGCTATTTTCAGGTCTCTTCAGAGATGTTCGATCGGGTTCAAGTCCGGGCTCTGGCCCGAAGCCACTCCTACATTGTCTTGGCTGTGTGCTTAGCGTCGTTGTGCTGTTGGAAAGTGAACCGTCGCCCCAGTCTGAGGTCCTGAGCAGGTTTTCAAAAAGGATCTCTCTGTACTTTGCTCCGTTCATCTTCCCCTCAAGCCTGACTAGTCTCCCAGTCCCTGCCGCTGAAAAACATCCCCCCAGCATGATGCTGCCACCACCATGCTTCACCGTAGAGATGGTGCCAGGTTTCCTCGAGACGTGACGCTTGGCATTCAGGCTAAAGAGTTCAATCTTGGTTTCATCAGACCAGAGAATATTGTTTCTCATGGTTTGAGAGTCCTTTATGTGCCTTTTCGCAAACTTCAAGAGGGCCGTCATGTGCCTTTTACTGAGGAGTGGCTTCCATCTGGCCACTCTACCATAAAGGCCTGATTGGTGGAGTGCTGTAGATATGGTGTTCCTTCTGGAAAGTTCTCCCATTGCCACAGAGGAACTCTGTCAGAATAACCATCGGGTTCTTGGTCACCTCCCTGACCAAGGCCCTTCTCCCCAGATTGCTCATTTTGGCCGAGCAGCCAGTTCTAGGCAGAGTCTTGGTGGTTCCAAACTTCTTCTTTAAGAATGATGGAGGCCACCATCTTCTTGGGGACCTTGTATGCTGTAGACATTTTTTTGCACCCTTCCCCAGATCTGTGCCTTGACACAATCCTGTCTCGGAGTTCTACAGACAATTCCTTCAACCTCAATTCCTTCAACCTGTGGTACCTTTACATAGACAGTTGTGTGCCTTTCCAAATCATGTCCAATCAATTCAAGTTGAATAAACAGCATGGACCTGAGCTCAATTTCTTGTCACATAGCAAATGGCCTGAATACTTATGTAAATAAGATATTTCTGTTTTGCATTTTTAATAAATTTGCAAAAATTGTCATTATGGGATATTGAGTGTAGATTGAAGAGGAAAAACATTTAATACATTTAAAATAAGTCTGTAAAGTAAAGGAAATTGGTTAAAGTAAAGGGGTCTGAATGTTGTTATCTGAATGCACTGTATTTTTATCAATACATTACAATTATACAATAGGCCTCCTAAGACAAACAGAACTGATGGCACATTAACTTTATTCAGAAACAAAGAGTAAAGAAAAAAAAAGAGAAACATAAGCATGTATAAATAAAACCATCTGGAGTTTCCAGTTTAAATTATTACCGGTAAACACACCTGACAATTGATAGGCTACACAAACATCAAACTGATGGAGTAGACTACACAAACATCACATTATAAATGCTTTCATTTACAGTCTCAGAGTTCACATACTGGATCACTGATAGTATGACATTAATACACTAAGACACTTCCTCATCAAGTTGGCTGTCCTTTTCGTACACAGAAAACTTAAGAGCGTTTGTAAATATACATATGGTACATTTTGTCTTGAAAATACTGTACCACTATTATAAGCGCTTGCACTTTGGAAGTTTTGTTCAGAGACAACCACAATGCTTTTTCAGATAGGGATTTGCAATGCTTTGACAATTGAATAGGGGAGAAATGGTATGCACGCCCTGTCCTAGTCGTACACACTGAACTATTACAGAAATACAAAAGTGCATTTATCTACACATCTTCTGTACACAATATTAATGGTAATTGCTTAGTGTATGATATGTTCATACTATGTTTAATACTGCGGTTGGCATTTGGGAACTGGACAAGTTGAATTATATTCCCTCTTGTACAGATAGTCATTTTAGTCAGTTAGCAGACGCTGTTATCCAGAGAGACAGGAAACATTTGGGTTAAGTGCTTTGCTCAAGGGCACATCAAAATACTTTTTCACCTAGGCAGCTCAGATATTCGAACCAGCGACCTTTCGGTTACCGGCCCACTGCTCTTAACCACTAGACCTTCTGTCGCTGCTATGCAAGGGATTTTGTTGATGTAACATTCACTTTATTTTTGGACAATTGCAACATGCAACATAAACAGAAAGCTCTGCTTAAGCAAAGACCCATATTAGCTTTGCATGACATAAAATGATCAATTAGGCAGCAACCTACAGGCAGAGTGGGACCATTTCAAACCATTTCCAGAAGCCTGTGGTATAGCGGCCCTTACGGAAGACATTTTCGTTGCCCATTTACCAGAAAAACACTCAAAATCATGTTGACAAAAACAACCTCTGCCATGTTTAAATCCTCACGTAATACTCCACCGGGACTTATCGTAAATCATAAGGAAACATTGGACTTTTTTTAAAGGTAAAAAAAAACCACGAAATCTCTCATCACATTTTCACATGTAAATCAGGTTCTGTAAAACATTTAGTGGGTGGATGATAAGGAAAGCATAAGGCAGCATCATTGACAAGCACTGTACAGTGTGCCTGACCTTCTACACCAGGGGTGTCAAACTCATTCCATGGAGGGCAAATTGTCTGCTGGTTTCTGTTTTTTCCATTCAATTAAGACCTAGAGGGAGTTCCTAACTAAATCAGTGACCTTAATTCATCAATCAAGTACAAGGGAGGAGCGAAAACCAGCAAACGGTCAGCCCGCCGTGGAATGAGTTTGACACGTGTTCTACACGATCATGATCCATACCACCATCATGTCCACTAGACCATGATCTGTTGTATTACAAACACTGTGTAATGCATACGGATTCCTTCAGGTCTGGGGACTTCTGACATTGCACATCTTCCACAGAAAGATTCCCATAGTGATGTCAGAGACAACTTCCTCTGTTCAGTTTCCTGTAATTATTTTGGTGGAGGCCTCACATGACGGACCACTTTCTTCTCGTACACGGTCCTCATGGACTTTTCCACCTGTTTGAGGAACACCTGGGGAATCCGACCACACAGGGTGTTGACTGTGTCCAGAAACTTGGTCTGGAGGGGATAGAACAGCGACTGGAACAAGTTGTCCTCAAAGGGGTACTACAAAACAGAACCATTGCATGCCTCAGAGTTCGACACCAGTAGTGGTAGCTTATCAAACCACACAGAAATCAACAGTACCATTACTGTAGAAGGGGATGCATATGAATCATATCATCTGGCTAATAAAAGGCATATCTATGGACAGCAGAGGGGGCTGATGTTGCTGTGTGACAAGGATTTCCTTATGTAAACATGTCCACACCGTTTGCTGTCCAAGGAGAAAAGGACAAAGGAAACAATAATCCACTAAAATGAATAGATTCTTACCTCGTGTATTGCATCATAAACGACTTTAAAGGCTGGTTGCTTGTCGTCGTGATACACTCCTCGGTTCCCATGGAGAATGGACACGCCTTCCTCCTCAGCTCCTTTACAGTTGCTCCCATACATGCAGTGATCAGGCCTGTAGTTCCACTGGCATGGGAAGGTGTACAGACACTCTGCAAACACACCGTTATACATCTGTTACATCAGATTTCTGCACAATGTCCCCAAGATTGCCAGTGTATACCCTCTCTGATACCAGTATTGTTATTGCCAAAGAGCATTTGGAAAAAAAATAAACCTAATGACTTCAACGTGCAATGCTAATCGCTCAGGACCCTTCTAAGTTTTGCTTTACTGATTTAACAATTATCAAATTACTTGCTTTACAACTACAAGGATTGTAGTCCTTTAAACTGCATCAAATCCTGGCTTGTGAAGGGAGAATAACACCAACAGAGTATCCCCTTAAACCAGAAACATGGGTACACATAAAAGAGAAAGATCAGTCATGTTTCCATGGCGAGGCAGATATTACACAGTGACTGGCTACTCCCACCACATTGCCCTGTTTTTCCATTTGGGGATGCTGCTATGGGAATGGTTATTTCCTGGACAGGTTCTAATCATGTTGTCAGACAAACAATGCTCCTGCCAAGTCTACTTAAGGCTTGGAACGCTTAATACCCATCTCGCAGACTGCACCGGTGTCAATCTGCTGCTGCAGCCACAGGCTGGTTTAGTTCCACAGCGTTGACTTAATTCAGGATAGTTATTTCTTGTGGATGTATTAGAGAAAACCAATACCTACACCTGCTTGAAGGAATTATATTGAATTCCGTACGAGCTGACATTCACGCTAACACCCTTTGGAATTACATTTTGGGGAAACATTCTAATTTGATACAGGCCTAAGTACAGCTATTGCTCTAGCTGCCATCATGAATGGTGGTGACATTAAATACAACTTTATTTTCCTATTTGTAGTCAACAAATTAATTCCAAATCAATGACAGCACTCTGATACATTGAGGAAGAGCGAGGGAGGCAGAGTGTACCAGGGCCCAGTTTTCCAAAAGCGTATTAAGGCTAAGTTCATCGTTAGAACCTTCAAGGAGGTTTCCCAAAACCACCATTATTGACGTTATTGACGTTGCACTAGAAAGCACTTGTAATTGAACGCCTGCCTCAGACTCATTAGATGCTTTTTTTGCCCTCCCGCATCACTTTCTACACAAACGATTTAAGCTAAACATACAATCACATGGTTTATCATTTCCCTGTGACCACTGATAACTTCAGAACAAAATTGACTACAAATACAAAGTTACCGATATATTTGCAATAGATACAAACAAGCAACATATATTTGAATGTATATGATAAATGCATTAAAATATAAATACATTAGGGAAAGAGGCATACCTAGTCAGGTGCACAACTGAACGCATTCAACCGAAATGCTTCTTTCGCATTTAACCCTGAATCAGAGAGGTGTGGGGGCTACCTAAATCGACGTCATCGGCGCCCGGGGAACAGTTGTTGTTGGGGATTAACTGCATTGCTCAAGTGTAGAAAGGCAGATTTTTAGGCATTACTGTACATACAGTTGAAGTCGGAAGTTTACATACACTTAGGTTGTTTTTCAACCACTCCACAAATATCTTGTGAACAAACTATAGTTTTGGCAAGTCGGTTAGGACATCTATTTTGTGCATGACACAAGTCATTTTTCCAACAATTGTTTACAGACAGTTTATTTCACTTATTTTTCACTGTATCACAATTCAGAAGTTTACATACACTAAATTGACTGTGCCTTTAAACAGCTTGGAAAATTAGACAATTCTGTCATGGCTTTAGAAGCTTCTGATAGGATAAGTGACATCATTTGTGTCAATTGGAGGTGTACCTGTGGATGAATTTCAAGGCCTACCTTCAAACTCAGTTCCTCTTTGTTTGACATCATGGGAAAATCAAAAGAAAATCAGCCAGGACCTCAGAAAAAAAATTGTAGACCTCCACAAGTCTGGTTCATCCTTGGGAGCAATTTTCAGACACCTGAAGGTACCACGTTCATCTGTACAAACAATAGTATGCAAGTATAAACACCATGGGACCACGCAGCCGTCATACCGCTCAGGGGATGCGTTCTGTCTCCTAGAGATGAACGTACTTTGGTGCGAAAAGTGCAAATCAATCCCAGAACAACAGAAAATGACCCTGTGAAGATGCTGGAGGAAACCGGTACAAAGGTATCTATATCCACAGTAAAACAAGTCCTATATCGACATAACCTGAAAGGCCACTCAGCAGGGAAGAAGCCACTGCTCCAAAATCGCCATTAAAAAAGACAGACTATGGTTTACAACTGCACATGAGGACAAAGATCGTAATTTTTGGATAAAATGTCCTCTGGTCTGATGAAACAAAAATAGAACTGTTTGGCCATAATGACCATCGTTATGCTTGGACTTGCAAGCTGAAAAACACCATCCCAACCGTGAAGCACGGGGGTGGCAGCATCATCTTGTGGGGGTGCTTTGCTGCAGGAGGGACTGGTACACTTCACAAAATAGACAGCATCATGAGGAGGGAAAATTATGTGGATATATTGAAGCAACATCTCAAGACATCAGTCAGTAAGTTAAAGCTTGGTCACAAATGGGTCTCCCAAGCATACTTCCAAAGTTATGGCAAAATGGCTTAAGGACAACAAAGTCAAGGTATTGGAGTGGCCATGACAAAGCCCTGACCTCAGCCCTTAATGTGATGAAAGAAATTAAAGCTGAAATAAATCACTCCCTTTTACTAGGATTAAATGTCAGGAATTGTGAAACTGAGTTTAAATGTATTTGGCTATGGTGTATGTAAACTTCCGACATCAACTGTACATTTCATGTTCAATAAATTGAGTTCTATTTTCCTACTTGTAGGCTACTGACTGTAATTTGTCTCATATTTTATAATGTGTGTAAAATGATTTGGCAAATCAGTGATTTAATGCATTTTTATTGTTAAGCATTAGAATAAGCAACCTCAATATTTGCAGCCATAGGTGGTAAAATCTCTCTCTATAAGCTGATCCGTCGTCAGTATTGTGAAATAATTGGAACGTTAAGGTAAGATTTGAATTGAGAAAGCTGACCCGAGAGCAGCGCTGCCTTTCTTTCGATCCTATCAGTATCGACAAATGCTCCAACGATGCACTTAGCGATTGTTCTCTCTGCATGGTGTTCTGGGAAAGGCGTGTTACATCTTCGGCCACTGTAGGAAAGATGCATTGTTAAAAACACTCGTAAGCCTAAGTTCCATCGCTATCGGGGAACCGGGCCAAGATTTGTAGTGGAAGAGAGAGGGAGGAAGAGTGTGCCTGAGTTGTAGTGGAAGAGAGAGGGAGGAAGAGTGTACCTGAGTTGTAGTGGAAGATGATGTTTAAGAGATCTTGGTCACCCCAGGTGATGTGATTCTTGTACTTCTGGTAGAGCGGGTGGAGGAGGTCCTCCCATGACAGGCCACTGGTTATCATGCTGTTCTGGAATAGGAACAAGGACTGGTTTACTCCACCGCCTAGGGAGTAGCTACACATCAAACACAACAGAAATGCCCAATTAAAAAAAAAAGCCAAGAATTGTCCATGTTACAATTTCTACTGCTCTTTCTTGGTTGCAGAGATGCCAACTTGAGCTTGAATGTGCTGAAGCACTGCTTTAATGTGAGTGTGGCGATTGCAGAGCCTCAGTCTACTCTACTCTGAGCACTCAGATTGTTGACGCTGACTGTCAATAAGTGACACATCTGTTGCTGGTTGGGTTCAGATAGATACGATTGATTGATAAAACCAATCTCCTTGCAGCTTTCAGGTAGAAAACAGGGAAGGCATGACCAAAATACCAAACGGAGATGACCAAAAGGCTAATTGATTGATGATGTTCCTTACTTTGAACAGAGTGCTTCGTATCCTCGTGAGGTTCATCAGCATGACTCCGGAGTTGACCCCGGTGACCCCGTAGAAGGGATGGCGTGCAAAGCGGCTATACCAGCCTATCTTAGGGATCTCATGCTCTGGGGCCATAGCAGCCAGCTGGGTGCTGTTGAAGGCCTTGAGGAAACTCCAGATATCATCCATGGGCCTGAGGAACAGCACATCTGTATCCACGTAGAGTAAAGAGTCTACATCCTTCAGGATCACCTGTTAGGATAATAATCAGGATAATAATCAGGTTACTATCGGAATAATTCATTTCCTCTTATTCCAGTGATGGTACATAATGCACACACACTACTGTTCAAAAGTTTGGGGTCACTTAGAAATGTCTTTGTTTTCCATACATTAAATTAGTTGCAAAATGAATAGGAAATATAGTCAAGATGTTGACAAGGTTCTAAATAATGATTTTTAATTTAAATAAGTGTCCTTCAAACTTTGCTTTTCTTAAAGAATCCTCAATTTTCAGCAATTACAGCCTTGCAGACCTTTCTAGCATTTCTAACAATTTGTTGAGGTAATCTGAAAAGATGTCACCCCATGCTTCCTAAAGCACCTCCCACATGTTAGATTGGCTAGATGGGCACTTCTTACGTACCATACGGTCAAGCTGCTCCCACAACAGCTCAATAGGGGTGAGATCCGGTGGCTGTGCTGGCCACCCCATTATAGACAGAATACCAGCAGACTGCTTCTACCCTAAATAGTTATTGTATAGATTGGAGCTGTGCTTTGGGTCATTGCCCGTTCGGAAGAGGAAATTGGCCGCTAATTAAGCGCCACCCACAGGGTATGACTGGCATTGCAAAATGGAGTGATAGCCTTCCTTCTTCAAGATCCCTTTAACCCTGTACAAATCTCCCACTTTACCACCACCAAAGCACCCCAGACCATCACATTGCCTCCATCATGCTTGACAGATTGTATCAAGCGCTCCTCCAGCATCTTTTCTGCATCTGACAAATGTTCTTCTTTGTGATCTGAACACATCAAACTTAGATGTTTCTTTCTAACACCTTTTTCCCCCAATCTTCCTCTGTCCAGCGTCTGTGTTATTTTGCCCATCTTAATCTTTTCTTTTTATTGGCCAGTCTGAGATATGGCTTTTTCTTTGCAACTCTGCCTAGAAGGCCAACATCCCGGAGTCACCTCCTCACTGTTGACATTGAGACTGGTGTTTTGTGGGAGCTATTTAATGAAACTGCTAGTTGAAAACTTGGGAGGTGTCTGCTTCTAAAACTAGACACTTTAATTTACTTGTCCGCTTGCTCAGTTGTGCCCCGGGGCCTCCCACTCCTCTTTCTATTCTGGTTAGGGCCAGTTTGCGCTGTTCTGTGAAGGGAGTAGTACACAGCGTTGTACGAGATCTTCAGTTTCTTGGAAATTTCTTGCGTGGAATAGCCTTTATTTCTCAGAACAGAAATATACTGATGAGTTTCAGAAGAAAATTATTTGTTTCTGGCCATTTTGAGCCTGTAATCGAACCCGCAAATGCTGATGCTCCAGATACTCAACTAGTCTAAAGGACAGTTTTATTTCTTCTTTAAACAGCACAACAGTTTTCAGTAATGCTAACATAACTGCAAAAGGGTTTTCAATTAGCCTTTTAAAATTATAAACTTGGATTAGCTAACACAACAACGTAACACAACGTGCCATTAGAACACAGGTGATGGTTGCTGATGCCTCTGTACGCACATGTAGATACTCCATTATTATTATTATTTAGACCACTGCACCACAATGGCTTGACAGAAGATTACAATCACAAAGCAATCTGTTCCTGATGAGAATCAAATAGCACTCGGCCCCTGCAAAGTATAGGGTTTGTGTTGCATCATCTGCCAATCAATAAAGTTGCAGACATGGATTGTTTACCACTTTTTACAACGGTGCAATATGTACAAAAACAAAGCAATGTGTGCACACGATTTGATGATTTAAAGATTGTCCATTAAAAAGTCAATGAATGGCAATGCTTTAATTAAGTTATTTAATTAAATCTCTGGGGATTGCTTGTTTGTTAAGTAACGGTCAATGGGTATGAATAAAGCCATATATTATCATACTGAGGTAACTGATTATATACCAACAAGTAAAAGTATTCATAGTATTATTACCTGGGTATATCATTCTTCTGCCTGCGTAAATCAATCTAAACGTATCTAATAGAAAATGCATTGGGGTCAGGATGCAGCCCAGAGTGGCATGGTACTAAGAAAACTGATGACATGGGCAATTACCTTAACACATTTTCTAATGAATATAGCTTTATCCGTTTAAAGAATCAGTTCATATGTTTGATAGATAGGATTCAAATCAAAGTTTATTGGTCGCGCACACAGATTTGCAGATGTCGCAGGTGTAGCGAAATGCCTATGTTTCTAGCTCCAACAGTGTAGTAATTATGATTAGGTACACAGAGAGAGAAGAGACGATGTGCTGCAGCCTTACAGGGAGAAACAGCCTCTGGGCAGCGCAGGGCTTGAACAGCTTTTTCCATTCCTCTGCATTCCCCACAGAGAACGTGATTGGGTAGATACTGTACTGGAACTTGTTTGTGATAGCATGGGGCCACTGGCTCAGCTGAAAGAGAAACTACACAAAGTTACTAAACATCATAATTTGCTGTGAGAGGTAACAGTCATTTTTAGATGCAATCCCCGGAAGTCTCATTTAATTTCCAAAGAAACAAAAGCACAACTTGAGCGCATTTTCAAAAGGTTGAGTCAAGAGGTGTAGAGGAGAGGGATCACTGAGAGAGCAGATGGAAATATTCATTATTATGACACATGATACACTCCTGAGAGTTCAAGTCTACATAAACACCTAAGGAAGTTCTTGTAAACCAATTAAGTAATGTCTTTACAGTAAGTGCAGCGTTGTCGTACATTGACCATAACGCTGCCAGTTATTGCTAGAACTACGCCCAACTCCCAGTTAAACTAACCTAAACAAAAGGAGGTAGAAAATATTAATCCCATTCTGTCGAGTTACCCCTCAAAGTCAACACTGCCGTCACACATAGAAGCCTACGATTTTCCGCTCTGTTAGACGCTCAAGCCCTCCATAATCAACAACATTATTAAACAATTTGGCCATGAGACAAAGATCAGTGTGAGGAGCAGGCAGGATTTCTGCTGACGAGGTGCACAGATCAGAGGTCAAAAAACATTTTAGCTTGCTTCTAATTCCTGTTTCATCAGCACAGGCCGGATGTGAAACATTACATCTCCTGCTCCCAAGCTACTAACCTTTGGGTTTAACCAACTCAACTTCCTGGCTAGCATGAAGCCAATTACAAAGGGGAGGTTCTCAGATGGTAAACATACCATAACTCATAAGCACATAAAGGGTATGTAGCCCCATGCATGCACAGTGTTTTCGTTTATGTAGGCCAGGGCTCTCCAATCCTGTTTATGGAGAGCTACCCTCCTGTAGGTTCACTCCAAACCCCTGTTTTACCTAACCTGATTCAGATTATCAAGCAGTTAATTATTAGAATCAGGTGTGCTAGATTAGGGTTGGAGCCAAAACCTACAGCACGGTAGGTCTCCAGGAACAGGGCTGGAGAGCCCTGAATGTAGGCTATATACCTTTTATTTATTTTTTATTTCACCTTTATTTAACCAGGTAGGCTAGTTGAGAACAAGTTCTCATTTGCAACTGCGACCTGGCCAAGATAAAGCATAGCAGTGTGAACAGACACACAGAGTTACACATGGAGTAAACAATTAACAAGTCAATAACACAGTAGGAAAAAAAGAGAGTCTATATACATTGTGTGCAAAAGGCATGAGGTAGGCGAATAATTACAATTTTGCAGATTAACACTGGAGTGATAAATGATCAGATGGTCATGTACAGGTAGAGATATTGGTGTGCAAAAAAGCAGAAAAGTAAATAAATATAAACAGTATGGGGATGAGGTAGGTAAAATTGGGTGGGCTATTTACCGATAGACTATGTACAGCTGCAGCGATCGGTTAGTTGCTCAGATAGCAGATGTTTGAAGTTGGTGAGGGAGATTAAAGTCTCCAACTTCAGCGATTTTTGCAATTCGTTCCAGTCACAGGCAGCAGAGAACTGGAACGAAAGGCGGCCAAATGAGGTGTTGGCTTTAGGGATGATCAGTGAGATACACCTGCTGGAGCGCGTGCTACGGGTGGGTGTTGCCATCGTGACCAGTGAACTGAGATAAGGCGGAGCTTTACCTAGCATGGACTTGTAGAGGACCTGGAGCCAGTGGGTCTGGCAACGAATATGTAGCGAGGGCCAGACGACTAGAGCATACAGGTCGCAGTGGTGGGTGGTATAAACTGCATCTAGTTTGCTGAGTAGAGTGTTGGAAGCTATTTTGTAGATGACATCGCCGAAGAAGTCGAGCATCGGTTGGATATTCCCCGTCAGTTTGACTAGGGTAAGTTTGGCGGCGTGAGTGAAGGAGGCTTTTTTGAATAGAAAGCAGACTCTAGATTTGATTTTAGATTGGAGATGTTTGATATGAGTCTGGAAGGAGAGTTTGCAGTCTAGCCAGACACCTAGGTACTTATAGATGTCCAGATATTCTAGGTCGGAACCATCCAGGGTGGTGATGCTAGTCGGGCGTGCGGGTGCAGGCAGCGAACGGTTGAAAAGCATGCATTTGGTTTTACTAGCGTTTAAGAGCAGTTGGAGGCCACGGAAGGAGTGCTGTATGGCAATGAAGCTCGTTTGGAGGTTAGATAGCACAGTGTCCAAGGACGGGCCGGAAGTATACAGAATGGTGTCGTCTGCGTAGAGGTGGATCAGGGAATCGCCCGCAGCAAGAGCAACATCATTGATATATACAGAGAAAAGAGTCGGCCCGAGAATTGAACCCTGTGGCACCCCCATAGAGACTGCCAGAGGACCGGACAGCATGCCGTCCGATTTGACACACTGGACTCTGTCTGCAAAGTAGTTGGTGAACCAGGCAAGGCAGTCATCAGAAAAACCGAGGCAACTGAGTCTGCAGATAAAAATATGGTGATTGACAGAGTCGAAAGCCTTGGCAAGGTCGATGAAGACGGCTGCACAGTACTGTCTTTTATCCATGGCGGTTATGATACCGTTTAGTACCTTGAGCGTGGCTGAGGTGCACCTGTGACCGGGTCGGAAACCAGATTGCACAGCGGAGAAGGTACGGTGGGATTCGAGATGGTCAGTGACTTGTTTGTTGACTTGGCTTTCGAAGACCTTAGATAGGCAGGGCAGGATGGATATAGGTCTGTAACAGTTTGGGTCCAGGGTGTCTCCACCTTTGAAGTGGGGGATGACTGCGGCAGCTTTCCAATCCTTGGGGATCTCAGACGATATGAAAGAGAGGTTGAACAGGCTGGTATTAGGGGTTGCGACAATGGCGGCGGATAGCTTTAGAAATAGAGGGTCCAGATTGTCAAGCCCAGCTGATTTGTAGGGGTCCAGGTTTTGCAGCTCTTTCATAACATCTGCTATCTGGATTTGGGTAAAGGAGAACCTGGAGAGGCTTGGGCGAGTAGCTGTGGGGGGGGGGCTGTTGGCCGAGGTTGGAGTAGCCAGGAGGAAGGCATGGCCAGCCGTTGAGAAATGCTTGTTGAAGTTTTCGATAATCATGGATTTATCGGTGGTGACCGTGTTACCTTGCCTCAGTGCAGTGGGCAGCTGGGAGGAGGTGCTCGTTCTCCATGGACTTCAGTGTCCCAGAACGTTTTGGAGTTAGAGCTACAGGATGCAAATTTCTGCCTGAAGAAGCTGGCCTTTGCTTTCCTGACTGACTGCGTGTATTGGTTCCTGGCTTCCCTGAACAGTTGCATATCGCGGGGACTATTCGATGCTATTGCAGTCCGCCACAGGATGTTTTTGTGCTGGTTGAGGGCAGTCAGGTCTGGAGTGAACCAAGGGCTATATCTGTTCTTAGTTCTGCATTTTTTGAACGGAGCATGCTTATCTAAAATGGTGAAAAAGTTACTTTTAAAGAATGACCAGGCATCCTCAACTGACGGGATGAGGTCAATGTCCTTCCAGGATACCCGGGCCAGGTCGATTAGAAAGGCCTGCTCACAGAAGTGTTTTAGGGAGCGTTTGACAGTGATGAGGGGTGGTCGTTTGACTGCGGGTCCATAGCGGATACAGGCAATGAGGCAGTGATCGCTGAGATCCTGGTTGAAGACAGCAGAGGTGTATTTAGAGGGCAGGTTAGTCAGGATGACGTCTATGAGGGTGCCCTTGTTTACAGATTTAGGGTTGTACCTGGTGGGTTCCTTGATGATTTGTGTGAGATTGAGGGCATCTAGCTTAGATTGTAGGACTGCCGGGGTGTTAAGCATATCCCAGTTTAGGTCACCTAACAGAACAAACTCTGAAGCTAGATGGGGGGGGGCAATCAATTCACAAATGGTGTCCAGGGCACAGCTGGGAGCTGAGGGGGGTCGGTAGCAGGCGGCAACAGTGAGAGACTTATTTCTGGAGAGAGTCATTTTTTAAATTAGTAGTTCGAACTGTTTGGGTATGGACCTGGAAAGTATGACATTACTTTGCAGGCTATCTCTGCAGTAGACTGCAACTCCTCCCCCTTTGGCAGTTCTATCTTGACGGAAAATTTTATAGTTGGGTATGGAAATCTCAGAATTTTTGGTGGCCTTCCTGAGCCAGGATTCAGACACGGCAAGGACATCAGGGTTAGGAGAGTGTGCTAAAGCAGTGAGTAAAACAAACTTAAGGAGGAGGCTTCTGATGTTGACATGCATGAAACCAAGGCTTTTTCGATCACAGAAGTCAACAAATGAGGGTGCCTGGGGACATGCACGGCCTGGGTTTACCTCCACATCACCCGCGGTACAGAGGAGGAGTAGTATAAGGGTGCGGCTAAAGGCTATCAAAACTGGTCGCCTAGAGCGTTGGGGACAAAGAATAAAAGGAGCAGATTTCTGGGCATGGTTGAATATATTCAGGGCATAATACGCAGACAGGGGTATGGTGGGGTGCGGGTACAGCGGAGGTAAGCCCAGGCACTGAGTGATGATAAGAGAGGTTGTATCTCTGGACATGCTGGTTGTAATGGGTGAGGTCACCGCGTGTGTGGGAGGTGGGACAAAGGAGGTATCAGGGGTATGAAGAGTGGAACTAGGGGCTCATTGTAAGCTAAAACAATGATAACTAACATGACCAACAGTATACAAGGCATACTGACATTTGAGAGAGACATATAGCGAGGCATACAGTAATCACAGGTGTTGATTGGGAGAGCTAGCTAAACCAGTAGGTGAGACAACAGCTAATCAGCTAGCACAACAACAGCAAGTAAAATGACGTTGACTAGTCAGGGAGGGTCGGATTAACTACACACAGAGCCTGAGTGCGGCCGACAGATAAAACATAAACAAACAGAATGGAGTACCGTGATGAATGGACAGTCCAGCAGGCATCAGCTATGTAGCAAAGTGATCACGGTGTCCAGGGGGCAGCGGTGGATGGGACAGGGAAGCTAGACTGGCGAATATTATTCAGGCTAAAAAAACTGGCTGGCAGTGCAGAAGGTAAAAGCCGCTAGCAGTGGCTTACAATGACTAAATAGCTTGTAGCTAGTTAGCTGGTTAGCTTCTGGAGGTTCTTGAATGTGTTCTAAAAATTTTAAATAATAGCAATTCCTTATCACATTGGGTGAGGCAGGTTCCCGGAAGGTATAATCGAATTAAAAATCGAAAAGAGATTGAAAGTAAATATGGGTGTCACGCCTTGGTCATTGTATTTTGTGTTTTTGTTATATGTTTGGGTAGGCAAGGGTGTGACATGGGTTTATATGTTGTGTTTCGTATTGGGGTTTGTATTATTTGGGATCGCGGCTGATTAGGGGTGTTGTTAGGCTTGGCTGCCTGAGGCGATTCTCAATTAGAGTCAGGTGCTTATCGTTGTCTCTGATTGGGAACCGTATTTAGGCAGCCTGAGTTTCGCTTTGTATTTCGTGGGTGATTGTTCCTGTCTTTGTGTAGTATTCACCAGATTGGTTGTAATAAGTTTCACATTCCGTTTGTTGTTTTCGTCTTTATAAGTTATTTCATGTACCGCGATTCATTTCATTAAAGTCATGAGTAACCAACACGCTGCATTTCGGTCCGACTCTCTTTCTTCAACAGACGAACGCCGTTACAATGGGTCCAGTGAGTGGATGGGCTGGCTGGGGACGCGGCGATTCAGACAGTTAGCAGGCCTGTGCTAACAAGCTAACAGTTAGTAGGCCGGGGCTAAACAAGCTAGCAGTTAGCAGGCCGAATTAGCAAGCAAGCAGATAGCAAGGGCTAGAAAGTTAGCCTTTGGGGGACGTCGCGATGGGGGTCGAGTCTGTTTATGCCTCTTCATGCGGTGACATCGATAGACCGGTCATATTGTAGCCCAGGAGTATGCTTCGGTGGTAGCACAGGAGTTCTGGCCGGGCTAGCTTCCAGCTAAGTGGGTGGAAATGCTAGCCAGGAGTAGTCATCCGGGGTTGCGGTTAGCTAGTTGTGAAGATCCAGATGAAAAAGTTCCGTTTGCGGTGGGAATCCAGGGATAAAAATAATAGGTCTGTTATGCTCTGGTTAGAGTCGCGTTGCTCGAACTGGCGAGAGCTTTCCGAGCTAAAGGTTAGCTGATGACCGCTAGCAATGGTTTGCTGACTGTTAGCTGGCTAGCTTCAGTTGAGGGGTTCCGGATCCGAAGTAAATATAAATACTTTAGAAAAAAAGCAGATCCACGCGCTACATTGGGTGAGGCGGGTTGCAGGAGAGTATTTAGATGGTGAGGTTTAGAAAAATGTTTTAAAAGATATGCGAAGAAAAATGTTTTAAAAAACAACGAATATATACAAGGGACACGACACGACGTCTGACTGCTACGCCATCTTGGAAACCTTCAGGTTTACAGCTACACAGTAGCATAAGACATTGACTTTTGTAAAGCTTGAGTCGTGAATAAACTAACGGTGACTGAAAACTTGCATGGTTAATGCGGTGAGGCAAACGTCTGGGGGATATATGATCCGACCTTGAGATAAAAGGCCTGTAAAGGCGTTAGAGGGCAAGTGAGAGGGAGATCAAAAAAGGTTAGATCTGTTTTTGTTTTTTTAAACATGCCAATACTCTGATCTGGCAGTGAATGTCATCTATTACTGAGCATGGAAGAACATTAAAGTCTTTGAAAATATTCAAATAGTCCTATATTTCATTGAGAATTACAGTGGTCCTTTTCTAGAAACATACCGTACCTAAAGCCTAGATCATGTACTTTGTTAAGGGGATACTTACCCCCTTTTCAAACTGTGAGGTCAAGGGGTCCTCTGCAAAGATGTGGAATTTGATACTCTTGATGCTGAAGAGGAGGGCTGACTTGACCATGGTGAGCGTCTCATCCAGTCGGTTCCCACAGGCCACCACGGCCAGGTGCATGACCTCCTCAGCATGGGTGCGCTTCGATGCGGGCCGACCCACTCCCATGTCACTCCTCTGTCTGCTACAGGGATACAAACAGGGGCAATAAGTATGAGACTCTCCGCTTACAGAAGGCTCCTCAGGCTTGCTCATCAACTGTCAACAGAATGGCAGAGCCGTGCCGCTGCATAGCAACGCTGATACTTCTTCATGGACATGTCAACGGCCATGAGAACAGATTTGAACATGACAGGATGTGGTTTAAACACATATTCCAGACAGTACATAATCACACTGTTTCTACTGACAGACAGCTAACCAACATGTTCATATTCAAGGCCTCCTACAAGACATCCCTGTCATATGCTCAGGGTGAGCAGCACTCCCTCACCATACCCTTCTCCCTCTCCTGTAGTGTAGGTCTGTATATACCCACTGGGCTTTGTTCTCTCATATTCAAGGCGAAGTTGTTTCTATAGCAGACATAAAAATGCTCTCTGCACAGCAACAGAGACTGCCATTGAATTCAAATGGATTCAGCAGAGCAGAATAAATCACACTCTGAAAAAGAAAAATGTGTATAGCTCAACGTAGAACTAGACCTAAATCCTCGAGTTGTATTTTATGTACACACCATATGGAATGGTTTTTATGATGCAGGTAAACGTGAACATTAGCAAACGCAAAGGAAGAATGGTCCCAAAATCCTTCTTCAGAACGAAGTAGCCCTCATTTGTGTGAGGATTTTGGAAAGGAAACATACTATTCTGCCAGAGGAAAGTGCAACATCTACCCAAGAGCTTCATGTAGGCAAAGAATGTGTCTTTTAGTCTAACAATCTGAAGGGGGAAACTGAAATTTGACAGGTGGGTTGCAGGACAGTCTCCAAGCGTGACACTTGGTTTTCTTCATGGCTGAGGGACAATCATGCAACACCGATTACGATGGATGGCAGAGCTCAGAGAAACCTGTCCTCTAGGCTTTGATGGCAGAGGCTCTTTCAAGAACAATGTGTTTATGAACATGTACTGTGTACATTATTACTAGGGGGAAAATTATACACACAAAAATACTGAGGGATAGGCATATTGTCTTTTAACCTGCAACCAAACCATAAAAGCTCAGAAAATGTGTTGTTCTATGATACATACTGCATTGTGTTATAGATGGCCTGGACCAGTGTAATTAATGTTGTGAACACAGTTAGTTAGACCAAACAAAGCCCCATTATTTATTGTAAGAAGAACATGCTGCTCATGTGAGGTAATCTTACATAGTGTTAGAACTATTTTCCACCCATCTGGAAACATTTTAACAAACTCAGACTAGCTCTAAAGGGATACAAGGACTGCACTAATTATTGACAACAGAGAGTACTGTGCCTATGTGGCATTGGGCTCGCAACAATCTCTTTCAAATCATGAAGAAATACAAAACAGCTCAGAAGAGCACAGTGACAATATAGCTTACCTTAATCAACAAATCTGTCAAACATTACTTCAACTATTTAGAAATTCCATCAGATACGAGCCACTACTGCAATGTGCTGAAGGCTTGGATACAACTTGTGTGAAGGGAATGCTATCAGAAGTTTTAGAAAAATCTGGAAAATGTGTCCTCCCTATGCATAATGGATTTCAAACAGAGTAGGCTGGTGGGAGAAGCTATTGGAGGATGGGCTTATGTCTGTAATGGAACGGTATCAAACATGTGGAAACCACGTTTGACTCCGTTCCATTCCAGCCATTACAATGAGCCTGTCCTCCTATAGCTCAGCCCACCAGCCTCCTCTGATTTCAACAAAGTAACATTATCTTTGAGTGAATCATCACCCCTAGCTACATGCATTATGTTTAACAGATTTCCCAGTTACTCAACGCCAACCTCTGTCAGGAGGTACTTAAGTGAGTGAGCTACCAAAAATAGGAGCTTTTTCCACCTGATGAGGCCCACGTAAGAAGTCTCTCAAACCTTGTCAGGATGCTCGGGTAAGCAGGGAGATTTCAAAGCCCTGCAGAAAGAGAGAGAGCAGTCTCCAGTCATCCAAGATGACATTTTTATAGCTTTACATAATGCCAGTGCAACGGAATACCTTGTTGGCCTCGGGGGACACTGTTTTACAGGATTCCAGATGATGGGGCAAGGAATTTGTTTAAAAGGGCTTATTAAATCAGATGTAACCATTGGGAGTAAAGGTTTTTTTTATGGGGACAGTATCATGCATGACCTTTCCTTACACAATGTGTGAGACAGACTGAAAAATACATGCTACATTGAGCCTGGATGTGAAACATCTATCAGCAGTGGAATATATTGACCAAAAATAAGTGTTATTACAGTGTAATTGTCTACAACAAGATATTATGACTGTAGAATTTAGTGTGAGCTGGGACAGCTGATGGTGTCTGTTCGGGAAGCAGCTCTTCTCCCTACTTTTATCCACAGGAAGCAGAGTGATACATCAAGAGGAAATGGTTTGATAAGAAAAGATGGGCATGTTTGTCTATTTAAAGGTGTGTAAGAGGAAGTCAGTTGCGTTTGCAGTGATGAAGATGGGAAAATTACACGAACAAAATAGGAAAGAGTAACCAAGACAACATAATAGCTTATATTTTATGGTATTTCTATGCCTCCCTTTCAGCCCTCCCCCTCACCAGAACAAATGGTAAAGTGCCTGAAGCTATGGGAGATGTGCAGTGTTTTTTTTATTTATCAGAGCACTTACTGCTTTGTTTGCTAAACCTGCTTTGGTTATTTTCCTCCATCCCAATTGGCCTCCACCCCATTTCTCTTATCAGTAGAGTGCACATGCGTGTGGGTGTGGTCTCTGCCAGGACACTATGGTCCAGACTGAATGCTTTATAAATGCTTCCAACCAGATCACTGATCAAACAGGACATTGTAGGTGAAAGCAAAATTTACAACAGAAAGCATTGCCTTCAGAACATTGCCTTTAGAATATCAAATCTGGGCTATTATCATATCAGTGACAGCCATGACAGAGGGAATGGAAGGATGTTATGTTTTAGGAAAGAATTTGAGCAGGGCCCAAAATAGTATAATAGGAGACATAACAAAAAACAAGTCCACACCTGGACAGAAATAGTCAATGATGACAAACCATTGTCTAGCTATTGTCTGCAAGGCACAGGAAAGAGGGGATGATGGCCATCAGTTGAGGTCATCTATATTGGTGTACTTGGGCTTGTCTACTTTGAAGGGACATGGCATCACACATCATATTATACACATTGACAAGTTCAGCCTCTTGACTTGAAGGTGGAGAGTTCTAAATGATATGTAAAATGTATGCTCCTCAATCCCCAATAGTGTAATGACTGAGTCTCCTTGGACTAATGTATATTCCATCATCTTAAACTCTCTCAAGGTGACCTTTAAACCTGTTAACCACAGGACTTTAAAAAAAATGGATAAGCCCCAGAAACCATGGGGTAGAGAAGTCAGATTCGAGGTCAAACTCGTTGTTTACAAAGCTACACAATTAGAATATTTTTTACAACCCCTAGACACTTCTTTGAGCCGATGTTGGAACCAAATATGCACACAACTTACTGAATAGGTGATACCTTTACAATAAATGTCATACATCCATCGGTCATTTAGAACAATACATGTGATAATAAAAATAGGATTTGAATGACAAAAGCAAGTTTGGTCCTCTCATGACTGACCAAGCCATTGTTTGGTGCCAACGTCCTTGAACATAATTGAGCCTATGTATATTTTTGATGGGGGGGGGGGCACGTCTTCCTGAATGAATAAAGAGAGAAAGACGGGATACGTGAGGACTCATTCCATTACTTCCACAGGGAATAAAACCCATCTATCTATGTAAGCAGATAGTCATGCAATCCGTTAAAAGGTGAAAAAAAATCCCCATCTAACCTGAGACATCTTGCGTCTTTAAATGTGTTCCAAAACGTTGATGAAAAAAATAGGCGTGGATAAGAAAAAAACCATGAATCACATCAACATTAGCAGGCGAGTAATGGTGCGATAATTCCTTACCTCTTTGCGATCGCATTGCCTCCTCTACTGGATACTTTCGATACTTCTCGGTACGTGAGTGGTTGTTTGTGTGGAATGTGAAGTTCATCGAGAGTTTTTTTTGTTAACTTTGATGCAATATTGTTTCGAAGCCCCGAGAACTTCGGAAAATAGTTATCCTCAACTTCTTTCAAAGGCGGATCGTCTGCAGCATTTCCCCCAAAAAAGTACAAAAGTAAAAAAACTCCTAAACAGACAGCGATCACAACAATTTTACAATGAATTCTCATTGTGGAAAACTGTTCTGATGATTTGGAGGAGCACAATATTCCTCTTTCATGTCTGTGAATACGCAATAACAGCTAGAGTTGACATTCTGTTACTACTCCGTTGCATTGCGCCGGAGATGACCCAGAGCAAAGAGGAGGAGCTTTCCACGTCCATGACCATCACTCAGTGGGAGTTTCTATATTCTCTTACCGTAATCTTTAGAAGAGAAGTGCGAGATTTTGTTTGACATCACAACGTGAACTCATCCATCACAATGCATCAGTAGCTATGTTTACATTAAAGCTGTAAAATGCAGAAATCGCTCCGCCATTTCCTGGTTGCTAAAAGTGTAATAGTTTGTCTAATCTAAGTTTATTTGTCAAAACAAGCAATGTTTAGTGTAGAGAATCTTTGTACCATCTAAACCGTGAAGTATGTTTGAAATACCAAACATATTGTATTTTCAGCTGTTTGAAGCTGGTGTACAAAACCGAAAGTAAAAGATACACAAACGAAACTTACGAACGGGAAGCATAGAAATAGAGCACATAAAACAGATCTACAACTTCTTAGACTTGCTGTCAATGAGAATGACAGATCTATGTGAATTTGGTCAGGTTGCCCAAAAAGTGACATATTGCAGCTTTTACTTGTCCAGTGATTTTTTTGTCAACATTTAAAAAAAAGTTTGCATAGAAAATAGATTGCCTGCTAGGGTGCTGGACGTAATCATGTCACACCTAAAGAAACATTTTAAATCTAAAAAACCTAGTGTAGAATAAAAATGTAGTGGTTGAAGTGTTTCTCAATATACACAAGTTTTGTAGTGTTCAGTAGGAAAACAGTAGTGTTTCCAGTTGTAATCAGGTAGAGATTTTTACCACTTGATGTTGGCAGTAAATATGGTACTTGGTACTCCAGTGTATATTTGGCCTTGTGTTTAAGGTAATTGTCCGGCTGAAAGGTGAATTTGTCTCTCAGTGTCTGGTGGAAAGCAGACTAAAACAGGTTTTCCTCTAAGCTTTGGCCTATGCTTAGCACTATTCCATTTATTTGTATCCTAAAAATCTCCCTGTTCCTTGCCGATGACAAGCATACCCATAACATGATGCAGCCACCACCATGCTTGAAAATATGAAGAGTGGTACTCCGTGATGTGTTGGATTTCCCCCAAACACAGTGCTTTGTATTCAGGACGTTAAGTTAATTTCCTTGCCACATTTTTTGCAGTTTTACTTTTGTGCCTTATTGCAAACAGAATGCATGTTTTGGAATATTTGTATTCTGTGCAGGCTTCCTTTTCGCTGTCATTTAGGTTAGTAATTGTGGAATAACTACAATATTGTTGATCCATCCTCAGTTTTCTCCTATCACAAGCAATAAACTCTGTACCTGTTTGTAAAAAAATGTTTTACTACAAACACAAATGTATACATACAAACAACATCTTACAGATTCACACAAACAATGACTACATCTCATCTGCCCAGACCCGCAAGCTCACACCTCCATCCCTATTGCCTTTATTATTGTTTGCCACTTGGCCATAAATTGTACCAATTTGTTTTAATTTGGTCGCCCATGCTCTTTCAATATTTAAATAATAAATTATTAGATTTTTCCATTGCGTTCATGATGGTGGATTGATTTCCAAGTTTTTACTATTTGTTTTTTCAAGATGAGTGATGAGTGAATCGTCCAGCCCACTACACCCCAACATGCCATGTCTTGAAATATACAAACAGACAGATCAAATGTAAGTTTATATCATAGTACTTCTGACAGACAACTTTCTAGCTCCGCCCAAAATATTTTAGACTTCATAGCATTCCCAGAAAGCATAGATTATTGAGTCATAAGTTTTACACCTAATGCATGACTGCTGTAAACTCTACTTGTTTTAAAGTCACCATTGGCCTCATGGTGAAATCCCTGAGTCGTTTCCTTCCTCTCTGGCATTTGAGTTAGGCATCCTTCCTATCTTTGTAATGTCTGGGTGTATTGATACACCATCCAAAGTGTAATTAATAACGTCACCATGCTTAAAGAGATATTCAATGTCTGCTTTTTTATAAACCCATCTACCAATAGGTGCCATTTTTGCAAGGCATTGGAAAACATCCCTGGTCTTTGTGGTTAAGTTTCTGTTCTAAATTCACTGCTGGACTGAAGGACCTTCCAGATAGTTATATGTGTGAGGTACAGAGATGACATAGCCATAAAAAAACAGTGTTAAACACTATTATAGCACACAGAGTGAGTCCATTCAATTTGTGACTGATAAGCAAATATTTACTGCTGAACTTATTTAGGCTTGCCATAACAAGGGGGTTGAATACTTATTGGCTCAAGATAAATCATTTGATTTTATTAATGTGTAAACATTTCTCTAAACATAATTCCACTGGAATTGTGTAAAGGCTCTCATGTAAAAAATATTCCCAGCGTTGAGTAGTTCCCAATCGTTCTGATTGTGTTCTGATTATGACGTGTATTTTAAAATCTCACAGCGTGAAAATGTTCCCAGTTTAATAAATGCACGTGCGTCTCTATATGTAGAGGGCTGAGCTCGAGCTGATGTTTCTCTCACACCCTCTCGTAGTAGCGCCAATGTTTTTGCAATCGCAAAAAATCTCTCCTCACATCAACCCTCAGCATTTTGACGCGCGAGTCGGGTGTTTATATGCTGAAACAGCCACACAATCTCAGCCATCCACATAAAGAAATGCGCGTCAATTATTGAAGCGGGAACGTTTTCAAGCTCGGAGAAAATATACATGACGTCACAATCAGAACACAATCAGAACGATTGGGAACTATTTCACGCTGGGAAGATGTTTTACATGACACAGACCAGTGACACAAAATCTCAATTTAATCTATTTTAAATTCAGATTAACACAAAATGTGGGAAAAGTCAAGGGTGTGAATACTTTCTAAAGGTTCTGTAAGCATTAAGTGTGGAGTGGAGCTTCATAGTTAAGTGTTGACATCACATGCCCCACTTACCTAAACGTCAGGCTGTTACCATGGTTACCACATGGCTGGCTATTCATTTTGAAAGAAGTCTGACTACAAAAGACGCAAGAGTCTCTACAAGCCGGAATGTTGAATAACATGATATTTACACTTACTTTACCGGTTGTCCGTGCTGTAGATCCTTTTGGCGATAGGAGGTGGAGATAGGGTACCCACAGGAAAGTGTTTTTCCATGTTTTTGTAGTGTAACTTTTTTCGCACCGGTAGGTTCTGTCTATTATCTCCGTACACATTGCACGTGATGCAAAATATTTAAACAATAACCAAATGTAATCGAACGTAGTCGATCAAAGCGCGTTTCCTCTCAATCAGTTTAATTTTGTTTCAACATTTGTCATCTGCCCGTGTGGGACAATGTTCGGTCTGTGATTCGGTTAGGCTCAGCCATATTGTGCAAGTGTTTGTCTAATGGGAATTGTCAAGACTGAAAATAGAAAACCGGAAATACAAACAATATACAGAACAGCATACTTTAGGTCGGGTTGATAATGCTACATGTTATTGACGAGAGTAAGTATTTCACTCTCGGATTATGAAAGAGACTAGTAACCCGTATACCTTAAATTATTCGGCAAATATAATTTATTCGTAAAACACTTTCCATCATCATTTGTCACAATAAAGAAATTTAGGCGAAATCCACGCATGTCGACCCTAACAGTTTGAACTAGTAACTAGCCGGAAAGTTAAAAAATGTCTGTCGTAAAAATTAATGAAAACAAAAATTCGCTTTTTGGTCTTAATATTAGGTTAGCAGTGGGGTTAGGGTTAGCTTTAAAATCACATTTTAAGAAGAGAAATGGAAGAAATAGGCGGGGGTAATGACTTTGTTGCTGTGGTAACTCGTGACGACCTGGTTTAACAGATCTACCACCTCTTGGACTTGCTTTCAATGAGAACGACAGATCTATCTCAAATGTCCATGTGAATTTGGTTGGGTCGTTGAGGATGAATAACACTTCAAATGTTCACACGTCACTGTGTTTCATGGAACAGTGCAGCTCCAAGGGAATACTGAGCCTCCATGGGCGTGATTGGTCTACAAAATACCTTTGCAAAGTAGTTTGGACCGTATGGCACACTATTAATATCAAATCAAATCAAATTTTATTTGTCACATACACATGGTTAGCAGATGTTAATGCGAGTGTAGCGAAATGCTTGTGCTTCTAGTTCCGACAATGCAGTGATAACCAACAAGTAATCTAACTAACAATTCCAAAACTACTGTCTTATACACAGTGTAAGGGGATAAGGAACATGTACATAAGGATATATGAATGAGTGATGGTACAGAGCAGCATACAGTAGATGGTATCGAGTACAGTATATACATATGAGATGAGTGTGTAGACAAAGTAAACAAAGTGGCATAGTTAAAGTGGCTAGTGATACATGTGTTACATAAGGATGCAGTCGATGATGTAGAGTACAGTATATACATATGCATATGAGATTAATAATGTAGGGTAAGTAACATTATATAAGGTAGCATTGTTTAAAGTGGCTAGTGATATATTTACATCATTTCCCATCAATTCCCATTATTAAAATGGCTGGAGTTGGGTCAGTGTCAATGACAGTGTGTTGGCAGCAGCCACTCAGTGTTAGTGGTGGCTGTTTAACAGTCTGATGGCCTTGAGATAGAAGCTGTTTTTCAGTCTCTCGGTCCCAGCTTTGATGCACCTGTACTGACCTCGCCTTCTGGATGATAGCGGGGTGAACAGGCAGTGGTTCGGGTGGTTGATGTCCTTGATGATCTTTATGGCCTTCCTGTAACAACGGGTGGTGTAGGTGTCCTGGAGGGCAGGTAGTTTGCCCCCGGTGATGCGTTCAAACCCAGATTTAGCTGCACCCTCTCAATTGCTACGCTGGTGGCAACTGTTGGATAATCCCTGCAGTCTCCCAGGCATCACAAAAACCACTAACAAACAATATATTCTATGACTACATAAAAATATATTCAAACTCCAAATGTTCCCTTTCATTGAGGAAACTGCAAATATTCATATTTTTCCAACAATAAAAAAAGCATCAAAACTGCATTCCCGTGGAGCTGTTCAGCTCAGTGGTTCGTACACAAGTTTGTCATGATTATTTCTAATTTAGCAGAAATACAAACCGAATGTCGGGTTGATAATGCTTCCCTGTTAATATGTTGTATCAGATTACCTTCTACATCGGGGCAAAATTGTCGATCAACAGGTAAAGTACTTTGAAATGAAGTGTGTTAGACATTCTGACTTGTAATGGTGTTGTGACAGAATTCTCCCCCCACCCTTCGCGGGAACGCCCAGGCACTCAATACTTCATTGCTGCGACTTGATTGCTAGTTGAGATTTCAGATCACAATAGGCTGCGTCTAAATTGATTTTTTGATGTGGGTTTGATCGCGGGGGAGGCAGTAGTAATGTCTGCAGTTTTCTGTTTGGCTATTTGTCTAAATAAGTCTATTTGCCGAAATTCGTCACCTCTCCATTGTCTTACTCGACTAGTAGTTGTTCTGAAATGTTTATTGCTTGCCTACATTTTACTCCCTCTAATTTAACACATTAGTTATTAATTTTGATGGCCTATCCTCATGTGTGCCACAGAAAGTATATTGGGACTGCAAGGCCTGACACGTCAGAATCATTTTCAGCTAATGTTAACCAGTAATGTGCCACAGAAAGCACAATTGGAGTATAAAACAACATTTTTAGAAACATTTTAATGTTTAATTAAATAACCTTCCATATCCATATACATTTTTTTAATATCTACAATTATATTAAATTAGAAATTGAACATGCCACTGTTTTGAGGAGAGTGACTGCTATTTCCTCTCTCATGATGTTAACATCTTTGTCTGTATTTGAAAAGACAATCGATTCCTCCTTCAGAACACATTTAGCAAACTGGGGGAAAAAAATTGATGTGCATTTCAGTTTTCCCAAACAAAATTGTTACACTTAAGATTCTAATTCACAAGTATAATATAATTTGACAGTTCTGTTTTTCCTTTTAGTCCGTATACTTTCAGTAGTTTAATTGTACAGTACTTATACTCATACTTACTTTCAAGGCAAAGACCCCACAAGAACATATTTTTGGCATGGATGACGAAGGGTACCACACACCCATCTGGAGATATTTACACCCCTTCTCTCTCAGGAATGATCTGAACATATATGTTAATAAAAGTACAGCATTTTGAAACACTTTGATTACAATATAGAGATTAATAACAGAGGGGGATCTGAGAATGCAGGGATTCCAGCAGGGTGTGAATTGAAGTAGTCAAATCTGGAGCTGAGAAGGGCTTGAATGTAAATGACGTGATCATCTCGGATTATCTAATATCTGAGAATGGGCAGGCATTCCCTCGGATGAAGAGCATCTCCGTCTTGCTGATTATGTGCTGTCATCCAGGTGGAAATGTCACCTGCATATCTGATGTAGGAAAAGAGATACGTTGAATGTCCTGTGAATATGTATATGTACTATACGTGTGTGTATATATATATATATATATAATTTTTTATTTTAATTTCTATTATTATCATTATTGTCTTTTAAGGTTGATGGGGAGGGTGGAAGTGCTGAGGGTGTCCTATTGTGTCAAGTCTGCTCCTGCTCCTCCCCTCCCATGTACGAGGTCGCCAGAGTACTAACCACCGGTTCTGGCACTCATCATTACGCACACGTGTGAACTATGATTCACACCTGCACTCCATTATCGTCATAATTTTCTCCCCTTTATATGTCACTCTCCCATGTTCACTCACCAGTTGGTATTGTTATTGTGTATCGGTGTACTTTCTTATGTAAGTGGTGTTTTGTTGGTTTATTAAAATGTTTCACATGCTTCCAACTCACCGCCCCATCATTACATATTGAGGGCGACAGGACCTTTTGGGGGAGAGGATTCTTTGAGGCACATTCAGTCATAGTTTTGTTTATAATATTATACATTCTATTTTTCTTCTATTATAACTTTACTATGATTATGGATATGCACACATGTAGACTAATGGAGGGGGGGGGGGGATTTTTTGGCATGGAAGAAAATGGCCTTGCTAAAATCCTCTAACCAACCCCCCCCCCTAATTTTCTTAATTTTGTGGCTTGTCAAATACTTTCTGTGGCACACACTACTGACCAACATGAGCTACCAAAATTATTCAGAAGTGTGCCAGGCCTTGCAGTCTCAATAATTTTGTGGCTAGAGTCAAATACTTTCTATATAACAAACTTCACGTAGGCAACCGAAATTAATAATGAATGTATGTGTGTTATAATAAACATAGAGGGAGTAAAATGTAGGCAAGCAATACACATTTCAGAACAACTACTAGTCGAATAAGACATGAGAGAGATGACGGATTTTGGCAGAGATTTATTTATAGACTTGAAACACATAGCCAAACCGAAAACTTCAGATGTTGCTAGTGCCTCCCCCGCTATCAAACCGACATAAAAATAAAATGGAACGTAGCGGAACATGATCAGAAATCTCAATTTGCAAGCAAGTCGCAGCAATGAAGAATTGAGTGCGTGCGCGTTCAAGCAAGTCGCATCAACGAAGATTTGAGTGCGTGCGCGTTCACAATAAGGGCGGGCGGATTCTGGCAGAGCTGAGCTTTTCCGCACAATACCGGAATGCTGAGACGAGTGTAGTATTTCACTCTCGGATTCTGATATAGGCTGAATTTCTTATGAGGCTCATTTAAAAAATAACACGAAATTACCGCAAGTGACTGAATTGTTAATACATGTAACCCCCTACATAGCTATTGTTTGAGTAACGTTAACAGGTTTTTATTTTATCTGGACAGAAATTCAGTTGGCTAATTTAGCTAGCATCAGTTTTAATAAACATAACGTTATGCTAGGCATCTAGCTTACTCAGTCGCAAATATACTTGTAATCTTACCTCTACATAATTTAAATCAGTCTTTGGCCATTCATTTGAAATGTATTTGAAATATTTAGCAGGGTGCTACTGTAACAGTTCTTTGTAACGTTAGGTAATTTAACCTACGGTAATTGTAGGCAACTGAGGGGCTCATTGGCACGTGGAACGTAAACATCACATCACACTCTGCTACAAAACCGACCACACGGTGGAGTTGTTTGCCATTTTTCAAACGTGGTCTTGTGGATTCATAGGCCTGGAGCACAGGTTTTGTTCCAGCCCAGTAGTGACTGTTAAAGAGGACCCGGCAGCCTATTTAGGAGGCTCAGGTGAATTAATATGTCAGGTGCAAAAATAGGTATGATAGTGCAGGTGATGACTGGAGCCAAAGATTATTTACAAAATATACAGATGGTGATACTTGACAAAGTTGATTATAAAATAATAAACTTAGCTACTTAGCCAAAATAACTAGAGTAAAAAAAGGCATAACAAAAAACAGGTGAATTGGGCTGCCTGTGTAAAAACAGCCAGTGTCAATAGAATAAAAAAGAGCTAGTAACTTGTATGTTACTTTGACAAGCAGCTGTCAGATTCCAAGACCTAGACTGAGTAGCACCAGCATCCAAACAGACCTGCCTTAACCTGGCATAAACTATTCACACCTTTTAAACAGGTCAATTATTCATTAGCAATAGCAAAAATTCACATTTCACATAATAATTAATACTTAACACACTACACAATAGGCTATAACACAAACATGAACATTTCCAATAAACAATGACAACACCCACAAAGAGGGAGAACCAGATACAGAGAGGTGCGCAAACTGTGGCTAAAGCCGTGAACATTTTAAAATAAATGATAAGGATAACCAGACCCTGGCGTGTGTTGCTGGTACAAAAGTATTGAAGCTCTGTGAGTCCCCAATTCCAGGATATAATAAGAAATAAGTGGCCACAGGACAAGAGTAGTATGATGTCAAGCAGTGCTAAACATTGTGAAATGTGTATAATATCTTGTGTGCTAATTTAATTCCCCTGCTGTTTCTACAGCTCTCAGACTTCTGTAGATCCATATACCTGCAGGTGTTCTGCTCATTATGATGACTCCAGCGTTTGAGTTAAACCAGGACCCAGCTTTCCTTATCCTAAACCTCCATGTGCCCTACAGTAGAACATCAGAGTTCGATCTCTACATCTATGGAGATGATTTCAAATTCTACACCGAGCCTTACCTTCTCAGGTGAGTGACTGACCATCAGTTAAAGTTATGTGCTGCCAGTATTGAAGTCACTTACTTCAAGGATTTTTAAAAAAAGTATTAGGTCCACTGTATATAGTAAGTAAATGCACCATGATATGCTGTGAGTGTGTCAAAATGCTGATAGGCTACGTTCATGTTTAGTTCTAATATCAGATTTCTAACATTTTAATCTCTTATCAAGACTGACCTTACCTGGAAACAATAGTGGGGGGGGTTGTTTCTAAAATATATTTGTTTTTGTTCATGGAATTCTGGAAATTTTCGCAAAAGCCATAAAATAAAAAATAAAAATCACAAGCCATGAATTTTTTTTTTTTGAATTACGGGAACTTAGCTTTAAAACTGCTAAACGTTATCTTAGGGGATTCTTGAAAGTCGGGACAGTCCTTGTCCGCTAGAGAAATTTGATTTTTAAAGTAGTATTTATTATTTATTTTTTGCATTATTTGAGCTTAAAATGTACATTTAGGGGAATTTTATGAGGGAACGTTTGTTTTTGGAATTTTCTTAATATTTTCTGTTGTTCATTTCCATGTCGGCTCTATACCTGGAAATGCCCTTGTCCGGAGCAAAGGATCCCAATTTCAAACTCGCCAAAAAAATCATATTAACTGAAAAAGTACATTGTAGTTTCTTGCAATAGCCCTCTATGAATTTAAATAATATTTCTCTCAACTTTGATTCCTAAAAGATGTGTCCTGAGTTTTGGTTTAATCCGTCAGATTAGCAGTTTAATAGCTAATCTCATGCATTTCTACAAATTTTACCATGCGGCTGAGAGAAAATGTTGCTGTTTTAGAGCTCAGGGATTCTTGAAAGATGGAACAATTCTTAATTTTTTACTATTTAATACATTGTAGAATAATAGTGAAAACATCAAAACTATGAAATAGCACTTATGTAATCTTGATGTAACCAACAAAGTGTTAAACAAATCCAAATATATTTTACATTTGAGATTCTTCAAAGTAGCCAACCTTTGCCTTGATGACAGCTTTGCACACTCTTGGCATTCTCTCAACCAGCTTCATGGACTGCATTTCAATTAACAGGTGTGCCTTGTTAATTTCTGGCATAGTTTGAGCCAATTATTTGTGTTGTGACAAGGTGGGGTTGGTACACAGAAGATAGCCCTATTTGGTTAAAGACTATTTGGTAAAAGACCAAGTCCATATTATGGCAAAGACAGCTCAAATAAGCAAAGACAAACGACAGTCCATCATTACTTTAAGACACGAAAGTCAGTGAATCCGGAAAATTTAAAGAACTTTGAAAGTTTCTTCAAATGCAGTCGCAAAAACCATTGAGCGCTATGATGAAACTGGCTCTCATGAGAACCCCCACAGGAAAGGGAAGGAAAATCCAGAGTTACCTCTGCTGCAGAGGATAAGTTCATTAGAGTTACCAGTGTTCCCAAATAAATGCTTCACATTTATCAAATTTAATACCTTTATTTAACTAGGCAAGTCAGTTAAGAGCAGATTCTTATTTTCAATGACACCCTAGGGACAGTGGGTTAACTGCCTTGTTCAGGGGCGGAATGACATATTTTTACCTTGTCCGCTCGGGGATTCGATCTTGCAACCTTTCGGTTACAAGTCCAACGCTCTAACTAGGCTACCTGCCGCCCCAAGTAACAGACACATCTCAACATCAACTGTTCAGAGGAGACTACGTAAATCAGGCCTTCATGGTTGAATTGCTGTAAAGAAACCACTACTAAAGGACACCAATAAGAAGAAGAGACTTGCTTGGGCAAAGAAACATGAGCAATGGACATTAGACCTGTGGAAATCTGTCCTTTGGTCGGATGAGTCCAAATTTGAGATTTTTGATTTTTGGTTCCAACAGCCATTGTCTTTGTGACACGCAGAGTAGGTGAACGGATGATCTCTGCATGTGTGGTTCCCACTGTGAAGCATGAAGAAGGAGATGTGATGGTGTGGGGATGCTTTGCTGGAGACAATGCCTTTGATTTATTTAGAATTCAAGGCACACTTGAATTCAAAATAAACAGCATTCTGCAATGATACGCCATCCCATCTGTTTTGCGCTTAGTGGGACTGTCATTTGTTTTTCAACAGGACAATGACCCAACACACCTCCAGGCTATGTAAGGGCTATTTTACCAAGAAGGAGAGTGATGGAGTGTTGCATCAGATGACTTAGCCTCCATAATCCCCCAACCAACTGAGATGGTTTCGGATGAGTTGGACCGCAGAGTGAAGGAAAAGCAGCCAACAAGTGCTCAGCATATGTGCGAACTCCTTCCAGACTGTTGGAAAAGCATTCCAGGTCACTACCTCATGAAGCTGGTTGAGAGAATGTGAATTGTGCAAAGCTGTCACCAAGGCAAAGGGTGGCTACTTTGAAGAATATAAAATATATTTTGATTTGTTTAACACTTTTGGTTACTACATGATTTCACATGTGTTATTACATAGTTTTGATGTCTTCAGTATTATTCTACAATGTAGAAAATAGTTCAAATAAAAAATCAAACTTGAATGGCTGAGTTTCTGTACAGCACTTTGGAATATCAGCTGATGTACGAAGGGCTATATAAATACATTTGATTTGATTTTGATTTGATTTGAATGAGTAGGTGTGTCCAAACTTGACGGGTACTTTATGTACATACACAGTGCCTTCAGAAACTATTCAGACCCCTTGACTTTTTCTAAAATGAATAAACTGTTTTTTCCCCCTCAATCTACATACCCTTTAATATCAAAGCAAAAAAAATGTTTTGGTGCAAATGTACAAAATAAAAAAATGGACATAACACATTTACGTAGACCCTTTACTCAGTACTTTGTTGAAGCACCTTTGGCAGCGATTACTGCCTCAAATCTACTTGGGTATGACGCTACAAGCTTGGCACACCTGTATTCGGGGAGTTCGTCCAATTCTTCTCTGCAGATCCTCTCAAGCTTTATCAGAATGGACGGGGGGAGTCGCTGCACAGCTATTTTCAGGTCTCTCCAGAGACTTCGATTGGGTTCAAGTCCGGGCTCTGGCTGGACCATTCAAGGACATTCAGAGACTTGTTCCTTAGACACTCCTGCGCTGCCTTGGCTGTGTGCTTAGGTTCGTTGTCCTGTTGGAAGGTGAACCTTCGCCCCAGTCTAAGGTCCTGAGTGCTCTGGAGCAGGTTTTCATCAAGGATCTCTCTGTACTTTGCGCCATTCATCTTTGCCTCGATCCTGACTAGTCTCCTAGTCCCTGCCAATGAAAAACATCCCCACAGCATGATGCTGCCACCACCATGCTTCACCGTAGGGATGGTGCCCGGTTTCCTCCAGATGTGATGCTTGACATTCAGTTCAAAGAGTTCAATATTGGTTTCTGAGAGTCCTTTAGGTACCTTTTGGCAAACTCCAAGTGGGCTGTCATGTGCCTTTTACTGAGGAGTGGCTCCCGTCTGGCCATTCTACCATAAAGGCTTGATTTGTGGAGTGCTGCAGAGATGGTTGTCCCTCTGGAATTTTCTCCTATCACCAAAGTGGAACTCTCGAGCTCTGTCAGAGTGACCATTGGGTTCTTGGTCACCTCCCTGACCAAGGCCCTTCTCATCTGATTGCTCAGTTTGGCCGGGCTGCCAGCTCAAGGAAGAGTTTTGGTGGTTCCAAGTGTCTTCCATTTAAGAATGATGGAGGCCACTGTGTTCTTGGGGACCTTCAATGCTGCAGAAATGTTTTAGTACCCTTCCCCAGATCTGTGCCGTGACACAATCCTGTGTCAGAGCTCTACAGACAATTCCATCAAACTTCTTTGCTTGGTTTTTGCTCTGACATGCACTGTCAACTGTGGGACCTTATATAGACAGGTGTGTGCTTTTCCAAATAATGTCAAATCAATTTAATTTACCACAAGGTGGACTCCAATCAGGTTGTAGAAACATCTCACGGATAATCAATGGAAACAGGATGCACCTGAGCTCAAGTCTCATAGCAAAGGGTCTGAATACTTATGTATATAAGGAGATCTGTTTAGGGGAAAAACTAACAATCATCCAAAAGCAATGGGACCATATCTCGGTCAGTGCATTTGACCTAGTAATCAGATCTGCTTTACTGGTGATTAGGAGGATGTTCTCTTTTCTCACTAGACTCCACAGTGTGCGGTTAGTACTACAGCTAGTCAGAGATACTCTAGCAGGACCCGGAGTCATGGGGCTGATAGCAGTCAGTGGGATTGATCTCTGGTGCTCTTTAAGTATTACTAAAGTCAGTCAGTCACGCAGGCTTAATCGCTGGCTGTACTATTAGATGTGAAGGGCAATTTGAGCTGTCAGTGATATAATAATGAATGCCTACTTAGTGAGACTTGGCCTTTTTTTATTTTTTTATGTATTTATTTTATATAACCAGCTCATGAGGCTACTTTGATTCAAAGTATTTGTTACTAGTGTAAGTGGCAAAGCAATTTTATCAGTTAGGAATGGAACACTTCTGTCTCTCTTTAATTAGTTTCATTTCCAATGATCTCTTTAATTATGTTGGGTTGGTGGAGCATTAGCCTTTTGTACACTTACACCTCATTGGCCCTCGATCAGCGATGCGCTGTTTGACAAACTGTCTAAATAAGCCACTAACTGCTGCTAATAAACCTTCTGTAATGGGTATCCCCGTTTTCACTCGCAATTAGAAATCATTAAGATGCTTCTTTAGGGGCACACAGCCATGGCAATTAGCCAACTAGCATAAAGCATTTTTAAGATAAATACTCTGTGTTGAAAGTTTTATGAGTTCTTTAAAATGTTAAAACTGATCTTCTTGGCTAGACGTGAAGGAATGGTCACATATTTTATAGATTGTGTAGTCTCTCTTTTTTTAATTGCTCTTTTTAGAGAACTAACCCCCTACTTTAGACTCAATAGGTGTCTGTTCTGCAGAGATTCAATCATGCATTTATCATTAACATTTATTGTACATGTAAGGAGCCATATCTAATTGATTAACAAAAATTATCTGACGCTTCAGGACAGTTTAGAGGAAGACAATTCTATCCCATTTGCTTCCACATTGTCTACATCTATACACCTTGAACAGCTAAACAATCTATTGGTGCCACTTGTTTCAACTGCTCCCTGATGTTCTCTCTGTGATATGTCTCAGGTCTTCTTACCCTGTGCGTCCCCAAGGAGACTGCAGGGGAGCACTTTGAAGGGCTCCAGATGCTGACCAGTCTCCTGGGTCCCAACGGCTCCCGCTCACCCAAGCTTCTGTTGGAAGACCTGGGTATCTTGAAGAGTATCCTGCCTCCAGTTTTTCATAAGGTATCTATCTGAATTTCTTCTATCGGATAGGATTAAATGCATAGAAATAGATTGAATAGAATGGACTAATCATTGACTTGAATGGGGACCCCTGTTTTATTCATTCTAATTCTATGTATTTAATCTTATGCAATAGGCAAAATCCAGATAGATAACTTTCTAAAAACTGTGCCCTGGTTGATGATACTGTTAGATTAGATTAATTTAGCAGTATGTGGTTGGAAGCCTTATTGTTGTTTGAATGAAGCCCAATGAAACTGCTTGAGTAAGGACTGAGAACAGAAAACCCCACTGGATTTAGTCATTAGTGATTTTAGTAATACCATTTGGCTGAATGGTTTGGTTTCTCCCGAAGACATTGATGCTTTACATTACAGATGTGTGAAGTGGGAGTCTGAAAGGTGAGGAAGAGGATGTTGAAGATGGGTTTGACTGGCAGGTTGAGCAGCAGGTGGACATGGAGACCTTGAAGGAGCAACTGAATAAACTGCAGAAGTATGGCTTTGGGAATCAGAGGTCCGGAGTGTTCACTGGACTGCAGGTAAGGTCATTGGCTTGTATGAATAATGTATATGTAACAAAATAGCTGTAAAAATAGCTGTAAAAAACAACAATGTGAAACAAAGTTACTTTTGTCCTCTGAAGAGGTGGATGGGCCAATAACTATTATATATTTTTTTAAATAATACTTTTTTAAATTATTGAAGACAATGACTAGAAATTAGTAGTGGAATGGTTTCTTTTGGAATCACTGCTAGCAGGTTTAGAATGTGATTGTTATAGTTCACATAAGAAAGGCCAGGAGTTCTTCCTGATCATATAAGCAGGAAAACATTACATCAAGTACAGCATATGAAAATCTGATGGAGGATTGTCCAATCAGGAGGAGTTGAGGGATGTCCAAAACCCAGATAGGGCCACAGCATCAGAGAGGAGACGGGAAAGGCTAGACGCCGAGACGTCCATATTCTGCCATGACCATTACCAACCTGTAAGTTATCCAAAGAATAGTACCCCATAATTTAGTAATTCTATGACATTTAAATACTGCACGGATTATATACGTTTTATTACATTATAATCTGTCATGACACCGACCTGTTTGTCTCTGTAGTGCTGACCTGTTTGAAGACGAAATGATCCAGGGTCAGCTGAAGTTCTGCCCATGGTGGTCTGGTCTAAGCCCAGACTCCATCCTGCAGAGAAAGGCAGGTGAGCTCATCCTTTCTCTCTCCTCAAAAAGCACTACATGTAAAGGGATAGTCCATCCCCAAATCAGATGCTAACACTTTACATGAATTTGATCTTATATCTGTGGTATGCTGTAATTAATGTAGTAACCTATAGTTGCAGCTCAGCTCAGACAAAGTAAGATTCCCACCAGCAGGTGGTGTAAAAATACAGACAACAAAGAAGGAACTTGACTTGATAAAGTATGTTAATGTATACGTAATTAGTACTAAACGTTGTATATTCAGTTTTCCTAATTGTTTTTCCGGGTACTGTCAGTTGTGAGGTTGTGGTTTCGCAGTAGATGATAACATTTCACTGGATTGATGATGAGGTTGACATTAAGACTACAGAGTTGGTTCTTTAAATGTAATTTGGAGATGTTTCCCTGTTGTATTGGTTCATTTGGTTGCCTTTGTTTATAGAATGTATTCTGTCTAGAATAGATCCTCGTTTCAGTACTCAACTGTTAGACCTTTCCTTAAAATGTATATTTCAACACAATTGCCCTTTTCTTCCCAGCCACCCCCCTATCCAGACTCGTATCTATTGCCAGGGAACGAGAGTTGTGACATAGGTCGAGTGGGAATCTGGCAAATAGTATATAGTATATATATATATATAATATAATTGCCATTTCCTCACTCCCCCACAAATCCTCTTTCTCTTTATTCTTTCTCTGTCAGTCCATGACATATGAAATCGATGAGTCATTTAAAAGGTGTGATCCAGGGCTGGCTGGCTGGCTAGGCCCCCAGGTTTGTTTGTTTTCTCTTCTTTCTCAGATGAGAGCGATAAGGGTGTGTGGAGCCTCACTGCTCCACTGTGAGACAATTCAGTTGTGCCATCCAGCTCTACTAACAGCCTACTAATTCCTCTGCTCCCACCGCCTCAACAAACACATGGCCAGTAGCCCCAGCTTATGTTAGTGCAGGATGTCGTACGGTACACTCGGGAAAGGGTTTCGATAAAAACAGATAGCATTATGACAGTAGGGTGCGTTGGGTTGAGAATGCCAGGATCCGTGTCTGCCTAGCTCTGGAGAGATCACATAATGACCAACAGCCATCAGTCAATGCTACGCAGCACTGATACACAGCCCATTAGCGGCAGGCAAGCAGGAGGAATCCAGCCCTCTAAAGAACATTACATTTCCCTGCAGCTCTGTGGACTCCCTCTTCTCATTCTGCATTCTGAGATAGAGCACTCAGCCTTCCCCTGCCTGTCGAGTAGAGTGTTGGTCAGCAAATGTTGCTGTTTGCAGTAAAATCTTGATAGCATGCTTATGATTTTAAATGTTTCTCCAACCTATCCTGATTCTGCCTCCTCAACCCTCCTCTCCTCCCTCTCTGCATCCTTTGACTCTCTATGTCCCCTATCCTCCAGGCCGGCTCGGTCCTCCCCTCCCGCTCCGTGGCTCGATGACTCACTGCGAGCTCACAGAACAGGGCTCCGGGCAGCCGAGCGGAAATGGAGGAAAACTCGCCTCCCTGCGGACCTGGCATCCTTTCACTCCCTCCTCTCTACATGTTCCTCCTCTGTCTCTGCTGCTAAAGCCACTTTCTACCACTCTAAATTCCAAGCATCTGCCTCTAACCCTAGGAAGCTCTTTGCCACCTTCTCCTCCCTCCTGAATCCCCCCCCTCCCTCTCTGCAGATGACTTCGTCAACCATTTTGAAAAGAAGGTCGACGACATCCGATCCTCGTTTGCTAAGTCAAACGACACCGCTGGTTCTGCTCACACTGCCCTACCCTGTGCTCTGACCTCTTTCTCCCCTCTCTCTCCAGATTAAATCTCGCGTCTTGTGACGGCCGGCCACCCAACAACCTGCCCGCTTGACCCTATCCCCTCCTCTCTTCTCCAGACCATTTCCGGAGACCTTCTCCCTTACCTCACCTCGCTCATCAACTCATCCCTGACCGCTGGCTACGTCCCTTCCGTCTTCAAGAGAGTGAGAGTTGCACCCCTTCTGAAAAAACCTACACTCGATCCCTCCGATGTCAACAATTACAGACCAGTATCCCTTCTTTCTTTTCTCTCCAAAACTCTTGAACGTGCCGTCCTTGGCCAGCTCTCCCGCTATCTCTCTCTGAATGACCTTCTTGATCCAAATCAGTCAGGTTTCAAGACTAGTCATTCAACTGAGACTGCTCTCCTCTGTATCACGGAGGCGCTCCGCACTGCTAAAGCTAACTCTCCTCTGCTCTCATCCTTCTAGATCTATCGGCTGCCTTCGATACTGTGAACCATCAGATCCTCCTCTCCACCCTCTCCGAGTTGGGCATCTCCGGCGCGGCCCACGCTTGGATTGCGTCCTACCTGACAGGTCGCTCCTACCAGGTGGCGTGGCGAGAATCTGTCTCCTCACCACGCGCTCTCACCACTGGTGTCCCCCAGGGCTCTGTTCTAGGCCCTCTCCTATTCTTGCTATACACCAAGTCACTTGGCTCTGTCATAACCTCACATGGTCTCTCCTATCATTGCTATGCAGACGACACACAATTAATCTTCTCCTTTCCCCCTTCTGATGACCGAATCGCATCTCTGCATGTCTGGCAGACATATCAGTGTGGATGACGGATCACCACCTCAAGCTGAACCTCGGCAAGACGGAGCTGCTCTTCCTCCCGGGGAAGGACTGCCCGTTCCATGATCTCGCCATCACGGTTGACAACTCCATTGTGTCCTCCTCCCAGAGCGCAAAGAACCTTGGCGTGATCCTGGACAACACCCTGTCATTCTCAACCAACATCAAGGCGGTGGCCCGTTCCTGTAGGTTCATGCTCTACAACATCCGCAGAGTACGACCCTGCCTCACACAGGAAGCAGTGCAGGTCCTAATCCAGGCACTTGTCATCTCCCGTCTGGATTACTGCAACTCGCTGTTGGCTGGGCTCCCTGCCTGTGCCATTAAACCCCTTCAACTCATCCAGAACGCCGCAGCCCGTCTGGTGTTCAACCTTCCCAAGTTCTCTCATGTCACCCCGCTCCTCCGTTCTCTCCACTAGCTTCCAGTTGAAGCTCGCATCCGCTACAAGACCATGGTGCTTGCCTACGGAGCTGTGAGGGGAACAGCACCTCAGTACCTCCAGGCTCTGATCAGGCCCTACACCCAAACAAGGGCACTGCGTTCATCCACCTCTGGCCTGCTCGCCTCCCTACCACTGAGGAAGTACAGCTCCCGCTCAGCCCAGTCAAAACTGTTCGCTGCTCTAGCCCCCCAATGGTGGAACAAACTCCCTCACGACGCCAGGACAGCGGAGTCAATCACCACCTTCCGGAGACACCTGAAACCCCACCTCTTTAAGGAATACCTAGGATAGGATAAGTAATCCCCCCCCCCCTTTAAGATTTAGATGCACTATTGTAAAGTGACTGTTCCACTCGATGTCATAAGGTGAATGCACCAATTTGTAAGTCGCTCTGGATAAGAGCGTCTGCTAAATGACTTAAATGTAAATGTGATTACATGTCATGTGGGAAGGCTATATTCTTATGCTTTCACATGTTGACCTTCTTCAGCTTTTTCTCCCTCCCTCACCTCCCCTAAGACAAAGATATACAGGTAACTGCCAAAATACAGGAAGCACCAACATAGTATCTTAATAGGGCGTTGGGCCACAACGAGCCAGAACAGCTTCGATGCACCTTGGCATAGATTCTACAAGTCTGGAACTCTATTGGAATGTGACACCAAAATAATTTTTTGCACATGACACTAAGCATGATGGGATGTTAATTGCTTAATTAACTCAGGAACCACACCTGTGTGGAAGCACCTGTTTTCATTATACTTTGAAGGCCTCATTTGAGTAATGAGACTGTTACCTGTATATGTCAGCTGACAGATGGGTGTAGACACTAGTGCTAATGAAGTTGAAACCCCCACCCTGGGCCTGTGTGCCCCCTCTCTCTCCCCTGTGTCGAGGCCAGAGCACTGACAGGCCACAGCTGTCCACTGTGTCCAAATGACCAAATGATTAATCGGAATGGCCAATTAATTAGGGCCGATATCAAGTTTTCATTTTTTATACCTTTATTTAACTAGGCAAGTCAGTTAAGAACACATTCTTATTTTCAATGAAGGCCTAGGAACGTTGGGTTAACTGCCTTGTTCAGGGGCAGAACAACAGATTTTTACCTTGTTAGCTCGGGGATTTGTTTTTGCAACCTTCCGATTACTAGTCCAACACTCTAACCACCTTACATTGCACTTCACGAGGAGCCTGCATGGCAGGCTGACTACCTGTTATGCGAGCGCAGCAAGAAGCCAAGTTAAATTGCTAGGTAGCATTAAACGTATCTTATAAAAAACAATCAATCTTAACAATCAATCAATCTTAACATAATCACTAGTTAACTACCAAAGGCTCGTATTTCTGTGAGTTATTATGTTATAATTAAGTCTATGATTTGATATTTGATAGAGCAGTCTGACTGAGCGATGGTAGGTTGCAGGCTCGTAAGCATTTATTCAAACAGCACTTTTGTGCATTGGCCAGCAGCTCTTCGCAATGCTTCAAGCATTGAGCTGTTTATGACTTCAAGCCTATCAACTCCCGAGATTAGGCTGGTGTAACCGATGTGAAATGGCTAGCTAGTTAGCGGGGTGCGCGCTAATAGTGTTTCAATCGGTGACGTCACTCGTTGTGAGACTTGGAGTAGTTGTTCCCCTTCCTCTGCAAGGGCCGCTGCTTTTGTGGACCGATGGGTAACGATGCTTCGAGGGTGGCTGTTGTCGATGTGTTCCTGGTTCGAGCCCAGGTAGGGGCGAGGAGAGGGACGGAAGCTATACTGTTACACTGGCAATACTAAAGTGCCTATAAGAACATCCAATAGTCAAAGGTATATGAAATACAAATGGTATAGAGAGAAATAGTCCTATAGTAACTACAACCTAAAACTTCTTACGTGGGAATATTGAAGACTCATGTTAAAAGGAACCACCAGCTTTCAAATGTTCTCATGTTCTGAGCAAGGAACTTAAACGTTAGCTTTTTTACATGGCATATATTGCACTTTTACTTATTTTTCCAACACTTTGTTTTTGCATTATTTAAACCAAATTGAACATGTTTCATTATTTATTTGAGGCTAAATTGATTTTATTGATGTATTATATTAAGATTTAAAAAAGTGCTCGTTCAGTATTGTTGTAATTGTCATTATTACAAATACATTTTTAAAAATTGTCTGATTAAATCGGTATCAGCTTTTTTTGGGGTTCTCCAATAATCGGTATTGGCGTTGAAAAATCATAATCGGTCAACCTCTAGTAGAGTTGTATATGAGGTCATTTCCAGCCTCCTGCAAAATTAGCAGAGGCATATTTACTCCATGTCGCTGACACCATCAGGACTTTGGGCTAGGACCATGCTATGGGGCAAACTGCTCAGAAGACTGGAGGAACTATGTCACAAATTCATCTCCTTTCATCTTACCCCACCCTCCCTCCCCCCTCACACTTGATTGGCTAGGATCAAAGTTGAGATTAGTGAGTGCCGTGGAGATTGGATACAATTGGATGGAAGATCTAATGGGACATATGATGTCTCTTGGATGGATGGAGCGCTGCGGCTGCATTATGTAGGCCTAGTTAGCTTGTGATTTGACATTTTAATGGTAGGCAGTAATCCCACATTAATCCTGTTTTAAATACGTAACTCTTTAGTTCAGTTACATGTGGGGAAAAAACAGGAGTTATAGCCACTGATGCCCTCTTAAGTCTTAGGCTAGATATCACTGAATGACGATGTGCATGTATACACATTTTATTGCATCTTGATAATAATATAATAATATATTATATGCCATTTAGCAGACGCTTTTATCCAAAGCGACTTACAGTCATGTGTGCATACATTCTACGTATGGGTGGTCCCGGGGATCGAACCCACTACCCTGGCGTTACAAGCGCCATGCTCTACCAACTGAGCTACAGAATGCTGGACTGTATTAATGCTGTTCTAATAAATAGACAAAGGAACCTGTTTGCCAGCAACCCTATCCTTTTCCCTGATCATTTAAATGGACCAGGTCAGTGTTTGTTTTCTACACTGAGGCAGACAGCTGGATGTGGGCCAGTGGGGCACTGAGTTTCTCCCCAGGGTCCTGGCTGATCTCCCGGGAAGTAGGGGAGGTGTGGTGGGGGGAGGTGTGTGTGCTCTGCTTGGCCAGGCTGGGATGCTGCAGCTGCACTGGCGAGGGACTCCGGTACCGTCTGCAGGGATCTAAGCCCTGACGTAATGCAGCAGGAATCCAGTTCCCAGCGGAGCCAAGAGCCCAGTGCAGCCAAGAGTATAATTTGAAACTGCTGCTGCGGTGTGTGGGTCTCTGCGTGCCTGTGCGCTAGCCCACACACCCAGCGCCCCTCTCACATCAGGGGCTCAGCATAGGGGCTGTCCCCCCTCCCCACATGCACCCTACTCAACAGGCAAATGGAAGGATTGCTTTCAGCTGTTCCATAAGCTGCAGAGAAAGTGCTGACTTGAATCTGTTCTTGCAGATTTTCAGCTTGGTTTTCAGCACTGAAAGTTGCAGATAAAACTTTACCAATATAATTTGGGTCGAAGGGTATCTTGATCAGTTACTGAGGAAGAAACTCATTAGGGACTTGATTCTTTCCAAATGAATTGACAACATAGTAGTGTTCTCCTCCCACACTACAGGACATGGGCTTCCAAATGAATGCATTTGTAAAACAGGTCATGATGATTAGGCCTGTGTAAAACCCAGTGAGTGTACGTGAGGACTGCTGTTTTGCAGCAGTGTCCTCCACTGATGATGAGAAAGAGCAACTGAGGAAGTTCACCAACTATTTCTACTTCCTGGACAAGAAGGCCTGTGTCCAGGTGTGGCTCAGCCTGTTGGACATCATCCTAGCATACTGCTACGAAGTGCGCACTACAGAGGTAGAGCACAATGTGAGTCAACGACCGACAAGAGATCGTCACATTGCAGTTGGACTTGAGTGGCAAATCTCTACATCCTCCACCATGTCAAAGTTTTAACATGGGCTTACACCATTATTCTGTAGGGATCTTGAGAGCTCAATGTTGTCTTAATGTCATTAACCCCTACTACAGTCCTTTGCGGCACAGATGGAGGTAGATGTAAAGGTCTACTATGAGAGATTGTCTAGTTAGGAAAACAGAAAGGAAATTCTGCACACTGCTGCTCAAGCTCCAAGGTGATATTTATTTATAATAACTGTTGTGTATTTGGCATCATTAAAGTGAAGACTGTTATTTTATAAAATCAATTCTCTGTAATTATTATTAAGTGATTAAACTAATCATGTAAATGTAATTAACTAGGAAGTCAGGGCACCATGGAAAATCTTCAGATTACAAAGTTATAATTTTCCTAATATAACTTTTCAGATATTTTAATATCTGATCAATTAGTCTTCAAAGTAATGAATTATTATTTACCTCACGTTAGTCTCATTCCAAACGTCTGGTTGGTTATCTGCACAAACCCAGCCTTCACTATGAATCATCCATGCATCAATTGTCTTAATAATTTATTTAATAACTAAATAATCACAGAAATGCATAAACAAACAAACAAAGTAGATATGGTTACAAGGAAATAATAGGGGATGTGCCCTAGTGGGCTAAACCGATATGACACTTGGTAGACAAAGGGACTGAGAAGGGCGCGAAAGACAAAAGACACTACACGGTTGATAATTATAATAATTTAAATGCTAATCCTTTGCACATGAACACTCACTCATTCAGGAATAATTGCAATCAATATATATATTTACGCTCAGTGTGTCGTCATGATCTCTTTTGGAATCGTCTGTCTTTCTGTTGGACTGAACTTCTCTCTCTCTCCCATGAAGTCTTTCGTTGTTAGAATGGATACTTCAGAGTCCTATTCAGAGATGTTCTTATAGAATAGTTGTTTCGGCGGTTGTCGGTCTTGGCATTCAGTCCACATAAATTCTAGCTGCAGACTAGTAATTAGTACCGAAGATTTGCTCTTATTCTGTCTGTATCGATAGTCTCAGAGTTGAACCATTTCCACCAATGTAGCCAATGTTCCACGTGGTTTGGTTAGGAATTCAACAACCCGAGGAATGCATGGTCTCTACTCAAACCTTGGCCCTCTCAGTAATCGAGGTATGCTTGGACTGCAGTGGGCTTCTCCAGGTGGGGTTTATTTTCAGAACAGCAAAAAAGGGCTGCCCCATGGAGAGTGCCAATGACTTAGTTAAATTTGAAAGGGAATTGGATTCTCTTTTCATTAAACAGTTTAAAATCACATTACATAATTTCACAAATAGTTTAATCTTTACATATTCATTTTATACAATTATTAGATGCAAATCTCATAACGGAGACTCTTGTATAAACAGAGTTATGGTAATGTGGCTGTATTGTCTATCATGAGGTCACAAACATTAGACAAAATGGACCGGTAATAGCTGGATTCTCCACCGACCGTTTACACATTCTCCAACACATGGATATTGTTCAGTTCTCAAGTTCTGTGAGGTAGAAAAAGTTCCTTAGTTCTACTGTGAACCCTCTCTCTATACTGCATGAGGGAAGGAGTCTCCTCCAGGAATTTACGACCTGAGATAACAGAACCTGGGTGTAAGAGGGAGAGCGGGGGAAGGCACTCGCTATACCCAAAGAGGGCCACGTCATGACATAATGTTTCGTCCCTTAGGTCTTCATCAGGCATCCATATCACAGGTGGGGGTAGAAGGTCCTATATAAAGCGGCAGGAAGAAACAGGAGGTAAAAAAATGTATAACATAGGTTCACAATATTAACATTCAACGTATCAAAATATATGATGGCGGCTACTTTGAAGAATCTAAAATATATTTAGATTTGTTTAGTGCTTTTTTGGTTACAACATGATTCCATATTTGTTATTTCATAGTTTTGATGTCTTCACTATTATTATACGATGTAGAAAATAGTAAAAAAATTTAAGAAGGAAAAACCCTTGAATGAGTAGGTGTGTCCAAACTTTTGACTGGTACTGTACATAATTCGGTTAGACCTAGAGCTGTAATTCTTAGTACTGCTATGAACACATACTTTAGACAGCTACCTGTGAAGTCATCTATGAATGTTCTATTAACATCTGGGGTGTTATGGCTACTCCATAGAGATTCTGGAACAAAGTATACTTTTCCAGAGATCGTGTTCATCTAACATAAAGTATCTATAATGGACACTGGAGACTGATTGTTTAAGAGTGTGTGAGAGTGTGTTCTTGGTATCATAGCGTCCTCGCATGTTGTAGACCCATGTTGTGTGTTTGACACATTGATTCTCTGAAGTCTGTGTCGATATTGACCTCTGATCTCTCAAGGTGTTGAATCACCGTGGACCATTGGAAAACTCAGTGGCACTCTGCTGGCTTGAGGTAAGTATTAGGGGGGCAGTCTGTAATTATCATTGATTATACCACAGCATTGTTTAATACTTGTTTCTGATTGGCTATAAGGGCATTCTATAATGGACATTAAAACCAGATAATGTGACAGTTGGAAAAGATATCGGTACACCTTGCAATAATATGCGCCTACACATGCAGACCCCGTACCTGCTACAAAGTTACAGAAAGCTAAACCAACAACTGCACAAACTGAAATTGGATACATTGTAAACGCAGGTCCAACAAGGAAAAACTTAGTTAACTAGCATTGATTTGTTTTTGCAGAGACATAATTGAACGAACGACTGGGTTGTGTCTCTAGCAACCGAAAGATAAGAAAGTATGCATTTGCTTATAAAAATGAAAATATCAACAAACAAAAAAGTATTTCTACCTGTAAATTTGTGATTTCATATGGTTTTCTTTGGCAACTGTGGTATAAGTGGGATAAACGCCTCTGTTCTGTACTTTACCTTGGAAGAATGAACTCAGAGACTTGTCCCAAAGCCACACCTGCATTGTCTTGGCTATGTATTTAGGGTCGTTGTCCTGTTTGAATGTGAATCTTTGCTCCAGTCTGAGGTCCTGAGCGCTCTGGAGCAGGTTTTCATCAAGGATCTCTCTGTACTTTGCTCCGTTCATCTTTGCCTCGATCCTGACTAGTCTCCCAGTCCCTGCCACTGAAAAACATCCCCACAGCATGATTCTGCCACCACCATGCTTCAGCTTAGGGATGGTGCCAGGTTGCCTCCCGATGTGATGCTTGGCATTCAGGCCAAAGAGTTCAATCTTGATTTCATCAGACCAGAGAATCTTGTTTCTCATGGTCTGAGAGACTTTAGGTGCCTTTTGGCAAACTCCAAGTAGGCTGTCATGTGCCTTTTACTAAGGAGTGTCTTCCATCTGGCCACTCTACCATAAAGACCTAATTGGTGGAGTGCTGCAGAGATGGTTGTCCTTCTGGAAGGTTCTCCCATCTCCACAGATGAGCTCTGTGTCATGTATTGTCATATTATGTCTTGTTCCTGTTCTTTCTCTTCACTCCGTCTCCCTCTGCTGGTCGTATTAGGTTACCTTCCCCCAGCTGTTCCTCATATTCTCTAACTACCTCGTTCACCCTTTTCCCACCTGTTCCCTTTTTCCCTCTGATTAGGTCTCTATTTCTCTCTCTGTTCCTGCTTCTGTCTTTGTCAGATTCTCGTTTGAGTTTCTCATGCCAGAACCAAACTTTCGTCTTGTTTGCTTCACCCTTGTCCTGTCGGAATCTGCCTGTTCATCTGATGCTACGTGTGATCAGGTACCTCTGTCCTCTACGACCCACGCCTACCCAGAGAGACCAGGAGTCTGTCGCCGCTAACCCAGCTATTCTCCTCTGCTGCTAAGAAGGGGACTCTTCTGAAAATATCAGGACAGTATGATTCATTTGTCGCCCTCTCTGCGGGTTGTCTATTTTGTCAGAGTGACCATCGGGTTCTTGCTCACCTCCTAGAGCTGGCCGGCCGCCAGTCTTGGTGGTTCCAAACTTCTTCCATTTAAGAATGATGTAGGCCATTGTGTTCTTGGGGACCTTAAATGCTGAAGAAATGTGTTGATACCCTTCCCCAGATCTGTGCCTCGACACAATCCTGCCTTGGTGCTCTACGGACAAATCCTTCGACCTCATGGCTTCTTTTTTGCTCTGACATGCACTGTTAACTGTTGGACCTTATATAGACAGGTGTGTGTGCCTTTTCCAAATCATGTCCAATCAATTGAATTTACAATAGGTGCACCCCAATCAAGTTGTAGAAACATGTCAAGGATGATCAATGGAAACAGGATGCACCTGAGCTCAATTTCAAGTCTCATAGAAAAGGGTCTGAGACAACTTCTGGTGAAATTGGAGGGTGTGAAATTCAAATAAATAATCATAAAAATTATGGATATTAAACATCTAGGTACATACAAGTGTCTTAAGAAGCTTAAATTATTGTTAATCTAACTTCATTGTCCGATTTACAATAGGCTTTACAGCGAAAGCATGCCATGCGATTGTTTGATGGCGCCCCACATCAAAATATTTTTCAACCAGCACAGGCTTCATAAAATCACAAATAGCGATTAAATATTCACTTACTTTTTGAAAATCTTCATCTGATTTGCAAAACATGCATGGTCGTTTTGTTAGATAAAATCCTTCTTTATATCCCAAAAAGACTTGTTTAATTGGCGCCATCGATTTGAGTAATCCACTCGTTCAACGTGCAGAGAAAGGAATCCAAAAAAGTTACCGTTAAACTTTCTTTAAAAAAGTCAAAATATATTTCTAACTAATCCTCAGGTACCCTAAAATGTAATTAAACTATAATATTTAATACGGAAAGAAGTATGTTCAATAGGAAAGTAAAATTAGCAGGTGTGTGTCCTCTTCGTCGCGCAGGCACAGACTGATTTCCAACTCTGACTCCCAGTACTAAAACTTCTTCCTCGTTTGGGAAGAAACAAGCCTGAAACCTTGAACAAAGACTGTTGACATCAGGTGGAAGCCGTAGGAATTGCAATCTGGGAACTGGAATTGCAAATGCCCCATAGCTTTCCATTGTAAGAGCATGGGCACGGTTGGTTTTCTTTGGATTTCCTCCTACCATATCAATTTGTTATAGTCTCATACATTGTTTTAACATTTCTACAAACTTCAACGTGTTTTCTATCCAATGGTACCAATTATATGCATATCCTGGCTTCTGGGCCTGAGTAACAGTCAGTTTATTTTGGGCACGTCAGTCAGACAGGAAGTGGAGAAAAATAGACCCTAGCCTGAAGAATTATGTAAATAAGGTATATCAATGTTTTTTTTGTTGATACATTTGCTAAAATGTCTAAAAACCTGTTTTCAGGTTGTCATTATGGGGCATTGTGTGTGGATTGCTGAGTTTACATTTTTTTTAAATCCATTTTAGAATAAGGCTATAACGTAACGAAATGTGAAATAAGTCAAGGGGTCTGAGTACTTTCCGAAGGCACTGTATATATCCACTGATTGTCATCTCCTACTGGTACACTGGTAGCATTGTTTTAGGAGAAGAAGAGGCGGCCAGGTTAAAGCTATGACGACAGATTGGTTCCTCTTAGACCTGTGTGCATGTGTGGCTCGCGTGCATCAGAGTGTAGGTACAGTGGGAGTATTAGGGTGTACCCCGGGGCTGTGAACAAGCCCAGGTGTTTTTTCCCAACTGGAAAACAGACGAGTGGGGTGCGAGGTGGCTGTCTGCTCCCTGATCGATGGCGTTTGTGTGAAGGCACCAGAGGACGAAGAAGGACGAGAGTGTGCGGCTCATCTTAAACCTTTCCCTGTGAACCTGACAGTGAGGGCTGGTAATCGGACGCCTGAGAGATAGCAGTTTGGCCATAATGGTGATAATGGAGGAAGTGGTAATCTAATGACATCCTGCAGCTGCCTGAAAGCCATCGTCAGTAGAGCTGTCTGCCTGGGAGAGACTGACGGGACCCCATCTCTCATCCACTCTGTCTCTCAGCCGCTCTGTCACTCACTCACTCTCATCTCCATTCTCTCTCTCTATTCCTCTACTTTACCAAGTCTCTTTTCCCGTCTCTCTATTTAAGTATCCCCTCCCTTAGTATCGCTCTCTCTCTCTTCCCATTTCTCTATGTATTTAAGTATCCCCTCCCTTAGTATCGCTCTCTCTCTCTTCCCGTTTCTCTATGTATTTAAGTATCCCCTCCCTTAGTATCGCTCTCTCTCTCTTCCCGTTTCTCTATGTATTTAACTATCCCCTCCCTTAGTATCGCTCTCTCTCTCTTCCCGTTTCTCTATGTATTTAACTATCCCCTCCCTTAGTATCGCTCTCTCTCTCTTCCCATTTATCTATGTATTTAACTATCCCCTCCCTTAGTATCGCTCTCTCTCTCTCTTCCCGTTTCTCTGTATTTAAGTATCCCCTCCCTTAGTATCGCTCTCTCTCTTTCCGTTTCTCTATGTATTTAACTATACCCTCCCTTAGTATCGCTCTCTCTTCCCGTTTCTCTATGTATTTAAGTATCCCCTCCCTTAGTATCACTCTCCCTCCCCGTTTCTCTATGTATTTAACTATCCCCTCCCTTAGTATCGCTCTCTCTCTTCCCGTTTCTCTATGTATTTAACTATCCCCTCCCTTAGTATCGCTCTCTCTCTCTTCCCGTTTCTCTATGTATTTAAGTACCCCCTCCCTTAGTATCGCTGTCTCTCTCTTCCCATTTCTCTATGTATTTAACTATCCCCTCCCTTTCTATATCTCTCAATCTTTGACTGTTTCCCTTTTTTGTCTTTCCCTTTTATTCTCGTCCTCCCTTCCCCTGTCTAACTCTCACCCTTCTCTCTTTCCCCCCTCCCTCCATCTGCTAGCTGTTAACCAGCCTCTTAACCAGACAGACAGGGTTGGTGGAGCTGTTAACCCTTTACACTCGTAGCTCTGGCTCTGTGCTTCACAGCGCTGTATGGGTTTTGACTGACAGCCGTTCTGAAATTGAGTATCGCACGACAAGAAGTTGCCACAGCCCCTCCTGTAAGGTTTTTATGGTTATGAAAGTCCTGGAAAAGTAATGGAATTTAAAAATTTGTGTTTTCCAGGCCTGAAAAAGTTTTGGGAAATGATATAGTCTGAAAAGTAATGGAAAGTAATGTAATAATTTATGTAAATGTAATTTCTTTAGGCACAGTTTTTAAATATTTGATCAATCAAATACAAATCTACATTTCAGCCAGGATTGGAATGACACTTTAGCACGTCTGTTTTTGCGCGCATCACCTGCATGTCTGCGAGACAGCTGTTGCTCAAGGAGAGACAGTCAGACATTGCAGCAGCAGGTATGCTTAGCCTATAAAATATGATCGAGAACAGACTAATTAGGTAGCCAGTTCAAAACATAAACTGAGTATAGCAAACATTAGGAACACCTTCCCTAATATTGAGTTGAACTCCCTTTTGCCCTCAGAACAGCCTGAATTCGTTGAGGAATGGTCTCTACAAGGTGTCAAGTCTTCAAGAGGGTACTGGTTCATGTTGACACCAATGCATCCCACAATTGTGTTGGCTGGATGTCCTTTGGGTAGTGGACCATTCTTGATACACATGGGAAACTGTTGAGCATGAAAAACCCAACAGCGTTGCTGTTCTTGACACAAACCAGTGCGCCTGGCACCTACTACCATACCTTGTTCAAAGACACTTAAAACTTTTGTCTTGCCCATTCACACTCTGAATGACACAAAATCACAATGTCTCCATTGTCTCAAGGCTTAAAAATATTTGTAATTATTTAACCTGTTTCCCCCCCTTTTATTACACTGATCTGAAGTGAATTTAACAAGTTACATCAATAAGGAATCAGACTGACCAGGTGAATCCAGGTGAAAGCTATCACCTGAAAAGAGCAGGTGTTCTTAATGTTTTGTATACTCAGTGTATCTTGTACCCTCTAGTAACTGTTTTAGGCCTAACCCCATTTAGTCGACTGGTTGATTGTTTGGTTGGTTGTTAGGCTGTTGGTCGGCCAAGAGTTTTTGATCCAGCAGTGGCAAATATATAATTTAAAAAAAAGTTATGGCACATGAGACACGTCTGATTCATGCCTGTCTGAGTAGACTAATCCATTACGGAGACCGTGAAGATGGCACAACAGTATCACCAGTAGTAAGGACATTTATCTTTAATTACCATAATTTATCATCTACAATGTCTGTTTGGTTACAGTGATTTCTGTTAATGCATTCAATATATTATTATTATTACAGTCTTACTGTTCTCGTTGTACGAGTGAACACGTTTTGCAGAGCGCACAATCTAGCCTGTACTTGTGAGAAGTTTTGGTTAATTTCATTCCGTTTAGGAGTTGTCAATTTATTCATTATCGTTTGTTTAGAGCGCTCCTGTCAATCTTGCGCGAATGTAGGCTTATAAATGTGGCCTTCTGTGGATCTGGTACTTTTTTGATTGTCTTAACTCTCCATCACTGTGTAACCTCTGAAAGTAGTTTTGCGTTTGCCTCAAACAGCAAGTAAACTAAATCTGTTTTTACATCCATTGAGAATGACAATAGTCCACTAAGCAGGGAACAGGGGAAAAAAGGTCATGCTCTGATCCGGTGGAAACGTCATAAAAAAGGCCTATCTGATTACTTCTTATCCCTTGCACAAATAGCTTACAGCTGTGTCTGTCTGTCAGGAGCTCACTGGTACAGGAAACTCTGAGGGCCCAGAATATTTTAGACAATGTTGCAAGTTTGCTAGCACAAGCTTCATCCAGACTAAGTTAATAATTGATACAATGTTTCAAGTTCTTTGCAGACAGGCCATGCGTAGCCTATGTGATTTATATGATATTTATTTGAATCAATACATTTTCTAATGGCGGGTTGCAAGGTTTTTATTTGTTGCCTATTTGTAGGCTATTTTCACATTTTGCCAATGGCAATAAAGTTACTGTAACGGCGTTAGTCTGTTGAATGAAGAGAGTCGTACCGAAATGCAGCATGTAGGTTACTCATGACTTTAATGAAATAAATCGCGGTACATGAAATAACTGAATACTAAATACAAAAACAACAGAACGGAACGTGAAACTAATTACAGCCTATCTGGTGACTACAACACAGAGACAGGAACAATCACCCACGAATTACAAAGTGAACTCAGGCTACCTAAATACGGTTCCCAATCCGAGACAACGAGAATCACCTGACTCCAATTGAGAACCGCCTCAGGCAGCCAAGCCTAACTAGACACCCCCCTAATCATACACAATCCCAATGCTAATAAAACCCCAATACGAACCCAACACATAAACCCATGTCACACCCTGGCCTGACCAAAATATATAACAAAAACACAAAACATATTGACCAAGGCGTGACAGTTACTTTTAGATTTGTAACATTTTCATTTAGAATTTTGATTAACCACATGAAATTGATTTTGTAGATATGATGACTTTATTATACATGAAATTAATCTGTTCCACGAAAATGTGCATATGAAAATAACAACTGGCACGCAGATCAGTTAAATTTGTACCATAACTTGACACTCCAAATGGAAAAGATTGCAGACCATTGGTGTAGCCTATTTCCGTCAACTTCATGCCTCTTTTCTATGCTCAACAAAATTACTATATGTTTCTTTGAATTACCTTGTGAAAGCTTAACACTGTAAAATCATATTTTATTACTTAGCTAGTCATGCTGGCAATGGAACAAGCTTTAAAATCATGCCCACTTGACCCAGATTGCGATTTATGATGGTGTGATGGTGGGGATGCAGGGTTGTGTTCCAAACTAAGCAACTAAAAGTGTGCTTGTTCTACTTCCTCAACGGCACAGCTAGGAGAGCTCAAAAAAGTACTTTATAGTTGAAGATTTCTTTGAGTCATCAAAGTACATTGGAATTGTTTAGGAACTGTGCACACTTTGAAGAGGTGTGTGGCCACTTGTAGACACCAGTTAGACCTCTCACTTAAACGTTGTCATTTTTGTTATCTTATGTTGCACCTACTCCACATTCTTCAGGAATAGTCTTATCATGTTACTGAATGTATCCAGAGTATTTTCAGATTATGTTATCAACAAATACGGCAAATCATAATAAATGTAAAGTGCACATAAAATCAAGTGTTATCTTTTGGATTCAATCTGTGGCAGGTGAACTGTTGTGTCCTCACAATTTCCCCATTATCTCCAAACTGTTCTCTTTCAATTGCTACCATGGTTATGCATTTCATATTTCTTCTGTAACAAACATTTCAGTTGTCCATATAGGCCAATTCCTACGAGCGTAAAGGGTTAACCAACCTCCTAACCATTCAGACAGGCTTGGCGTAGCTGTTAACAAGCCTCGTAACCATTCATACATGGTTGGTGGTTGGTGTGCAGCTGAGTCTTATTTACAGGCAGGCTGCTAAACAGCCCCAAGGGAGAGGGGATGAGCCCTGATGACATGCAAGGAGACAGTCTCTCTCTCTGAGCGCAGTCTTAACAAGCCAGAGAGGATGAATAAAAAAGGAAAGCAGAGGGTTCTCTCTCAGCTCTTTTGTCCACCGATTCAGAAAAAGCATTGAGCTGAAAAAGTGATTAAGGACCACCAACAATTAAAGGCTGCGGCTGCAGAAGGTGTTTAAGAGTTCCTTGCCTATTTCCCCCTCTTTAAAAGGGAAGTCGTTAGTTTACCAAAGACTGCAATTAGGAGTGGGCAAGCCTGCTTAGTGCTGGAGGGAAGGAGGAAAGCAAAAGGCTGCTGAGCCAAACTTTTTAAGATTAAGTCCCTTTTTGAATGTTTAGTGTCTGGCCATGATGAAAATGCATGCAATTTTGTTTGTTTTATTTCAGAAGTACAGCTCATTGCAGAAGGTCCTGGTGGCCTTCGGGAGGAGGGTGTCACCCGCTTTACAGGCACTTTGCCCTGGTCTCTGCAGCCATGCAGGATGCAGCTCGGATCTTCCAGTCAGGTGAGTCTAGACTAGATGATGCCCTCTGTGACCACTCACCCCTGCCCTGAGGCTGCCAGGCACCTCCACACCTTAGTGGCCTGTTTGTCCACGCTGCTTAGAGCAGTATTGGCGGCCTCAGTGTTGTGCCCAAATAATAAAGCCCTCAATATGGCCTCGTCTACCCCCAATTAATGTGACAGCATAGTTATGCTTAATTTTAAAGGATTGCTTTAGTACCACTCTCTTTACTCTGACCAATGTTTTGATGGGAAATTGTGATTTAATGCATTTCTGTCGGAAGGCAAAGCCTGCCTGGTAGCTGTGGGCTGCAGCTTGTCTGTTCAATGCTTTGGAGACTGACAGAAAGACTGCTTTACAGCCAACATGCACCCAAATGCATACATCACCATAGCACCACAAGCAGAGAAGAGCAGCCCGCATACAAGCAGAATATTTCCTGCTCAAAACAATGCACTGAATAAAGTATCTAGAGAAAGGCCTCTCATTCGTGCTACAGTATAGCATATGTGTAAAAGAAATATCTCCAACAGAGTTGTCTGTCTGATTCAACTTCTAGAAGCAGGAAGTGTGTTTCTGTTCCATACGGACTCAAACTGTTGACTTTGATATCGTCCAGCACAAAGTAATCTTTAAATCAAAGCCCCGCAGGTAGGTAGATGAAGGCTCTGCGGTGTACACATTTAGGATGTCTGTGGGGTGAGATTATCCAGTTTGTGATGTTTCGAACGTTCGTCAATGTCTGCAAATTAAAGGTTATTTTAAGCTCCAGATTAGCATTTTTCCGCGCCTCATTAGGTAAGGAGATGAGCTGATCAGATGACTGGAAGAATCCCACTTAGTCACTGTGAAGGAAGCTTCCTTGTACTAGACTTCACTATCTACCTTAATTCTCTAGAAACAAACACACAACTTCACTGTTATGCAGGTGAATGAGGACCCAAAAGCGACTTAGCGAAAACAGAGTCTTTAATCCAGTAAAGTAAAATACAATCAAAAAACACAACTTCCACTCGTAATGATGAGAACCGACTGGAGACTCGATCTTGAACAGCAGGTTGCCTCGGGAAGGCACTTGAACCTAGCAGACTCAGACACCTGCTCACCACGCAGCATCTGAGGGAAACACGACACGACTGGGCGATACACAAACACAGCACGGTGAACAATAGATACAAGGATCCGACAGGACAGGAACGGAAAACAAGGGAAGAAATAGGGACTCTAATCAGGGGACAAAATAAGGAACAGGTGTGGGAAGACTAAATGATTGATTAGGGAATAGGAACAGCTGGGAGCAGGAACGGAACGATAGGGAGAGGAGAGAGAGGGAGGGGGAGAGAGAGGATAGAAAAAGGGAACGAACCTAATAAGACCAGCAGGGGGAAACGAACAGAAGGGAAAGCATAATGACAAGACAATATATGACAAAACATGACAGTACCCCCCACTCACCGAGCGCCTCCTGGCGCTCTCGAGGAGGAACACTGGCGGCAACGGAGGAAATCATAGATCACACGGTCCAGCACGTCCCGAGAAAGAACCCAACTCCTCTCCTCAGGACCGTAACGAAAAACGATAAAAAGGGAAACTAGGGTACTACTCTAAAAAAAAAAAAAATGAGACACGGGTAGAGAACTGAAAACTTTAGAGCAAACAGGACCAAACAGGCCAGGAGAGTAACAACTAGGGACAGACTGAGACACAGCAAGGGCAGGAACAAGAACAGGAGAGATGCGATGGCAGGGAACAGACTGAGACACAGCAAGACCAGGAGCAGAAGCAGAAAAATACGCACAAGGGTGGACCCCATCGTCAGTATCGGAGCGCTGGGACAGAATGGCTCCCACGCCCACCCCCGACGCGTCAACCTCAACAATAAACTGCTTAGTGACGTCAGGTGCAACAAGGATAGGAGCGGATGCAAAACGCTTCTTGAAGAGAACAGGACAACAATCATACGACCGGTGAGGAGGAAGGGAGTTGGTTCTGGACCGACTGGAGACCGTGCGCAGACCATGATACTCCTCCGGCACTCCTGTCAAATCACCAGGTTCCTCCTGAGAAGAGGGGACAGAACAAACAGGAGAAATAGCAGACATTAAACACTTCACATGACAAGAAACGCTCCAGGAAAGGACAGAACCACTAGACCAATCAAAAGAAGGATTATGACACACTAGCCAGGGATGACCCAAAACAACAGGTGTAAAAGGTGAACAAAAAATAAAAAAAGAAATGGTCTCACTATGGTTACCAGATACAATGAGGGTTAAAGGTAGTGTTTCATATAATATACTGGGGAGAGGACTACCATCCAAGGCAAACATGACCGTGGGCTCCCCTAACTGTCTGAGAGGAATGTCATGTTCCCGCGCCCAGGCTTCGTCCATAAAACAGCCCTCTGCCCCAGAGTCTATTAATGCACTGCAGGAAGCTGCCGATCCGGTCCAGCGTAGATGGACCGGTAAGGTAGTACATGTACTTGACGGAGAGGACCGTCTAGTAGCGCTTATCAGTCGCCCTCCGCTTACTGATGAGCTCTGGCCTTTAACTGGACATGAAATGACAAAATGACCAGCGGAACCGCAATAGAGACAGAGGCGGTTGGTGATTCTCCGTTCCCTCTCCTTAGTCGAGATGCGAATACCCCCAGCTGCATGGGCTCAACACCTGAGTCAGTGGGGAAAGACGGTAGTGTCGGAGAGAGGGGAGACACAGTTAACGCGAGCTCTCTTCTATGAGCTCGGTGACGAAGATCTACCCGTCGTTCAATGCGAATAGCGAGTTCAATCAAAGAATCCACGCTGGATGGAACCTCCCGAGAGAGAATCTCATCCTTAACCTTAGCGTGGAGTCCCTCCAGAAAACGAGCGAGCAACGCCTGCTCGTTCCAGTTACTGGAGGCAGCAAGAGTGCGAAACTCTATTGAGTAATCCGTTATGGATCGATTACCTTGACATAGGGAAGACAGGGACCAGGAAGCTTCTTTCCCAAAAACTGAGCGATCAAAACCCTTATCATCTCCTCTTTAAAGTTCAGATAATTGTTAGTACACTCAGCGCTTGCCTCCCAGATAGCTGTGCCCCACTGCCGAGCCCGACCAGTAAGGAGTGATATGACGTAGGCAATCCGAGCTCTCTCTTGAGTATGTGTTGGGTTGGAGAGAGAACACGATATCACACTGGGTGAGAAAGGAGCGGCACTCAGTGGGCTGCCCAGAATAACAAGGTGGGTTATTAACCCTAGGTTCCGGAGGCTCGGAAGAACCGGAAGTAGCTGGTGACACGAGACGAAGACTCTGATACTGTCTTGAGAGGTCGGAGACCTGAGCGGCCAGGGTCTCAACGGCATGCCGAGCAGCAGACAATTCCTGCTCGTGTCTGCCGAGCATCGCTCCCTGGAACTCGAGAGTAGAGTAGAGAGAATCCATAGTCGCTGGGTCCATTCTTGGTCGGATCCTTCTGTTATGCAGGTGAATGAGGACCCAAAAGCGACTTAGCGAAAACAGAGTCTTTAATCCAGTAAAGTAAAATACAATCAAAAAACACAACTTCCACTCGTAATGACGAGAACCGACTGGAGACTCGATCTTGAACAGCAGGTTGCCTCGGGAAGGCACTTGAACCTAGCAGACTCAGACACCTGCTCACCACGCAGCATCTGAGGGAAACACGACACGACTGGGCGATACACAAACACAGCACGGTGAACAATAGATACAAGGATCCGACAGGACAGGAACGGAAAACAAGGGAAGAAATAGGGACTCTAATCAGGGGACAAAATAAGGAACAGGTGTGGGAAGACTAAATGATTGATTAGGGGAATAGGAACAGCTGGGAGCAGGAACGGAACGATAGGGAGAGGAGAGAGAGGGAGGGGGAGAGAGAGGGATAGAAAAAAGGGAACGAACCTAATAAGACCAGCAGGGGGAAACGAACAGAAGGGAAAGCATAATGACAAGACAATATATGACAAAACATGACATTCACCTGTTATAATGGGCCGTTTCACTCTCTCCTGACGCTGGACATTAGTTAATAAATAGTCACATACCCAGTTGTTTCTGTGCTGGAAAATGCAACCAAGCCTAACTGATGATATTAGTCTAAGCAGGCCAACAACAGCAAATACGTCTCTTCATTTGAATGAGTTTCCCTCTGCAAGTTCAACAACATTTTTTTCAGGCTTGTAATTGTCTTTATTTCCGTGCAGCAGCATCAGATCGAGTGAGAGAGTGAGTGTGGGTAATAGGGCTCTCGTTAATGAACTGTAAAGCTACAGTAATGCAGCCTGGCTGGTGTACGTCTGAGAGGGCACCACACGTTTCCTCCCAGCATTACTGCGCACAGCTAATTCATTTGTCAGGATAAGGCAAATGAAAATGTGTGCTCTAATTTGAGGCACTTAATTTAAATTGCCGTGAAAGCAAACTTTGGTAGATATTAGGAAAACAAACTCATTAATGTCTTGGGGGAGCGGCAGGTTAAGACCTTGAAAGAAATGTTATCCTGGGGGTAAATATTTGAACTGCCCTCTGCCAGGGCAGACTGGGATAAAAATTCAACCCTGGCATTTCAGCCACACTGCGCGCGGTGTCTGTCACTGTGTCTGTCTGTCACTGTGTCTGTCTGTCACTGTGTCTGTCTGTCACTGTGTCTGTCTGTCACTGTGTCTGTCTGTCTCACTGTGTCTGTCTGTCTCACTGTGTCTGTCTGTCTACTTTTCCTTGTTCTCATCTGTTGGTACTCTGTGTCAGTCACTCTGTCACTCTGTCACTCTGTCTGTTAATTGCTATGATATATAGAGCCAACATATTGAGGAACTGGCAATACATCAAATCCACTACACTCACCTCTGAGCTGTCTCTGCTAAGCCTAGCATCCATTCCCACAGATCACTTTACCTCTGCTTGGCCCAGCAACATCCTAGTTGTGAATGAAGAAAGATGACAAGATAAATGCCTAAATGATGATCATTGGCTCATAATACCTTATGAAAGCCTAACTACTTATATTGCAAATATAAGTGCCTGGCTATCATACATGTCCCCCCTATCCTAACGGTTAATTATTATTACAAATATATGTGTGTGTGTGTCTCTCACTCAGTCTCTGTTGTTTCCCTACGTCCACTATACTTGATGGCTGCAGCAGCAGCTGTCTGTGCTGCAGTGCCTATCATCACTGGGACCAGAAGACCAGGGGACCACACTGCATGTGCTGGGCCTAGCAACCCCCTACCTGCCAGTTGATTGATATTTTGGCTCAGTATTATATATTACAAACCGTTTGCTCACCATTTATTAATCATTACTCCCACATTTGCAAATGTTAGTAAGCTAGTTATTCACACTCATATTTCCTTAAACATCCTGTGTTTGCTTCTGTGAGAAATTACACTGGTCACTTAAAGCATTTATAAAGTATTTATCAAATATAAATAGCACTCACTTTAGATTAGGGACTGCAAAAAGACCTTACGGATGATTAAATGGTTTATTAATGTGAGAGTAATGATTACTAAATGGTGAACATACAATTTATAAATGCCTTATGGTTTATTATGGATTCTTAAAGTGTTACCCATTCTAGTTGTAAAAGAATAAACACATATATTTGACAAAGAACAAAATCACTGAATAAATGACTTGTAGATGACCATTGAGGTAATATAATACCTTAGAACAGCCTAACTACATATTTCAAATTAGTGCATGTCAAGTGTTACCTCCTGCCCACTTAGTGTTTACATATTAGGCTACATAATTCAATAGAAGAAAACAGAGAGAGAGAGAAGGAGAAAGAGAGACGGACAGTTCCTTAATGGTTTGACTGTATAATTGGCTACATTAAGGAACAGTCAGTCTCTCTCCTTCACTCTCTCTGTTTTCTTCTAATGAATTTAGTATAGAACCTTCTGTGTTTGTCAAAGAATGAAGCCGGGACTAGTTTATGTGAATGGATTTCCAGCTTTGACTAGTTTGACAGTTCTGCGCATGTATGCATATCTTTCTGCCAAGAAGTGACGGACCTTTCAGTGAATGAAATAAGCGGGAGATAGGCGGGACTTTCCAGCCTTCAGTTTAATGGCTTTGTAATGTTATCCCACACCAAGGTCACTTGTTACTACAGCTCATAAACCCTGAAGAGACTGAGATTCAGAAGCGATTAAACATTGATCAAACAATGAAAATACACAGACAGTCCCCGAAATGACTATTATTGTAATACATGTGTTAAGTAAAAAATATTTGTGTTTAGTAAAAAGCACTGTATAAATGTCTGGTAGATGGCTATTTCCTTACCTACTGTATGTGTTATAAAAGCCAATCTCACTACTTGTTAGGCTATATTGCAAGTAGCCTAGTGTGTAAATGTTCCCCCGAATCCCCCTTCCCTAATTAGCCTATATTTCATACACCATACAACCAAAATATTAGGCCTGTCTGTGTCAGTGTGCGTTAGTGAGTGTGTCCGTCTGTTTTCTTCCTACCTTGACTGCACCACAGCAGCTGATCTGTCATGTCTCACAGACAAAGTACATGGACCAGCAGAGCCAGAACTTTTTGCAAATAAGTAGGTTCATTTCACACATCAAGCCTTTTTTGGTCTCTGTTTCTGTTTTGACTGATTGACTGGCAGAGAGTCAGAGCGGTTCTCACACTCTTTGATGATGCGCATTTAAATTGTAATGTGAATTTGCGCCACCTCAGCTCAGCCAATCACAAAACCGGGCCGACACATTTTGGGAGTGGGGCTGGCCGTTGCCCACTAGCCAGCCAAATGCTCAATATACACTGGGTGTACAAAACATTAAGGACCCCCACACCCCCCTTTTGCCGCCAGAACAGCCTCAATTCGTCAGGGTATGGATTCTACAAGGTGTAGAAAGCATTCCACAGGGATGCTGGCCCATGTTGACTCCAATGCTTCCCATAGTTGTGTCAAGTTGGCTAGATGTCCTTTGGGTGGTGGACTATTCTTAATACACACGGTAAACTGTTGAGCATGAAAAACCCAGTAGCGTTGCAGTTCTTGACACAACCGGTGAGCCTGGCACCTACTACCATACCCCGTTCAAAGGCACTTAAATCTGTTGTCTTGCCCATTCACCCTCTGAATGGCACACATACACAATCCAGGTCTCAATTGTCTCAAGGCTTAAAAATCATCCTCCCCTACACTCCCATTCATCTACACTGATTGAAGTGGATTTAACATGTGACATCAATAAGGGACCATAAGTTTCACCTGGATTTACCTGGTCAATCTAGGTCATGGAAAGCACAGATGTTCTTAATGTTTTGTACGCTCAGTGTAGATGATTACGACAACAGAGAAAAGGTACAAAGGTCATAGAAAAAAACATGGCCATGGGCTGCCGGCTGTGTCCATTATTTTTTGTGTTTATATATTGTTTTGGTCAATTTCGACCACCCAACCCAAATAACAAATAAAAGATGGTCCTTCTGGCAGCACGGACGCTTATTCTCAAGGAACTCATCCTGCTGCCTGCTAAGTGGCTGCAACCAATGGGCCGCCAGGCAGGGAGAGCTGGGTAGAGAGGGTTTAGCACGACTGCTGTCGTGTAGCTGACAGAAGGACCCACTGGAGTTGACTGTCGCACTAGCCTATACTGAGCTGGAAATGTTCCGTATTTGCTGTTCCTCAGTGTAGCTAAACTCACATTTATCTGTCATGTTTTTAATTGAGCCTTTTCCCTTGGCTTTTTAACATTTAGCTGAAATTTAGCAGTCACTCTACTTCAAAATGGCACTAGAAAATGTTGGAGTCTCCACTGAAGGATGAGCTCATATAGTAGGCTATGTATGCTGTTGTAGAAGTGCACACGACCCTACTAGTAGTTGAAACCATAACAAAGTCTACAGTTATCTTATACAGTATGTGCAGCTGTGTGTTGCCTATGTTCTCTTGTCACTTTGCCATGATGGATGTTAGGGGGCAGTGCCCCTGTGGCAGCTGTGTTGCTGTGCCCATGCACCTCCCTCCCGGGCCTGCCTACCTGTCTGTCTGACCTGCTCCAGGGCTCAACCACTTGGCTCGCCACCAACATGATCAACTGGCTGAACTTGTCATCAGAGTGTAAAACAGACGAGTGCAGGATTCATTGTGTCGCACGGCTCTATCCCTCTCAGGCTGTCTCCCTCCCAGGCTAGCTCTTCAGGCTGGAGAGAAAAGTTAAACCGTGAGTTTTGGAGCAGGGAGAGTAGAGCTGTGTCTCTGTACTCTGCGTCCTGGCCCTGGAGTTGGAAGTTGAGCTCTCTCTCTCTGCTCCCTCTATAAGACAGCTCATAATCGAAATGAAAACTAAAATGTTTGTGTAACGTTTTCCTCAGAGTGAGTGTTCTGTTTGTTTTGAAAAGAACAGAATGTCTCTGGTTACTGTGAGCCAATCCTGGAGGAGGATGCTGGACAGGAGGATTGTATCTAGCATTCCAGAGGGACATCAGAGACTGTAACGTTCTTTGCTTCACGGAAACATGGCTCACTGGAGAGACGCTATCGGAGTCGGTGCAGCCAGCTGGTTTCTCCACGCATCACACGGACAGAAACAAACATCTTTCTGGTAAGAAGAGGGGCGGGGACGTATGCCTTATGGCTAACGAGACGTTGTGTGGTCACAAAAGCATACAGGAACTCAAGTCCTTCTGTTCACCTGATTTAGAATTCCTCACAATCAAATGTCGACCGCATTATCTACCAAGGGAATTCTCTTCGATTATAATCACAGCAGTATATATTCCCCCCAAGCAGACACATCAATGGCTCTGAACGAACTTTATTTGACTCTTTGCAAACTGGAATCCATACATCCTGAGGCTGCATTCATTGTAGCTGGGGATTTTAACAAGGCTAATCTGAAAACAAGACTCCCTAAATTGTATCAGCATATCGATTGCGCAACCAGGGCTGGCAAAACCTTGGATCACTGCTATTCTAACCTCCGCGACGCATATAAGGCCCTGCTCCGCCCTCCTTTCGGAAAAGCTGACCACGACTCCATTTTGTTGATCCCTGCCTACAGACAGACACTGAAACAAGAAGCTCCCACGCTGAGGTCTGTTCAACGCTGGTCCGACCAATCTGATTCCACACTCCAAGACTGCTTCCATCACGTGGACTGGGATATGTTTCGTATTGCGTCAGACAACAACATTGACGAATACGCTGATTCGGTGTGCGAGTTCATTAGAACGTGCGTTGAAGATGTCGTTCCCATAGCAACGATAAAAACATTCCCTAACCAGAAACCGTGGATTGATGGCAGCATTCGCGTGAAACTGAAAGCACGAACCACTGCTTTTAATCAGGGCAAGGTGTCTGGTAACATGACCGAATATAAACAATGCAGCTATTCCCTCTGCAAGGCTATTAAACAAGCTAAGCGTCATTACAGAGACAAAGTAGAATCTCAATTCAACGGCTCAGACACAAGAGGCATGTGGCAGGGTCTACAGTCAATCACGGACTACAAGAAGAAACCCAGCCCAGTCACGGACCAGGATGTCTTGCTCCCAGGCAGACTAATTAACTTTTTTGCCCGCTTTGAGGACAATACAGTGCCACTGACACGGCCTGCAACGAAAACATGCGGTCTCTCCTTCACTGCAGCCGAGGTGAGTAAGACATTTAAACGTGTTAACCCTCGCAAGGCTGCAAGCCCAGACGGCATCCCCAGCCGCGCCCTCAGAGCATGCGCAGACCAGCTGGCCGGTGTGTTTACGGACATATTCAATCAATCCCTATACCAGTCTGCTGTTCCCACATGCTTCAAGAGGGCCACCATTGTTCCTGTTCCCAAGAAAGCTAAGGTAACTGAGCTAAACGACTACCGCCCCGTAGCACTCACTTCCGTCATCATGAAGTGCTTTGAGAGACTAGTAATAATATAATAATAATATATGCCATTTAGCAGACGCTTTTATCCAAAGCGACTTACAGTCATGTGTGCATACATTCTACGTATGGGTGGTCCCGGGGATCGAACCCACTACCCTGGCGTTACAAGCGCCATGCTCTACCAACTGAGCTACTAGTCAAGGACCATATCACCTCCACCCTACCTGACACCCTAGACCCACTCCAATTTGCTAACCGCCCAAATAGGTCCACAGATGACGCAATCTCAACCACACTGCACACTGCCCTAACCCACCTGGACAAGAGGAATACCTATGTGAGAATGCTGTTCATTGACTACAGCTCGGCATTCAACACCATAGTACCCTCCAAGCTCGTCATCAAGCTCGAGACCCTGGGTCTCGATCCCGCCCTGTGCAACTGGGTACTGGACTTCCTGACGGGCCGCCCCCAGGTGGTGAGGGTAGGCAACAACATCTCCTCCCTGCTGATCCTCAACACGGGGGCCCCACAAGGGTGCGTTCTGAGCCCTCTCCTGTACTCCCTGTTCACCCACGACTGCGTGGCCACGCACGCCTCCAACTCAATCATCAAGTTTGCGGATGACACAACAGTGGTAGGCTTGATTACCAACAACGACGAGACGGCCTACAGGGAGGAGGTGGGAGTGTGGTGTCAGGAAAATAACCTCACACTCAACGTCAACAAAACTAAGGAGATGATTGTGGACTTCAGGAAACAGCAGAGGGAACACCCCCCTATCCACATCGATGGAACAGTAGTGGAGAGGGTAGCAAGTTTTAAGTTCCTCGGCATACACATCACAGACAAACTGAATTGGTCCACTCACACCGACAGCGTCGTGAAGAAGGCGCAGCAGCGCCTCTTCAACCTCAGGAGGCTGAAGAAATTCGGCTTGTCACCAAAAGCACTCACAAACTTCTACAGATGCACAATCGATGAGCATCCTGGCGGGCTGTATCACCGCCTGGTACGGCAACTGCTCCGCCCCCAACCGTAAGGCTCTCCAGAGGGTAGTGAGGTCTGCACAACGCATCACCGGGGGCAAACTACCTGCCCTCCAGGACACCTACAGCACCCGATGTTACAGGAAGGCCATAAAGATCATCAAGGACATCAACCACCCGAGCCACTGCCTGTTCACCCACGCTATCATCCAGAAGGCGAGGTCAGTACAGGTGCATCAAAGCTGGGACCGAGAGACTGAAAAACAGCTTCTATCTCAAGGCCATCAGACTGTTAAACAGCCACCACTAACATTGAGTGGCTGCTGCCAACACACTATCATTGACACTGACCCAACTCCAGCCACTTTAATAATGGGAATTTATGGGAAATGATGTAAATATATCACTAGCCACTTTAAACAATGCTACCTTATATAATGTTACTTACCCTACATTATTCATCTCATATGCATACGTATATACTGTACTCTATATCATCGACTGCATCCTTATGTAATACATGTATCACTAGCCACTTTAACTATGCCACTTTGTTTACTTTGTCTACATACTCATCTCATATGTATATACTGTACTCGATACCATCTACTGTATGCTGCCCTGTACCATCACTCATTCATATATCCTTATGTACATATTCTTTATCCCCTTACACTGTGTATAAGACAGTAGTTTTGGAATTGTTAGTTAGATTACTTGTTGGTTATCACTGCATTGTCGGAACTAGAAGCACAAGCATTTCGCTACACTCGCATTAACATCTGCTAACCATTTGATTTGATTTGATCTTCTGCATCTTTATGTAATACATGTATCACTAGCCACTTTAACTATGCCACTTTGTTTACATACTCATCTCATATGTATATACTGCACTCAATACCATCTACTGTATCTTGCCTATGCCGCTCTGTACCATCACTCATTCATATCTTTATGTACATATTCTTTATCCCCTTACACTTGTGTGTATAAGACAGTAGTTTTGGAATTGTTAGTTAGATTACTTGTTGGTTATTACTGCATTGTCGGAACTAGAAGCACAAGCATTTCGCTACACTCCCATTAACATCTGCTAACCATGTGTATGTGACAAATACAATTTGATTTGATTTAGACTTGGAACGAGAGGGCTCTGCAACCAGCCAATTGCGTCCCACCAAGGGGCTATTTATATGCCTGGGTTGAGAAAGGGGTTTTGTGGCAGTGAATGTAAAGGATCTAACTTGGCTCCCTCCAGGTGTGTATCTTTTTGTAATGGTACACTTTGAGGGAAATCAGGACAAATAAATGAGTTCCTAAACTGTTATGAAATTAACTGTTTTGATTATCTAGGCCCACTTGAGTTGTCTTTCTGGACTAGATATAGTGGACCTGAAAGTTGATTAATTGCTCACTCTGTCATAAGTTGTCTGCAATAGTATGAACTTACAATACTCCCATGATCTCCCGTAGCCTATAATTTGAAGAAAGGATGTGTGGGACAATGACAATGAGACGTTAAGCCTTTAGGAACCACAGTCTCTGCCAGCAACTCCCCTATTGTGTAATAATATACAGTATCAGTCAAAAGTTTGGACACACCTACTCATTCAAGGGTTTTCCTTATTTTTACTATTTTCCATTTTGTAGCATAATAGTGAAGACATCAACAGAATAAAATAACACATATGGAATCATGTAGTAACCAAAAAAGGGTTAAATAAATACGAATAAATTTGTCATTCTTCAAAGTAGCTAACCTTTGCCTTGATGACAGCTTTGCACATTCTTGGCATTCTCTCAACCAGCTTCACCTGGACTGCTTTTCCAACAGTCTTGAAGGTGTTCCCACATATGCTGAGCACTTGTTGGCTTCTTTTCCTTGGTCCAACTCATCACAAACTATCTCAATTGGGTTGAGGTCGGGAAGCCAGGTCATCTGATGCAGCACTCCCATCACTCTCCTTCTTGGGCAAATAGCCCTTACACAGCCTGGAGGTGTGTTGGGCCATTGTCCTGTTGAAAAACAAATTATAGTTCCATTAAGTGCAAACCAGATGGGATGGTGTATCACTGCAGAATGCTGTGGTAGCCATGCTGGTTAAGTCTGCCTTGAATTCTAAATAAATTACCGACAGTGTCACCAGCAAAGCACCATCACACCTTCTCCTCCATGCTTCACTGTGGAAACCACACATGCAGAGATTATCCGAGATTAACCCTACTAATGCTTGTGTACTAAAATATCCTTCTTTAAGCCTAGGCATTGGGCTTGAGATAGTTTATTTAACTAACTCATATAAGCTAAGTAACAAATATAATTAAGATGTCTTATCTACAGAATATGCTTATATGATTGAACCGTTGAAACTCTTTGTTATTAGAATGTCTCCTTTCGGACTCTGGTGTTGGCAGCTGCACTTCCTCCCTCAAATGGGCCTCAGTAACCTTGGGTCCAGAGAGGGGAGAAGTCAGGCTTATCTATCACATGTCCCTGTTGCTATGCAGAATATCAGCAAGGAGTATGGAAAAGGAGGTCAGAAAGAAACATAGTTTCCGTATGTGAACTGTGTGTCTTTATTGCAAACCATGTGAAGGGATGCCGTAAGTAATGGGGAACCAATCACTTGTCTCCTCAGTGTCTGTGTGTCAGTCACCTCCTAGGGGGAGCCGGTTTCCACCATGAACTAGGGGAGAGAACAAAGTAACAACAAATGTCCTAAGTTCTTAGTACCGAACAAAACAAGTTATTTGTATTTGGGGCCCAAGGTCTGGCACAGGATGTGTGGGGTTAGTGTTCGGAACCATTGTACGTCATATCTGAAGTTGCACTTATCTTGACATAGTATGTAACCCAGAGGTTAATTCCACCGAGTGGGCTCTCACTCCACCACCTGCAGGGTGGGGCGACGAGCCTTCTTGTTGTAACAAGTCTTTTAATAAAAGTAATACCTTGATTGATTATTCATTTTGCCTTTCCTCATTATTGATTAAGGGTAGAATTTCCATCACACTCATCAGACCAAAGGACAGATTTCCACAGCAATTCAACCAAGAAGGCCTGATTCACACAGTCTCCTCTGAACAGTTGATGTTAAGATGCGTCTGTTACTTGAACTCTGAAGCATTTATTTGAGGTGCAGTTAACTAACTTATCCTCTGCAGCAGAGACAACTCTGGGTCTTCCTTTCCTGTCGCCGTCATCATGAGAGACAGTTTCATCATAGCACTTGATGGTTCTTGTGACTGCACTTAAAGAAACTTTCAAGGTTCTTGAAATTTTCAGGATTGACTTACCTTCATGTAATGATGGACTGTTGTTTCTCTTTGCTTATTTGAGCTGTTCTTGCCATAATATGGATTTGGTCTTTAGCCCTATTTGGTTATCTTCTGTATACCACCCATACCTTGTCACAACACAACTGATTGGCTCAAACGCATCAAGAAAAATAAATTCCATAAATGCACTTTTAAAAAGGCACACCTGTTAATTGAAATGAATTTCATGTGACTACCTCATGACTACCTCACACAGGTTGAGAGAATGCCAAGAGTGTGCAAAGCTGTCATCAAGGCAAAGGGTGGCTACTGAAGAATCTCAAATGTAAAATATATTTTACATTTGTTTAATCATTTTTTGCTTACTACATGATTCCATATGTGTTCTTTCATAGTTTTGATGTCTTCACTATTATCCTTCAATGTAGAAAATAGTAAAAACAAACAAAAGCCTTTGAATGAGTAGGTGTGTCCAAACACACACACACACATATATATATATACAGTGCCTTGCGAAAGTATTCGGCCCCCTTGAACTTTGCGACCTTTTGCCACATTTCAGGCTTAAAACATAAAGATATAAAACTATTTTTTTGTGAAGAATCAACAACAAGTGGGACACAATCATGAAGTGGAACAACATTTATTGGATTTTTCAAACTTTTTTAACAAATCAAAAACTGAAGAATTGGGTGTGCAAAATTATTCAGCCCCTTTACTTTCAGTGCAGCAAACTCTATCCAGAAGTTCAGTGAGGATCTCTGAATGATCCAATGTTGACCTAAATGACTAATGATGATAAATACAATCCACCTGTGTGTAATCAAGTCTCCGTATAAATGCACCTGCACTGTGATAGTCTCAGAGGTCCGTTAAAAGCGCAGAGAGCATCATGAAGAACAAGGAACACACCAGGCAGGTCCGAGATACTGTTGTGAAGAAGTTTAAAGCCGGATTTGGATACAAAAAGATTTCCCAAGCTTTAACTTCTTGCGTTGAGCCATCCCGGATCCGGTATCGTGACTACAGCCTCAAGCTCATTACCATAACGCAATGTTAACTATTCATGAAAATCACAAATGAAATGAAATGAATCTATTTGCTCTCAAGCTTAGCCTTTTGTTAACAACACTGTCATCTCAGATTTTCAAAAATATGCTTCTCTACCATAGCAAACTAGCATTTAGCATTTAGCGTTAGCATTTAGCATTAGTAGGCCACATTTTCACAAAAACCAGCAAAAACATTCAATAAATAATTTACCTTTGAAGAACTTCGGATGTTTTCAATGAGGAGACTCTCAGTTAGATAGCAAATGTCCAGTTTTTCCTGAAAGATTTTTTTGTGCAGGAGAAATCGGACCGTTTGGTGCATCACATTTGGCTACCAAAAAAAAAAGTTTTCCAAACGCCAAACTTTTTTTCCAAATTAACTCCATAATATCGACTGAAACATGGTAAACGTTGTTTAGAATCAATCCTCAAGGTGTTTTTCACATATCTCTTCAATGATGTATTGTTCCTGGAAGTATCCTTCTCCTTCTGTATCGAAAGGTAAAATGAATGCCACTGGGATTTACGCACCAATTTAGACAAAGGCCACCGGACGGCCCCCTGGCAAATGTAGTCTCTTATGGCCAATCTTCCAATGATATGCCTACAAATACGCCACAATCCTGCAGACATCTTGGATGAACGGCAGAGCGCATAAGTTCGTTCCCAGCATATTCACAGCCATATAAGGAGACGTTAGTAAACACAGCGTCAAAATCCTGTTCATTTCCTGTTAGAAGTTGCATCTTGGTTTCGCCTGTCGCATTAGTTCTGGGGCACGCACAGATAATATCTTTGCAGTTTTGGAGACGTGAGAGTTTTGTCTTTCCAAGGCTGTCAATTCCATGCATAGTCGAGCATCTTTTCGTCACAAAATATCGCGCTTAAAACGGGCACGTCTTTTTATCCAATAATGACATAGCGCACCCATAGACGCAAGAAGTTAAACATCTCAAGGAGCACAGTGCAAGCGATAATATTGAAATGGAAGGAGTATCAGACCACTGCAAATCTACCTAGACCTGGCCGTCCCTTTAAACTTTCAGCTCATACAAGGAGAAGACTGATCAGAGATGCAGCCAAGAGGCCCATGATCACTCTGGATGAACTGCAGAGATCTACAGCTGAGGTGGGAGACTCTGTCCATAGGACAACAATCAGTCGTATTTTGCACAAATCTGGCCTTTATGGAAGAGTGGCAAGAAGAAAGCCATTTCTTAAAGATATCCATAAAAAGTGTTGTTTAAAGTTTGCCACAAGCCACCTGGGAGACACACCAAACATGTGGAAGAAGGTGCTCTGGTCAGATGAAACCAAAATTGAACTTTTTGGCAACAATGCAAAACGTTATGTTTGGCGTAAAAGCAACACAGCTCATCACCCTGAACACAACATCCCCACTGTCAAACATGGTGGTGGCAGCATCATGGTTTGGACCTGCTTTTCTTCAGCAGGGACAAGGAAGATGGTTAAAATTGATGGGAAGATGGATGGAGCCAAATACAGGACCATTATGGAAGAAAACCTGATGGAGTCTGCAAAATACCTGAGACTGGGATGGAGATTTGTCTTCCAACAAGACAATGATCCAAAACATAAAGCAAAATCTACAATGGAATGGTTCAAAAATAAACATATCCAGGTGTTAGAATGGCCAAGTCAAAGTCCAGACCTGAATCCAATCGAGAATCTGTGGAAAGAACTGAAAACTGCTGTTCACAAATGCTCTCCATCCAACCTCACTGAGCTCGAGCTGTTTTGCAAGGAGGAATGGGAAAAAATGTCAGTCTCTCGATGTTATTTCACCTTTATTTAACCAGGTAGGCTAGTTGAGAACAGGTTCTCATTTGCAACTGCGACCTGGCCAAGATAAAGCATAGCAGTGTGAACAGACAACACAGAGTTACACATGGAATAAACAATTAACAAGTCAATAACACAGAGAAAAAAAGGGGAGTCTATATACAATGTGTGCAAAAGGCATGAGGAGGTAGGCGAATAATTACAATATTGCAGATTAACACTGGAGTGATAAATGATCATGTACAGGTAGAGATATTGGTGTGCAAAAGAGCAGAAAAGTAAATAAATAAAAACTGTGGGGATGAGGTAGGTGAAAATGGGTGTGCTATTTACCAATAGATTATGTACAGCTGCAGCGATCGGTTAGCTGCTCAGCTAGCTGATTTTTGAAGTTGGTGATGGAGATAAAAGTCTCCAACTTCAGCGATTTTTGCAATTCGTTCATGTCACAGGCAGCGGAGTACTGGAACGAAAGGCGGCCGAATGAGGTGTTGGCTTTAGGGATGATCAATGAGATACACCTGCTGGAGCGCGTGCTACGGATGGGTGTTGCCAACGTGACCAGTGAGCTGAGATAAGGCGGAGCTTTGCCTAGCATGGCCTTGTAGATGACCTGAAGCCAGTGGGTCTGGCGACGAATATGTAGCGAGGGCCAGCTGACTAGAGCATACAAGTCGCAGTGGTGGGTAGTATAAGGTGCTTTAGTGACAAAATGGATGGCACTGTGATAAACTGCATCCAGTTTGCTGAGTAGAGTGTTGGAAGCAATTTTGTAGATGACGTCGCCGAAGTCGAGGATCGGTAGGATAGTCAGTTTTACTAGGGTAAGCTTGGCAGCGTGAGTGAAGGAGGCTTTGTTGCGGAATAGAAAGCCGATTCTTGATTTGATTTTCGACATACCCCAAGCGACTTACAGCTGTAATCGCAGCAAAAGGTGGCGCTACAAAGTATTAACTTAAGGGGGCTGAATAATTTTGCACGCCCAATTTTTCAGTTTTTGATTTGTTAAAAAAGTTTGAAATATCCAATAAATGTCGTTCCACTTCATGATTGTGTCCCACTTGTTGTTGATTCTTCACAAAAAAAATACAGTTTTATATCTTTGTTTGAAGCCTGAAATGTGGCAAAAGGTCGCAAAGTTCAAGGGGGCCGAATACTTTCGCAAGGCACTGTGTATATATATATCAAAATATATATATATATATGTATGTATGTATGTATGTATGTATGTATGTATGTATGTATGTATGTATGTATGTATGTATGTATGTATGTATGTATGTATGTATGTATGTATGTATGTATGTATGTATGTATGTATGTATGTATGTATGTATGTATGTATGTATGTATGTATGTATGTATGTATGTATGTATGTATGTTACCATTCCTCACACGGCCATCGATTAACACTGTTTTTCTACTCTTGCGTCCTGAAGTGCCTGTTGGATATTCACAAAATCTTCCAGTAGAATGAGCCGGCCTACCTACTGAATGACCTCTACATCACAGACTACTGTGTTTTGATTCAGAGGGTCAAGTAAGTCCACCCCCCCTCCCTCAGCAAGAAAATTACCTCCCAGGGTCAATGCGGATTAGACAAGTCATTTGTCATAACCCGGCCACTTGACGGACAGAGCTATTGTGATATGCAATCTACTTGTATCCCTGTTCCTGTGTCAAAGGTGCTGTTGGCGAGTGTGTGGTCTGTACAGTCTCCTTCCATGCTGCAGTGGAGTCTCAGTAGATCAAACTGAGGCTTCTCTCTCTCTCTCTCTCTCTCTCTCTCTCTCTCTCTCTCTCTCTCTCTCTCTCTCTCTCTCTCTCTCTCTCACTCTCTCTCTCGGAGCAGCAGCAGCAGAGCAGTACTGTCAAGCCACTGGAAAACTCAATCAGTCTCACCTCAGTCAGAGTCAAGGAGATGAAACGACAGAAAGGCATCTGAGTTTGAGTGCTTTCCCGTCTGCCTCCCTCTCCCGCGCTGTGTATCGGCGCTAAATGTCAGCTTGACCTAACAACACGCTGCCTTCCACTGGTTGCAACCCCACATCGATCATTAAATGGATTAGTCCTGGTGCTTGCCGCATTGACCTGTGATTGAATTGTTACATTTCCCTTTTCCTGTGAATTTTTTCAGGTAATTAACAAAGCAAAGCTTTTTTGTCTTTCTGTCCTGAGAACTGGCTCATTTCAGCTGTGGTGTCAGCAGAGACCGACACAGTGAGAGTAGACAGCCAGAGAGCAGCTGAGTCCAGACAGAGGTACCAACCCTCCTGTTTTAGCGGTTGCCTCAGGGCACCTGGCTCGAAAACCTCCAGAGCCCAGGCGTTCCATTCCGTTGTCTTGCTGCCAAACTATTCCCAAGTAGACATTTCATAACTGTTGTACATTATTGTGCCTCAGACTGCATTTCATTCCTTTCTGAATGTGGAATAAAATAGCGCAGTCCACTTGCCATGCAAAGCAGCAGCGAGAGGAGAGCTGTCTGTTCTTTCGGCAGGCCTCGAGCAGCAACCAGCTGTGGTTTGTATGCCATAGACAGCGCTCTGTTATCACATATGGTTAGTTGTGACAGCCCTTTGTCCCAGTGACAGGTTTGATGACAGATTGCATTAGCATTGTTCTACTCCTCACGGTTAGATATTCCCCCGTGAAGGATTTGTCATTCCTGCTAAGTGAGTTGTCTTTCTCTGTGATTCCGGTGGTAAGATGAGACGAGCTGTAATCCCCTGTATCTTGTCAGTCCTCCCCACAGTCGACTCCCAGACACGATCAGCCGTTCATGATGGACATAGTGATTAATGAATGCGTTGCTCAGTGGGTTGACTTATACTGTCTGTCTCTCTAGGCTGTCCCACATGCGTTCATGCTCTTAAAGTCCCTCCGACAGCAGACATCGGCTTCAAATTTACAGTATCATAAAAACTTGTGATTTAGACCAGTGAAACCCTCTCGTTCCACAAACTCACACACAGACAAACAAGTGGGCAGTCCACTCTCAGATCAGTAGTATCGGGGTGGAAAAAATCATTCTAACGCCATTTAGTATTTGTCCTGATAAAATGTGTTTAAAGTGGATAATTAATGTTGCTTACAACATATTCTATATTACAGAGGGACATTCTATCATTCACATATCTTTGAATTGTCAGATACACTGAACATTTCCTCCAATGATCTGCCACTAACAAATTAAAGCACCTCTTTACCATTTGTTTCATTGGTTTGTTTTGATGATCCTCTGATGCCCAACCCCGGCAATGTTGTTAGACTGAATTCATTTTATTTATCTGTCTCTTCTCTCATCAAAAGGCTTGGAAGGATGCCAATGTAGATTGACTGAGGCCAGTCTACCAAAGCCCATAGGATCAGTGGTGTGATACTGTACCTCAGTTAAATCAGCAGGGCTCTAACTTCCCCTTGCTCTTTCAGCATTCTCACATCCCTCCCCCCTCTTTACCCGCTGTCTGCCGCACAATCAATTAATTGGGTCAATTAAATCCTAGAGCAAAAACCATGACAACCTGTGGGTGTCTAGCTCAAGGGCTCGCTAGTCTAGGAGTAGGAAGTGAGGATCTTTCTCTGTCTTTGTCTTTCTCTCTGTCTTTGTCTTTCTCTCGCTGCTGTCCATTCAGCCTCTACACACATTGTGTGTATGACAATGCCCAGAGGAGCACTCTCTTCTCCACAGCCCCAGGAAGCCCTCGGGGGACCACCAGCTGCTGCTAGAACCAGACTGACCACCCCAGGCCACTGGGTTAAGGGGGGTTCAGTGCGCCAGTCAAGCCACGGCCAGACGCCTGGGGAATGTAATTGTATGTTGTCAGCAGTGGTTTCCCTATGATTTTCTTTCAGCGAGTCTCTACAGAAATATCTATACAGTACCAGTCAAAAGTTTAGACACGCCTACTTATTCAAGGGTTTTTCTTTATTTTTACTATTAATCTTCATTGTAGGATAATAGTGAAGACATCAAAACTATGAAATAACACATATGGAATCATGTAGTAACCAAAAAAGTGTGAAACAAATCCAAATATATTTGAGATTCTTCAAAGTAGCCACCCTTTTCCTTGATGACAGCTTTGCACACTCTTGGCATTCTCTCAAACAACTTCATGAGGAATGCTTTTCCAACATACTTGAAAGAGTTCCCACATATGTTGAGCACTAGTTGGCTGCTTTTCATTCACTCTGCGGTCCAACTTGTTCCAAACCATCTCGATTGGATTGAGATCGGGTGATTGTTGAGGCCAGGTCATCTGATGCATCACTCTATCACTCTCCTTCTTGGTCAAATAGACCTTACACAGCCTTACACTGTTGGGTCATTGTCCAGTTGAAAAACAAATGATTGTCCAGACCAGATGGGATGGCGTTTTGCTGCCGGAATGCTGTGGTAGCCATGCTGGTTAAGTGTGTATTGAATTCTAAGGAAATCAACGACAGTGTCACCAGCAAAGCATCCCCACACCTTCACACTTCCTCCTCCATGATTCACGGTGGGAACCACACATGCGGAGAGCATCCGTTCACCTACTATTCGTCTCACAAAGAAACGGCGGTTGGAACCAAAAATCTCAAATTTGAACTCATCAGACCAAAGGACCGATTTCCACCGGTCTAATGTCCATTACTCGTGTTTCTTGGCCCAAGCAAGTCTCTTCTTCTTATTGGTGTCCTTTATTAGTTGTTTCATTGCAGCAATTCGACCATGAAGGCCTGATTCACGTAGTCTCCTCTGAACAAGATGACGCCGAAGAACATGGCTGACATTTTACAGTCTCCCAACCAATGGGGCTATTTAGTTTTTTGGCGTTTTGTGTAACTTATTTTTTAACACTTATTTGGTAAATAATGTTGCCGCTATTGTCTATGACCAAAAATGACTTCTGGACTTCAGAACAGCGATTACTCACCGCGGACTGACAGAAGCTTTTTCCTTAAATGAGTCAGACGAAAAGGATATATCATGCTTTCACTGGAACAGGCCCTGATCTCTGTAAATTGCTTGACGACGCAAGAAAAGGGGCCGCAGATCGGGCTGCCTTCTGAGAATCCATAGGCGAGCGAGTAAACTCCCACTGTCATCCATTGTTCTTGCTAATGTGCAATCATTGGAAATTTTTATTGATGACCTACGATTAAGATTATCCTACCAACGGGACATTAAAAACTGTAATAACTTATGTTTCACTGAGACGTGGCTGAACAACTATATGGATAATATAGAGCTGGCAGGATTTTCCATGCACTGGCAGGACAGAGAAGCTACGTCTGGTAAGACGTGTGTCTATTTGTGAATAACAGCTGGTGCACGATGTCTAATATTAAAGAAGTCTCAAGGTATTACTCGGCTGAGGTAGAGTACCTTATGATAAGCTGTAGACCATATTATTCATAGCCATCTATTTACCACCACAGAATGAAGCTGGCACCAAGAACGCTCTCAACCAACTCTATAAGGCCATAAGCAAAGAAGAAAATGCTCACCCAGAAGCAATGCTCCTAGTGGCCAGAGATTTTAATGCAGGCAAAGTTAAATCAGTTTTACCAAATTTTTACCAGCATGTCACATGTGCAACCAGAGACAAAAAAATCCAAGACCACCTTTACTCCATACACAGAGATGCATACAAAGCTCTCCTCCGCCCTCCATTTGGCAAATCTGACCATAATTATATCCTCCTGATTCCTGCTTACAAGCAAAAACTAAAGCAGGAAGTACCAGTGACTTGTTCAATACGGAAGTGGTCAGATGACGCGGATACTACACTACAGGATTGTTTTGCTAGCACAGACTGGAATATGTTCCGGGATTCATCCAATGGCATTGAGGAGTACACCACCTCAGTCTTCGGCTTCATCAATAAGTGCATCGACGACGTCGTCCCCACAGTGACCTTACGTACATATCCCAACCAGAAGTCATAGATTACAGGCAACATCCGTATTGAGCTAAACATCCGTATAGAGCTGCCTCTTACAAGGAGTGGGAGACTAATCTAGACGCTCATAAGAAATCCCGCTATGCCCTCAGACGAACCATCAAACAAGCAAAGCGTCTGTCATGTTTTGTCATTTATTATCTTGTCTTGTCCCTGTGCTTCCCATTCTATTCGTTTCCCTCTGCTGGTCTTATTAGGTTCTTTCCCTCTTTCTATCCCTCTCTCTCCCCCTCCCTCTCTCACTCTCTCGCTCTCTCTTCTCTCTATCGTTCCGTTCCTGCTCCCAGCTGTTCCTATTCCCCTAATCAATCATTTAGTCTTCCCACACCTGTTCCCGATCCTTTCCCCTGATTAGAGTCCCTATTTCTTCCTTTGTGTTCCGTTCCTGTCCTGTCGGTTCCTTGTCTAGAATTCACCGTGCTGTGTTTGTGTATCGCCCTGTCGTGTCGTGTTTTCCTCAGATGCTGCGTGGTGAGCAGGTGTCTGAGTCTGTCTGGTTCAAGTGCCTTCCCGAGGCAACCTGCTGTTCACCTGCTGTTCAAGATCGAGTCTCCAGTTTGTCCTCGTCTTTTCGAGTGAAAGTTGTGTTTTTTTGTTTGTATTTACTTTACTGGATTAAAGACTCTGTTTTCGCCAAGTCGCTTTTGGGTCCTCTTTCACCTGCATGACAGAAGGAACCGACCAAGGAATGGACCCAGCGACTTCAGACGCTCGTTACACTGCCGTCGAGATCCAAGGAGCCATGCTCGGCAGACACGAGCAGGAATTGTCTGCTGCTCGCCATGCCGTGGAGAACCTGGCCGCTCAGGTTTCCGACCTCTCTGGACAGTTCCAGAGTCTACGTCTCGTGCCACCTGTTACTTCCTGGCCTGCCGAGCCTCCAGAACCTAGGGTTAATAACCCACCTTGCTACTCCGGGCAGCCCACTGAGTGCCGCTCCTTTCTCACGCAGTGTGAGATTGTGTTCTCTCTCCAACCCAACACATACTCTAGAGAGAGCTCGGGTTGCTTACGTCATTTCACTCCTTACTGGCCGGGCTCGAGAATGGGGCACAGCTATCTGGGAGGCAAGGGCTGATTGCTCTAACAAGTTCCAGAACTTTAAAGAGGAGATGATTCGGGTTTTTGACCGTTCAGTTTTTGGTAGGGAGGCTTCTAGGGCCCTGGCTTCCTTATGCCAAGGTGAACGGTCCATAACGGATTATTCTATTGAGTTTCGCACTCTTGCTGCCTCTAGTGAGTGGAACGAGCCGGCGCTGCTCGCTCGTTTTCTGGAGGGACTCACGCAGTGGTTAAGGATGAGATTCTCTCCCGGGAGGTTCCTTCAGATGTGGACTCTTTGATTGCTCTCGCCATCCGCATAGAACGACGGGTAGATCTTCGTCACCGGGCTCGTGGAAGAGAGCTCGCATCAACGGTGTTTCCCTGCTCCGCATCGCAACCATCTCCCTCCTCTGGCTCAGAGTCTGAGCCCATGCAGCTGGGAGGGATTCGCATCTCGACTAAGGAGAGGGAACGGAGGATCACCAACCGCCTGTGCCTCTATTGCGGAGTTGCTGGACATTTTGTTAATTCATGTCCAGTAAAAGCCAGAGCTCATCTGTAAGCGGAGGGCTACAGGTGAGCGCAACTACTCAAGTCTCTCCATCAAAATCCTGTACTACTTTGTCGGTCCATCTACGCTGGACCGGTTCGGGTGCTACATGTAGTGCCTTGATAGACTCTGGGGCTGAGGGTTGTTTCATGGACGAAGCATGGGTTCGGAAACATGACATTCCTTTCAGAGAGTTAGAGAAGCCTACGCCCATGTTCGCCTTAGATGGTAGTCATCTTCCCAGTATCAGATTTGAGACACTACCTTTAACCCTCACAGTATCTGGTAACCACAGTGAGACTATTTCTTTTTTGATTTTTCGTTCACCGTTTACACCTGTTGTTTTGGGTCATCCCTGGCTAGTATGTCATAATCCTTCTATTAATTGGTCTAGTAATTCTATCCTATCCTGGAACGTTTCTTGTCATGTGAAGTGTTTAATGTCTGCCATCCCTCCCGTTTCTTCTGTCCCTACTTCTCAGGAGGAACCTGGCGATTTGACAGGAGTGCCGGAGGAATATCATGATCTGCGCACGGTCTTCAGTCGGTCCCGAGCCAACTCCCTTCCTCCTCACCGGTCGTATGATTGTAGTATTGATCTCCTTCCGGGGACCACTCCTCCTCGGGGTAGACTATACTCTCTGTCGGCTCCCGAACGTAAGGCTCTCGAGGATTATTTGTCTGTGTCTCTTGACGCCGGTACCATAGTGCCTTCTTCCTCTCCGGCCGGGGCGGGGTTCTTTTTGTTAAGAAGAAGGACGGTACTCTGCGCCCCTGCGTGGATTATCGAGGCTGAATGACATAACGGTTAAGAATCGTTATCCGCTTCCCCTTATGTCATCAGCCTTCGAGATTCTGCAGGGAGCCAGGTGCTTTACTAAGTTGGACCTTCGTAACGCTTACCATCTCGTGCGCATCAGAGAGGGGGACGAGTGGAAAACGGCGTTTAACACTCCGTTAGGGCATTTTGAGTACCGGGTTCTGCCGTTTGGTCTCGCCAATGCGCCAGCTGTTTTTCAGGCATTAGTTAATGATGTTCTGAGAGACATGCTGAACATCTTTGTTTTTGTCTATCTTGACGATATCCTGATTTTTTTCTCCGTCACTCGAGATTCATGTTCAGCACGTTCGACGTGTTCTACAGCGCCTTTTAGAGAATTGTCTCTACGTAAAGTCTGAGAAGTGCTCTTTTCATGTCTCCTCCGTTACTTTTCTCGGTTCCGTTATTTCCGCTGAAGGCATTCAGATGGATTCCGCTAAGGTCCAAGCTGTCAGTGATTGGCCCGTTCCAAGGTCACGTGTCGAGTTGCAGCGCTTTTTAGGTTTCGCTAATTTCTATCGGCGTTTCATTCGTAATTTCGGTCAAGTTGCTGCCCCTCTCACAGCTCTTACTTCTGTCAAGACGTGTTTTAAGTGGTCCGGTTCCGCCCAGGGAGCTTTTGATCTTCTAAAAGAACGTTTTACGTCCGCTCCTATCCTCGTTACTCCTGACGTCACTAGACAATTCATTGTCGAGGTTGACGCTTCAGAGGTAGGCGTGGGAGCCATTCTATCCCAGCGCTTCCAGTCTGACACTAAGGTTCATCCTTGCGCTTATTTTCTCATCGCCTGTCGCCATCTGAGCGCAACTATGATGTGGGTAACCGTGAACTGCTCGCCATCCGCTTAGCCCTAGGCGAATGGCGACAGTGGTTGGAGGGGGCGACCGTTCCTTTTGTCGTTTGGACAGACCATAAGAACCTTGAGTACATCCGTTCTGCCAAACGACTTAATGCCCGTCAAGCTCGTTGGGCGTTGTTTTTCGCTCGTTTCGAGTTTGTGATTTCTTACCGTCCGGGTAGCAAGAACACCAAGCCTGATGCCTTATCCCGTCTGTTTAGTTCTTCTGTGGCTTCTACTGATCCCGAGGGGATTCTTCCTTATGGGCGTGTTGTCGGGTTAACAGTCTGGGGAATTGAAAGACAGGTTAAGCAAGCACTCACGCACACTGCGTCGCGCGCGCTTGTCCTAGTAACCTCCTTTTCGTTCCTGTTTCCACTCGTCTGGCTGTTCTTCAGTGGGCTCACTCTGCCAAGTTAGCTGGTCATCCCGGTGTTCGAGGCACTCTTGCGTCTATTCGCCAGCGCTTTTGGTGGCCGACTCAGGAGCGTGACACGCGCCGTTTCGTGGCTGCTTGTTCGGACTGCGCGCAGACTAAGTCGGGTAACTCTCCTCCTGCCGGTCGTCTCAGACCGCTCCCCATTCCTTCTCGACCATGGTCTCACATCGCCCTAGACTTCATTACCGGTCTGCCTTTGTCTGCGGGAAGACTGTGATTCTTACGGTTGTCGATAGGTTCTCTAAGGCGGCACATTTCATTCCCTCGCTAAACTTCCTTCCGCTAAGGAGACGGCACAAATCATTATCGAGAATGTATTCAGAATTCATGGCCTCCCGTTAGACGCCGTTTCAGACAGAGGCCCGCAATTCACGTCACAGTTTTGGAGGGAGTTCTGTCGTTTGATTGGTGCGTCCGTCAGTCTCTCTTCCGGGTTTCATCCCCAGTCTAACGGTCAAGCAGAGAGGGCCAATCAGACGATTGGTCGCATACTACGCAGCCTTTCTTTCAGAAACCCTGCGTCTTGGGCAGAACAGCTCCCCTGGGCAGAATACGCTCACAATTCGCTTCCTTCGTCTGCTACCGGGTTATCTCCGTTTCAGAGTAGTCTGGGTTACCAGCCTCCTCTGTTCTCATCCCAGCTTGCCGAGTCCAGCGTTCCCTCCGCTCAAGCGTTTGTCCAACGTTGTGAGCGCACCTGGAGGAGGGTGAGGTCTGCACTTTGCCGTTACAGGGCACAGACTGTGAGAGCCGCCAATAAACGCAGGATTAAGAGTCCAAGGTATTGTTGCGGCCAGAGAGTGTGGCTTTCCACTCGCAACCTTCCTCTTACGACAGCTTCTCGTAAGTTGACTCCGCGGTTCATTGGTCCGTTCCGTGTCTCCCAGGTCGTCAATCCTGTCGCTGTGCGACTGCTTCTTCCGCGACATTTTCGTCGCGTCCATCCTGTCTTCCATGTCTCCTGTGTCAAGCCCTTTCTTCGCACCCCCGTTCGTCTTCCCTCCCCCCTCCCGTCCTTGTCGAGAGCGCACCTATTTACAAGGTACATAAGATCATGGACATGCGTTCTCGGGGACGGGGTCACCAATACTTAGTGGATTGGGAGGGTTACGGTCCTGAGGAGAGGAGTTGGGTTCCGTCTCGGGACGTGCTGGACCGTTCACTCATTGATGATTTCCTCCGTTGCCGCCAGGATTCCTCCTCGAGTGCGCCAGGAGGCGCTCGGTGAGTGGGGGGTACTGTCATGTTTTGTCATTTATTATCTTGTCTTGTCCCTGTGCTTCCCATTCTATTCGTTTCCCTCTGCTGGTCTTATTAGGTTCTTTCCCTCTTTCTATCCCTCTCTCTCCCCTCCCTCTCTCACTCTCTCGCTCTCTCTTCTCTCTATCGTTCCGTTCCTGCTCCCAGCTGTTCCTATTCCCCTAATCAATCATTTAGTCTTCCCACACCTGTTCCCGATCCTTTCCCCTGATTAGAGTCCCTATTTCTTCCTTTGTGTTCCGTTCCTGTCCTGTCGGTTCCTTGTCTAGAATTCACCGTGCTGTGTTTGTGTATCGCCCTGTCGTGTCGTGTTTTCCTCAGATGCTGCGTGGTGAGCAGGTGTCTGAGTCTGTCTGGTTCAAGTGCCTTCCCGAGGCAACCTGCTGTTCACCTGCTGTTCAAGATCGAGTCTCCAGTTTGTCCTCGTCTTTTCGAGTGAAAGTTGTGTTTTTTTGTTTGTATTTACTTTACTGGATTAAAGACTCTGTTTTCGCCAAGTCGCTTTTGGGTCCTCTTTCACCTGCATGACAGCGTCAATACAGGACTAAGATTGAATCCTGCTACACCGGTTCTGATACTCGTCTGATGTGGCAGGCCTTGAAAACTAGTACGGACTACAAAGGTAAACCCAGACTCAAGCCTACCAGACGAGCTAAATGCCTTTTATGCTCGCATCGAGGCAAGCAACACTGAAGAATGCACGAGAGCACCTGCTGTTCTGGATAACTGTGTGATCACGCTCTCAGTAGCCTATGTGAACAAAACCTTTAAACAGGTCAACATTCACAAAGCTGTTGGGCCAGATGGATTACCAGGACTTGTATTCAAAGCATGTGCAGACCAACTGTCAAGTGTCTTCACTGACATGTTCAACCCCTCCCCAACCGAGTCTGTAATACCTACATGTTTCAAGCAGAGCACCATAGTCCCTGTGCCCAAGGAAGCAAAGGTAACCTGCCTAAATGATTACTGCCCCGTAGCACTCACGTCGGTAGCCATGAAGTGCTTTGAACGGCTGGTCATGGGTCACATCAACAGCATCCTCCCTGACACCCTAGATCCACTCCAATTCACATACCGCCCCAACAGATCCACAGATGACGCAATCTCAATCGCGCTCCACACTGCCCTTTCCCATGTGGACAAAAGGAACACTTCTGAGAATGCTGTTCATTGACAACAGCTCAGTGTTTAACACCATAGTACCCACAAAGCTCATCACTAAGCTAAAGACTCTGGGACTAAACACCTCCCTCTGCAACTGGATTCTGGACTTCCTGACGGGCCGCCCCCAGGTGGTAAGAGTAGGCAACAACACGTCTTCCACGCTGATCCTTAACACTGGGGCCCATCAAGGGTGTGTACTTAGTCCCCTACTGTTCTCTCTGTTCACCCACGACTGCATGGCCAAACACGACTCCAACACCGTCATTAAGTTTGCTAACGACACAACAGTTGTAGGCCTGATCACCGACAACGATGAGACAGCCTATAGGGAGGAGGTCAGAGAACTGGCAGTGTGGTGAGCAAGACAAAGGATGTGAGCACTGTGAGCAAGACAAAGTAGCTGATCGTGGACTACCTGAAAAGGCGGGCAGAACAGGCCCCCATTAACATAGACGGGGCTGTAGTGGAGCGGGTTGAGAGTTTCAAGATCCTTGGTGTCCACATCACCAACGAACTATCATGGTTCAAACATACCAAGATAGCCGTGAAGAGAGCATGACAAACCCCTTTCCCCATCAGGAGACTGAAAAGTTTTGGCATGGGTCCCCAGATCCTCAAAAGGTTCTACAACTGCACCATCAACGCCTGGTACGGCAACATTTTGGCATCTGACCACTACAGAGGGTAGTGCGAACGGCCCAGTACATCACTGGGGCCAAGCTTCCTGCCATCCAGGACCTATATAATAGGCGGTGTCAGAGGAAAGCACATAAAATTGTCAGAATCCAGTCACCCAAGTCATAGACTGTTCTCTCTGCTACCACACAGGAGTGGTACCAGAGCGCCAAGTCTAGGACCAAAAGGCTCCTCAACAGCTTCTACCCCCAAGCAATTAATTAGACTGCTAAACAATTAATAAAATCGCCACTGGACTATTTACATTGGCCCCCCCTCCCTTTTGTAGACTGCTGCTACTCGTCTATTATCTATACATAGTCACTTCACCCCTACCTGTACTGTCATGCAGGTGAAAGAGGACCCAAAAGCGACTTAACAGAAACAGAGTTTATTCAAGTCCAAACAGGGAATAACAGAAATCCTCTAGTCTGTAGAGGGGGAATAACAGGAGAAGCGGCCACAGACTGCAGGTCGCTTCGGGTAGGCGCAGGCCGTAGTTGACAGAGACACCTGCTCACACGCAGCATCTGATGAAGGCAAAAAACACGACAGGACAGGGCGATACACAATCACAGCAAAAACACGACAGGACAGGGCGATACGCAATCACAGCATGGTGAATACTAAACAAGGAACCGACGGGACAGGAACGGAACACAAAGGAATAAATAGGGACTCTAATCAGGGGAAAGGATCGGGAACAGGTGTGGGAAGACTAAATGATGATTAGGGGAATAGGAACAGCTGGGAGCAGGAACGGAACGATAGAGAGAAGAGAGAGCGAGAGAGTGAGAGAGGGAGGGGGAGAGAGAGGGATAGAAAGAGGGAAAGAACCAAATAAGACCAGCAGAGGGAAACGAATAGAATGGGGAGCACAGGGACAAGACATGATAATAAATGACAAACATGACAGTACCCCCCACTCACCGAGCGCCTCCTGGCGCACTCGAGGAGGAATCCTGGCGGCAACGGAGGAAATCATCGATGAGTGAACGGTCCAGCACGTCCCGAGACGGAACCCAACTCCTCTCCTCAGGACCGTAACCCTCCCAATCCACTAAGTATTGGTGACCCCGTCCCCGAGAACGCATGTCCATGATCTTATGTACCTTGTAAATAGGTGCGCTCTCGACAAGGACGGGAGGGGGAGGGAAGACGAACGGGGTGCGAAGAAAGGGCTTAACACAGGAGACATGGAAGACAGGATGGACGCGACGAAGATGTCGCGGAAGAAGCAGTCGCACAGCGACAGGATTGACGACCTGGGAGACACGGAACGGACCAATGAACCGCGGAGTCAACTTACGAGAAGCTGTCGTAAGAGGAAGGTTGCGAGTGGAAAGCCACACTCTCTGGCCGCAACAATACCTTGGACTCTTAATCCTGCGTTTATTGGCGGCTCACCGTCTGTGCCCTGTAACGGCAAAGTGCAGACCTCACCCTCCTCCAGGTGCGCTCACAACGTTGGACAAACGCTTGAGCGGAGGGAACGCTGGACTCGGCAAGCTGGGATGAGAACAGAGGAGGCTGGTAACCCAGACTACTCTGAAACGGAGATAACCCGGTAGCAGACGAAGGAAGCGAATTGTGAGCGTATTCTGCCCAGGGGAGCTGTTCTGCCCAAGACGCAGGGTTTCTGAAAGAAAGGCTGCGTAGTATGCGACCAATCGTCTGATTGGCCCTCTCTGCTTGACCGTTAGACTGGGGATGAAACCCGGAAGAGAGACTGACGGACGCACCAATCAAACGACAGAACTCCCTCCAAAACTGTGACGTGAATTGCGGGCCTCTGTCTGAAACGGCGTCTAACGGGAGGCCATGAATTATGAATACATTCTCAATAATGATTTGTGCCGTCTCCTTAGCGGAAGGAAGTTTAGCGAGGGGAATGAAATGTGCCGCCTTAGAGAACCTATCGACAACCGTCAGAATCACAGTCTTCCCCGCAGACAAAGGCAGACCGGTAATGAAGTCTAAGGCAATGTGAGACCATGGTCGAGAAGGAATGGGGAGCGGTCTGAGACGACCGGCAGGAGGAGAGTTACCCGACTTAGTCTGCGCGCAGTCCGAACAAGCAGCCACGAAACGGCGCGTGTCACGCTCCTGAGTCGGCCACCAAAAGCGCTGGCGAATAGACGCAAGAGTGCCTCGAACACCGGGATGACCAGCTAACTTGGCAGAGTGAGCCCACTGAAGAACAGCCAGACGAGTGGAAACAGGAACGAAAAGGAGGTTACTAGGACAAGCGCGCGGCGACGCAGTGTGCGTGAGTGCTTGCTTAACCTGTCTTTCAATTCCCCAGACTGTTAACCCGACAACACGCCCATAAGGAAGAATCCCCTCGGGATCAGTAGAAGCCACAGAAGAACTAAACAGACGGGATAAGGCATCAGGCTTGGTGTTCTTGCTACCCGGACGGTAAGAAATCACAAACTCGAAACGAGCGAAAAACAACGCCCAACGAGCTTGACGGGCATTAAGTCGTTTGGCAGAACGGATGTACTCAAGGTTCTTATGGTCTGTCCAAACGACAAAAGGAACGGTCGCCCCCTCCAACCACTGTCGCCATTCGCCTAGGGCTAAGCGGATGGCGAGCAGTTCACGGTTACCCACATCATAGTTGCGCTCAGATGGCGACAGGCGATGAGAAAAATAAGCGCAAGGATGAACCTTATCGTCAGACTGGAAGCGCTGGGATAGAATGGCTCCCACGCCTACCTCTGAAGCGTCAACCTCGACAATGAATTGTCTAGTGACGTCAGGAGTAACGAGGATAGGAGCGGACGTAAAACGTTCTTTTAGAAGATCAAAAGCTCCCTGGGCGGAACCGGACCACTTAAAACACGTCTTGACAGAAGTAAGAGCTGTGAGAGGGGCAGCAACTTGACCGAAATTACGAATGAAACGCCGATAGAAATTAGCGAAACCTAAAAGCGCTGCAACTCGACACGTGACCTTGGAACGGGCCAATCACTGACAGCTTGGACCTTAGCGGAATCCATCTGAATGCCTTCAGCGGAAATAACGGAACCGAGAAAAGTAACGGAGGAGACATGAAAAGAGCACTTCTCAGCCTTTACGTAGAGACAATTCTCTAAAAGGCGCTGTAGAACACGTCGAACGTGCTGAACATGAATCTCGAGTGACGGAGAAAAAATCAGGATATCGTCAAGATAGACAAAAACAAAAATGTTCAGCATGTCTCTCAGAACATCATTAACTAATGCCTGAAAAACAGCTGGCGCATTGGCGAGACCGAACGGCAGAACCCGGTACTCAAAATGCCCTAACGGAGTGTTAAACGCCGTTTTCCACTCGTCCCCCTCTCTGATGCGCACGAGATGGTAAGCGTTACGAAGGTCCAACTTAGTAAAGCACCTGGCTCCCTGCAGAATCTCGAAGGCTGATGACATAAGGGGAAGCGGATAACGATTCTTAACCGTTATGTCATTCAGCCCTCGATAATCCACGCAGGGGCGCAGAGTACCGTCCTTCTTCTTAACAAAAAGAACCCCGCCCCGGCCGGAGAAGAAGAAGGCACTATGGTACCGGCGTCAAGAGACACAGACAAATAATCCTCGAGAGCCTTACGTTCGGGAGCCGACAGAGAGTATAGTCTACCTCGAGGAGGAGTGGTCCCCGGAAGGAGATCAATACTACAATCATACGACCGGTGAGGAGGAAGGGAGTTGGCTCGGGACCGACTGAAGACCGTGCGCAGATCATGATATTCCTCCGGCACTCCTGTCAAATCGCCAGGTTCCTCCTGAGAAGTAGGGACAGAAGAAACGGGAGGGATGGCAGACATTAAACACTTCACATGACAAGAAACGTTCCAGGATAGGATAGAATTACTAGACCAATTAATAGAAGGATTATGACATACTAGCCAGGGATGACCCAAAACAACAGGTGTAAACGGTGAACGGAAAATCAAAAAAGAAATAGTCTCACTGTGGTTACCAGATACTGTGAGGGTTAAAGGTAGGGTCTCAAATCTGATACTGGGAAGATGACTACCATCTAAGGCGAACATGGGCGTAGGCTTCTCTAACTCTCTGAAAGGAATGTCATGTTTCCGAACCCATGCTTCGTCCATGAAACAACCCTCAGCCCCAGAGTCTATCAAGGCACTACATGTAGCACCGAACCGGTCCAGCGTAGATGGACCGACAAAGTAGTACAGGATTTTGATGGAGAGACTTGAGTAGTTGCGCTCACCTGTAGCCCTCCGCTTACAGATGAGCTCTGGCTTTTACTGGACATGAATTAACAAAATGTCCAGCAACTCCGCAATAGAGGCACAGGCGGTTGGTGATCCTCCGTTCCCTCTCCTTAGTCGAGATGCGAATCCCTCCCAGCTGCATGGGCTCAGTCTCAAAGCCAGAGGAGGGAGATGGTTGCGATGCGGAGCAGGGAAACACCGTTGATGCGAGCTCTCTTCCACGAGCCCGGTGACGAAGATCTACCCGTCGTTCTATGCGGATGGCGAGAGCAATCAAAGAGTCCACATCTGAAGGAACCTCCCGGGAGAGAATCTCATCCTTAACCACTGCGTGGAGTCCCTCCAGAAAACGAGCGAGCAGCGCCGGCTCGTTCCACTCACTAGAGGCAGCAAGAGTGCGAAACTCAATAGAATAATCCGTTATGGACCGTTCACCTTGGCATAAGGAAGCCAGGGCCCTAGAAGCCTCCCCACCAAAAACTGAACGGTCAAAAACCCGAATCATCTCCTCTTTAAAGTTCTGGAACTTGTTAGAGCAATCAGCCCTTGCCTCCCAGATAGCTGTGCCCCATTCTCGAGCCCGGCCAGTAAGGAGTGAAATGACGTAAGCAACCCGAGCTCTCTCTCTAGAGTATGTGTTGGGTTGGAGAGAGAACACAATCTCACACTGCGTGAGAAAGGAGCGGCATTCAGTGGGCTGCCCGGAGTAGCAAGGTGGGTTATTAACCCTAGGTTCTGGAGGCTCGGCAGGCCAGGAAGTAACAGGTGGCACGAGACGTAGACTCTGGAACTGTCCAGAGAGGTCGGAAACCTGAGCGGCCAGGTTCTCCACGGCATGGCGAGCAGCAGACAATTCCTGCTCGTGTCTGCCGAGCATGGCTCCTTGGATCTCGACGGCAGTGTAACGAGCGTCTGAAGTCGCTGGGTCCATTCCTTGGTCGGTTCCTTCTGTCATGCAGGTGAAAGAGGACCCAAAAGCGACTTAACAGAAACAGAGTTTATTCAAGTCCAAACAGGGAATAACAGAAATCCTCTAGTCTGTAGAGGGGAATAACAGGAGAAGCGGCCACAGACTGCAGGTCGCTTCGGGTAGGCGCAGGCCGTAGTTGACAGAGACACCTGCTCACACGCAGCATCTGATGAAGGCAAAAAACACGACAGGACAGGGCGATACACAATCACAGCAAAAACACGACAGGACAGGGCGATACGCAATCACAGCATGGTGAATACTAAACAAGGAACCGACGGGACAGGAACGGAACACAAAGGAATAAATAGGGACTCTAATCAGGGGAAAGGATCGGGAACAGGTGTGGGAAGACTAAATGATGATTAGGGGAATAGGAACAGCTGGGAGCAGGAACGGAACGATAGAGAGAAGAGAGAGCGAGAGAGTGAGAGAGGGAGGGGGAGAGAGAGGGATAGAAAGAGGGAAAGAACCAAATAAGACCAGCAGAGGGAAACGAATAGAATGGGGAGCACAGGGACAAGACATGATAATAAATGACAAACATGACATGTACCCCCCGCACACTGACTCTGTACCGGTACCCCCTGTATGTGGCCTCGTTATTCTTATTCTTATTGTGTTAGGTATAATTTTTTACTTTAGTCTATTTGGAAAATATTTACTTAACTCTTCTTGAACTGCACTGTTGGTTGAGGGCTTGTAAGTAGGCATTTCATGGTAAAAACAAGTTGTTGTATTCGGTGCATGTGACAAAGTTTGATTTGATGTTGAGATGTATCTGTTACTTGAACTATGTGAAGCATTTATTTGGGCTGCAATTTGGTAACTCTAAAGGCTGGTAACTCTAATGAACTTATCCTTTTCAGCAGAGGTAACTCTGGGTCTTCCTTTCCTGTGGAGGTCATGAGAGCATTTGATGGTTTTTGAGACTGCACTTGAAGAAACGTTCAAGTTCTTGAAATTTTCCGTGTTAACCAACTTTCATGCCTTAAAGTAATAATGGACTGTCATTTCTCTTTGCTTATTTGAGCTGTTCTCGCCATAATATGGACTTGGTCTATTAACAAATAGGTATATCTTCTGTTTACCACCCCTACCTTGTCACAACACAACTGATTGGCTCAAATGCATTAAGAAGGAAAGAAATTCCACAAATTAAGGCAAGGCACACCTCTTCATTCAAATGCATGCCAGGTGGCTACCTCGTGAAGCTGGTTGAGAGAATGCCAAGAGTGCAAAGCTGTCATCAATGCAAAGGGTGGCTACTTTTTGAAAAATCTCAAATATAAAATATATTTGGATTAGTTTAACACTTTTTTGGTTACTACATGATTACATATGTATTAATTCATAGTTTTGATTATTATTCTATTATTATTCTACAATGTAGAAAATAGTTTTAAAAAATAAAGAAAAACCCTTGAATGAGTAGGCGTGTCCAAACTTTTGATTGGTACTTTATAATATGTTTTAAAATGTGCAGCAGTGGCAATAATTTACACTGTGGTGCCCAGTGGGAGGTTAGTTTGGAAATGTTAAATTGCTCTTGAGTAATTCCTAGAAATGTGTCTCTTGTTAAATTCGGAAGCTAGCTAATTGGAGGGCTTCGGCTGCATTGACAATTATTTTCATGAAATGTTGGAAATGGAATACAGGTGAGCTTTATTTTTTCCTTACAGATTTTTGGTTGTACTACTTTCCAGAATGCAGCTAGTGTGACACAGTCACTCTCTGGAAGGCTATGTTCTGTAACTACATTACAGACATGTCTCTGTCAGGAGCTTGTCCTGTCCTGGGCCTTCTCTGTTAGGTAGTAGATAGATTTTGTATCTAGTCTGTCTGATTTCAGCCCTCCCCACCACAGAGACAGCAGATCCTCTCTGTGTCCCGCTGGGCTAAACAAAGCCAAGACTGTCTCACAGCTAACAGGGATAAGTACTTCAGATTTCCTCTCTGCATGACGTCCAGCTTTTGTGTACTTAGACAGGAAGCCCGACACACAGAGGGAGAGAGAAACACTGACGGTGCTGTTGCATCAATGGTATACTAATAATGTATGAGGGAAGTTCCTCTCCTTGAGTCCTCATTTTGAATAGGAGTTAGGTAAACAACAAACTCTACAACGAGCTTCTACCAACTCTCTTCATGTTGCACATCAACTAATTGACTCTCTATACAGTAAGGAAGCACTCTGACATACTTCCTAAGATTACAATCCCTACTATGAATGTGATGACTGTCCTGTGAGAGGGTTGTTGTGAGATCCACTGACTGTCAACTGTCCCGTGAGAGGGGTGTTGTGAGATCAGTGGGGAGGTAAAGGTGGGCAGCATAGCAGGGTACCAACACATGGCTGGAGAGAAGTGACTGACTGTGTAACCCACCTGATAGGACTCCAAACACCTCGTTATACAGCATAATGCCTCTGACACAGGACTACAGTGTTAATCACACTCTCCTTCACACACTCCATCAAACTCAGGAAGTCAGGAAATCCAAGACTAAGGAGAATGAGTAGGGACATGTGTTGAATGTTTTATGACGTCATTGAACATGAGGCTGATGAAAGAAATGCATGTCTGTAATTGCCTCAGTCTAGCTGTCCTTCTCCCTACCACCCTGTTCCCGTCCTCATCCAAGAAGTTTTGTGTCTGACAGATGGAAGAATGTTTTTCTTTACAGAAGTTTTCCAACCTTAAAAAGCCGTCCCTCCTCAGTTAATAAGGGCAACCCACAACAGTGGTTTATTAATGACTGAACTATGTACAACATTATTCCCTTTCTCCGAAAGCAGCCTTTGTATTCACCGCAAGCCGGGCTTTTCCCACCGCAGCACAGAGTGAGGGAGAAAGAGAGGGAGGCGAGAAAACAAGCACAGAGCCTCCAATGTTAACTCAATAATGACTTCCCACAGGGGGAAAAGATCACAGGAGGAGGGGGGTAGAAGAGGGGGGTGCTGCTTTGAAGTGGCAGTGCTATAGGAGGCTCTCCAGCCAGAACCAGTCAGCCAGCCTGCTCTACTCCAGGAAGGGCTTTTGTAGACCCATCGTCTACAGTCTCCATGTGGGGTCTGACTCTCTCCACACACTGGTGGGGGTGTTATTATGGGTCATATGCATGCCTAACCATCCGTTACTCACTGTCAGAGTAATTGTTCTCCTTCAATTCCTTGTTTTTTTTTGTAGGACTTGAGTCATGGGTCAGTCATGTACTTTGTACTTACTTTCTCCATACTCTCATTTCCTGAATGGACATTTTATGTTTAATTTAATATAGCACCACCACTAGCTATAAGATCTGTTAACACAGTCTCTTTTCCGAGGTCCTACATGAGTACACATCCCTCCATGTTTGCAGTGTAAATGGTTTCCTCCCCGGAGTGGGAGATCATTAAGCTTTTGCGGTTATAAGGAGCTGTCTTGGCTCTCAGCGGTGGGTTAATTGGGCTGAGGAGGGCAGCAGGGGCCTCAGTGTGGCTGAGGTGTAAGGAGCTCAATGGCTGTGGAGAACTGCAGGCTCGTCTTTTATCTCGCCCTGAATGGAGCTGGAGGCTGACCCGCGGGAGGCTGGCCCGCTGGACATCGACCTGCAGAAGGCCGACCCGCACAAGGTCAGCTATTAATCACTACGGCTGCACTGTAGAAAAATAGCTGCCACTTGAGTTTTGGCAACATCCTGCGCTGGTTTAGCTTCATGAATAATGTATAAGGCCCGGGACTCCCAATTCCCCAGTGGCTTTACATTATGGGTGTTGGAGGAGACCTTTTATTAGGGATAAAACTACTCCTCTTTTATAGAAATCCAATGTAATGTGGCAGCTCTCCTTGGGATAGAATATGCATGATATCAACATGCTTTAATGTGCTAGTTGATGAGTCCATTCTCTACATTTGCATCGATCTATTCAAAGGAGTCTGAATTTGACTTTTTTGACCCAACATTTATTGACACAGTAAATGCTGGTTGTGTGCCTGGTGTCTATTTGACTATTCTCAAGGTTACTTGACACGTTTACTCTATCCAACCCTTGAATTTATTCTTGCCGTGTTCTATAGCTTGTTGGTCTCCTTTTTCTTCTGCAGTCGGAAGGTTGACTTTAGTACAGAATGTGAATATAGATGGCAAAAAAACATTTAGAATATAAATGATTTATTGTATTATTATTAGAAGTACCTCTTAATATACATGTAACTGCCAAAATAATTCTAACACAGGGATACAAAGTATATTGAAAGCAGGTGCTTCCACACAGGTGTGGTTCCTGATTTAATTAAGCAATTAACATCCCATAATGCTCAGGGCAGGGCATTATTTTGGCTACCATGGCTATGCCCCCATAGGATGACAATTCCCCCATCCACAGGGCATAAGTGGTTTGATGAGCATGAAAATGATGTAAACCATATGCAATGGCCGTCTGTCACCAGATCACAACCCAATTGAACACTTATGGGAGATTCTGGAGTGGCGCCTGAGAGTGTTTTCCACCACCATCAACAAAACACCAAATGATGTCCTTTCTTGTGGAAGAATTGTGCTGCATCCCTTCATTAGAGTTCCAGACAATTGAAATATCTATGCCATGGTGCATTGAAGCTGTTGGCTTGTGGTGGACCAACACCCTATTAAGACACTTTGTTGGTGTTTCCTTTATTTTGGCAGTTCCCTGTATATAATATAGATGCTAATGGGAGTCTCTCCTCATGACAAGCAGAATTCTTTACAGAATACCACCATCGTCACTAAAAACAATCCCTGCTGACCATTGAGATATTAAAAATGTCTCGTTGATGTACCAGAATGGGAATAACTGAAACACAAGAACAAGATGCCTTCATCACTTTTTCTGGTGTCCGGAAAAATAAACATTCTGCTCCTATCTTGATGAAAAATCCACTGTCGGAATACAGAATGGGATTCTTCAGAATGCCTTACTCTTATCCCTCCAGAAGCCAGAGTGCAGTAGCTCCATGCAGTACCAGCAGCAGCAGCTCTTTGTATTGTGTCAGTCTGTCTGTGTGGGGGTGGGGAGAAGGAGATGGCAGTGCTGGATGGAGTCCTGTAAACTCTGTAATCCTCCTCGCTCTCTTATCACCTCCCGCAGGGAGCGCTTCAGGCAGAGACTCAGGGGGCAGAACCTGCATATCAGACACACTCATCTTCCTACATGATTATTAAACATTACTTCAATATTTCATTGAGCTCAGGCCTCTGTGAATTGCTGTCTACTTAGCATTCAGATGAGGCTGGGATTTGGGTAATGGATATTAGATTTGTAGATTGAGATCTCGTTGCTGTATTTTTTGTAGGAAATGCAGTCAGACATACAGCATTAGTCATAATACCCACAACTCAGTGTTGGAAAAGCAGCTCTTCAAATGGTTTCAGTTGGGGATTTGAGATTTCTAAATATTTTAATAAAACAAACTGATTCATCTTTGATGTACTTGCCTGACTGTCTCATCCCGTCCTCTCTCTCTTTGTCAGGTCCAGGAAGGTGACCCCTCTGGCTGATCCCCTACAGAAAGTGTCCCTAAGGAAAATTGACCTGGAGCTGGAGTTGGAGGTTCTGGAAACTGTGGTGTTGGAAGAGGAGAAAGGCTCCAGTAGAACTCCCCAGTCACACAGCATAGAGGATTCTGACAGAACCCAAGAGCGTGACTGTGCTGACAGAGGGGGGAAGAGGAGGAGAGTGTGCCGAGGCCAGCCTCCTCCAGCTTGCCTACCCCCTACTCTCCCAGGAGTCCTGTGCTGCTCTCGTGTCAGCCGAGAGAAGACCAGTGCCCTCCCTTCTGCTGCGGTCAGCCCCAGCCAGCTGATCCAGGAGCTGGGAGAGAGGGCAAATGAGGGGCTGTGGATCTTTGCACAGCCTGTGGGCAGCAGGCATTCCAGGAGCAGAACACAGAGAGAGGCGGAGAGAGACTGTTCACAGTCAATACTGCTACTTCAACACCAGTTACTGGTGATGATCTTGATGAGGATGATATCGATGATGATCATTAGATGGGCGTCGTGGAGAATATGCCGTAATTACCTCTATGTACTGTACATGAATGACAGCTTGTTTGCATTCAATCAATGATGATGACTTCTCTAAAGCTGGGACCGAGAGTCTGAAGAACAGCTTCTATCTCAAGGCCATCAAACTGCTAAACAGCTATCATTAACACAGAGAGGCTGCTGCCTACATGGAGACCCAATCACTGGTAACTTTAACAAATGGATCACTTTAAACAATGACACTTTAATAATGTTTACATATCTTACATTACTTATATCATATGTATATACTGTATATTATACCATCTATTGCACCTTGCCTATGCCACTCGGCCATCGTTCCCCCATATATTTATATGTACATATTCTCATTTTCCCCTTTTTAGATCTGTGTGTATTAGGCAGTTTTTGGGGAATTGTTTTGATTACTTGTTAGATATTACTGCACTGTCGGAACCAGAAGCACAAACATTTCACTACACTCGCATGAACATCTGCTAACCATGTGTATGTGACCACTAACATCTGCTAACCATGTGTATGTGACTAATAACATCTGCTAACCATGTGTATGTGACAAATAACATTAGATTTGATGATTTGATTTGATTCTTAATTTTGTATTTTCTATCTTCATGCAGACATTTCATCAAACATGGAAATGTTGCATGTTTTGTATTGGATACATGGCATTTTAGTTAAGTGTCATCGCTTACTTGAGGAGTTTCAAAAAGCTTCTGTACTTTGTGCCTCTGTGCAGGTGTTTCTTTGATGAAGGCTATTCATACCAAGCTAAGCATTTTGATAATACAACGTATGTGTTTAATGATGCAGATCACTCAAGTGTCCTCAAGGTGACGCGGTCATTGCGTTGCACTTTGTTTGCAGGCTGTTAGATTAGCACATGCAATTCACACACAGCCATTTCCTCTCAAGTAAAGAGATAGTGGTGGTTGTTGGGAGATAACAAAACTGGACAAACCCCAACAGGAAATATCAGCTGCTGCTTTAAAATGTATCTTGAGACATTTGAGTTTTCATGTATGCAGTGTCTATCCGCCCAAAAGAGTTAGTACCCTGACAACACTAAGAAACCTTTGGGTTCAACTCAGATATGTTCACACATTGTTACTGTCTGAAGTCAAATGTCCAAAGTTAGATCTTATTTGCTTTTCAAGGCACTTATTGAGTACTTGTCATTGTTCATTCATGTGTACAGTTTAGCTGCTGGGGTGACTTGTAGGGAAGAGATTTTATATTTTTGCTCGTAGAGGCAGCAGTACAGTAAGCCCCTGCAGAAACTCCGTATTGATTGGAGAAGAGGAGATTGGTGGCTAAACGAGGGACTCACCGCAGCGTGCAGGAGGAGTGATTGATTAATCTGGCATGAATGGAGGAGTGCAGGCAACACAGCTCAATACCATCAGCTGCCTGCGTCTCGGGGGCGTGGAGCGAAAACAAACAAGGAAGCACATGTCAGGCAGATGGATGAGGGTCTGTGTGGAGCGGAGCACGGTAGCTGTTCGTTTGAGAGAAAAGAGCTCACAGGCACACAGATGGAGAAGCAGAGGGCCGGAGAGCAGAGAGCAGGCAGAGACAAACCACCACTCCATACATACCAATGCACAGTGTGACTGGGATGAGACTACAGCCCATTTTTAAAGACACCTCCATTCTGGGGACTGTGGGGCCCTGCAGGCTGCTTCTCCTCTGTGGTTTCACATTGATTAAGTGACACATTGATTAAGTGACAATAGCTGTTTTTCATCTTAAAGTGGCTTGCGTGTCCCCCATAACCGCAACCTTCTCAGAGCTCGATGAAGTATTAGTCTGAAATTCATACTGTTCACCAAGGAGTTTTTCAAAGGACTACCACGGCAGTATAAGTCATGTGCCTTATAAATTATACAAGGCGTTAATTAATTGAATGTGTATGCTGTGTTTTGACAGAGATTTAATTACTAGGCCTACTTCTCGGTAACCAAAAGATCTCTGGTTCAAATCCCTGAGCTGGCAAGATCTGCTGTCCTGCCCTTGAGCAAGGCAGTTAACACCCAACAACAGCTACTCCCCAGGTGCCGATGACCTGGACATCGATTAAGGCAGCCAGCCGTGGGGTTAAATGCAGAAGATACATTTTTGTTGAATGCATTCAGTTGTGCGACTGACTAGGTATCCCCTTTCCCCTTCTGTGGCAGTGTGCTTGCCCTTTGACCCCAGTGAGGTCAACACACTGCAGTAATTACTCTCTTCTCTGGGCTAATGACAGAGATTTCCCCCTGTAGCTGCCTACCACTTATCCATCACTGCTGGAGATAGATAGGATTAGACCCGAATGTAGTTGGCGAGTAAGTAAGTAGCCTTACACAAGCCTTGGGCGAACCAGAACGGCACATCGGAGCAGGAGTCTATCTCCTGTTTCTGTAGTGTGAGGCAGCTTAATGTACAAGTAGCCTACATCCCCAGGACAGGACGCTAGTCTAACGCAGGGCCTTACCCCCAATCTATCTACTTAATGCTAAGTGCCACGCAGAGACATATCGGGTCCAATTTTTTGTCTTTGGTACGACACGGCCGAGGACTCGATCTCCAACCTGAGGGCGGACACTCTAACCACAAGGCCACTGAGTTGGCTTTGTGTGAGTATGTGGTCAACAGGGCTTGAACAGAGGATCTACAGTATCATGGATGTCTTGGGTCAAATGTTTCTGAAGACACGTTTTGCCAATGGTGGATACTTACAGATGAAGCAGCTTACTGTCACTGCTAAAGCTTATTTGCTGAGACCTTGTTGCTCCTCAGTACTAAGCACACTGCAACGGTGGAAATTCCTACATGAAATCGACCTTATAAGTATTATCCTGACAGAAAGCACTTTTTTTCAATGGGAGGGCAGGGGGGGCAAGGACAGTATAGTCACAGTCCTTCTCTCCCACACACAGAGAGCAGCGGCTCTTGGTTCATACTAATATAAAACTCAATCTTGTCTCCCCTTCCTGAGAGGCAAAGTGATTCTGGTGCTTGAAAAGATGAATAGCCCTCAAGAAGAAATTAATCAGGTGGTCTCCAGGACTTGACTCCTCCAATGGGTGTGCAAATATAATTTATTTTGTGCTCACTTGGTGCTCTGTGGCGTGGGCAGGCAGGCATGCGGCTCCGTTCTCCCTTTGTGACCCTGGCCTACTGTATTATGTTTCCCCAGGCTGCATGGCGCTGAAACTAAGTGCAGCTCCAGCTTCAGAGCACAGGAAAGGAGTCAGGTGTCCAGTCAACTACCTTGTTCTGTCATGCTTTGTATTCCCACAAGACATGACTGACATGAGCATATGTGACCTCAGGAAAGTGAGGTGTCTGTCCCTCTCAGCCATTCTGTAGCCTTTCACAAGGTTTTCACTGTGACACCAATATGCTATTCTTCAGTGTTGATATACAGTATAGGCCATGATATAGCACTGAACTGTTGGCTTTCTACAAGTAAAGTTTATTGACCTTCTTTTGATTAATATGGAATGTTGGAAACAGGATACCCCTATCCATTGTGTGTGTATGTGTGTGTTTTGACAGGGCCTGCATACACTCGTCTTCCGCAGCGTTGCCTCACTGATTCACCCTAATTTGTGTGAGCAATGTCTGTTAGCACTCTTCCATTGAGAGTGGGGAGTGATTTATCAGGTCGCTTAATGCAGCAAATTACCTCTGCTTTTCGTCGGGTGTGCACTTGCACAGCATCTCACTCCTCTCTCATCATTATACCCCTTCAACACTGTCAGTCTCCTTTAACACCATGCTTTGCCTGGCTGTTCCAGAGAAACAGACATGAGATGGAGGTGCAAGCTAAGTTATTTTCCTCCAGGATAGGTCATAGGGTCATTAACATTCTACCTGGAGTGTTTTAAATGTTGCCCCACTGAATATAATATCCCTCTTGTTTATATTTTTGATATTCCCAGTCCATATCTTAGCCAGTCTATAAATGTTGATGACAGTCTGTGTGTATTATCCGAAAAACTACCATCCTTTATTTGTTTTTATAGTTTTAAACAGCTGTCATATTTTAGCATGAGATACTACTGGGGGGAGCCAGTAAGTGTTGAGGGAGTTGGAAACAACAAACCAAAGCTGTTCCAATGTTCTCTCTCTTCCTCCCTCTGTCTTCTCCTCTCCTCTGATTTTTCATTGAACAGAGTGCTTCAGAGTCCTGAAATGAACTAGCGCCTATAAATGAACTATATTTTAAAAAATGAGCTCTTGATGTATCACTTAATTTAAAGCTGAGCGCCGGATTTACCATCATCATAAAGGTGCTTACATGTTTCAACACATACTTCTCCATCAAGGCAAAAACTCTGCACGCTAGCACTGAGCAAGAGCCCGGTCATGTCACATGTCAGCTTCAGAGGCAGCCAGCATAGCAGGGGCTGTGTTTGTTCTGTGGCTGGTGTGACCTCTGACCACTCTCTGAAGTGCCCGTGTCTGTTCTCCCCTACACTCTGCGCTCAGCACAGACCTGCCTGCACTCTAATGATGCCTCATGGACGTTAGCATGTAGCTAACAGACCAGGAACAAAGGCTCTCCACACACACACGTATCCCTACGCGCTCTGCAAACGAGATCCCTTGACACTCTAAACACAGGCTTTTGGCGTTGATAGCGGATTCTACACACATGCACACTCTGTAAATCCACTCTACAGTAGAGTCCATGTCTGTGCCACTGCGGAAATCAAATTAGCATAATAGCAAATGCCCATACAAATCAGTCTATTCAAGCTAGAGATGTGTTTTTTTTGCATGGGCTACGTCTCAATCCATCGTATCCGTCCATGTCTGTCTTTTGTATCTGCAGTGGAAGGTGGCAGAGCTACTGAGGTGTTTGTCAGGCCATGAGACATCCCGAAAATCAGTCTTCTCACAAAAACGTCTGTAGCATCCGAACGTCTGTAGCTTCGGAACGAACTAATATGACCCCTCTTTAGAAAGATGAGACTCTCGAACACAACGTTTTGTATATATGGAAGTAGTTTAGTACCTAAAAAAAGTGGTTAGATATGTATAAAAAAATATATGGTGCCTTCAGAAAGTGTTACAGCCTGAATTAAAAATGGATTAACACCCACATACATACAATACCCCATAATGACAAAGTGAAAACATGTTTTTAGACATTTTTGCTAATTTATTGAAAATGAAATTCAGAAATATCTCATTTGCATAATTATTCACACCCCTGAGTCAATACATGTCGGAATCACCTTTGGCAGCGATTACAGCTGTGAGTTTTTCTGTGTAAATCTCTAAGAGCTTATCTCACTCTGATAATAATCCACATTCAATATAACATGAGTGCTGTGTCTCTAGAACCTCACTCTCTAAACTCAGGCTTTCTCTCTCTCTCCCAGTCTCTCTCCCTTTTATTAGCCTCTCTGTATGTCTCTCTCAATTTCAATTTAAGGGGCTTTATTGGCATGGGAAACATATGTTTACATTGCCAAAGCAAGTGTAATAGATCATAAACAAAAGTGAAATAAACAAAAAGAAGTAACAGTAAACATTACACTCACAAAAGTTCCAAAATAATTAAAAAAATTAAAATGTCATTATGTCTATATACAGTGTTGTAATGATGTGCAAATAGTTCAAGTACAAAAGGAAAGATAAATAAATATAGGTTGATTTACAAAGGTGTTTGTTCTTCACTGGTTGCTCTTTTCTTGGGGCAACAGATCATACATGTTGCTGCTGTGATTGCACACTGTGGTATTTCACACAATAGATATGGGACTTTATCAAAATTGTATTTTTTTTTTCAAATTCTTTGTGGATCTGTATAATCTGAGGGAAATATGTGTCTCTAATATTTGGCAGGAGGATAGAAAGTACAGCTCAGTTTCCACTTAATTCTGTGGGTAGTGTGCACATAGCCTATCTTCTCTTGAGAGCCAGGTCTGCCTTTGGCATCCTTTCTCAATAGCAAGGCTATGCTCACTGAGTCTGTACATAGTCAAAGATTTCCTTAATTTTGGGTCAGTCACAGTGGTCAGGTATTCTGCCAATGTGTACTCTCTGTTTAGGCCAAATAGCATTGTAGTTTCCTCTTTTTTTGTAAATTCAAGTAGTTATCTTTTTGTTTTCTCATGATTTGGTTTGATTTGATATATATGTTGAAGAGGGTGGAGTTTAAGCTGCATACCTGTCTCACCCCTGGCCCTGTGGAAAGAAATGTGTGTGGTTTTTGCCAATTTTAACCGCACACTTGTTTGTGTACATGGATTTTATAATGTCATGTAAGGACCGACGCTGGAGATGAGAAGCAGGTACGGGGAGTCAACATTTAGTTAGGAACAGACATGTAACAAGACAGGAATAGCGTCAGAACATGGGAATACAGAGACAGACGACAATCGGTGCAGCAGCGGGGAACAGAGCTGGAGAACTGACAAATATAGGGGAGGTAATAAACAGGTGATTGAGTCCAGGTGAGTCCAATAAATTGCTGATGCACATGACGAGGGAAGGCAGGTGTGCGTAATGCTGGGGAGCCCTGCTCGAGCGCCTGCGGGGAAGATGTCATGTTTTTCCCCCAACCACTTTCTATCAATTTGTATAGCAGACCCTCATGCCAAATTGAGTCAAAAGCTTTTTTTAAATCAACAAAGTATAAGAAGACTTTGCCTTCATTTTGGTTTGTTTGTTTGTCAATTTGGGTGTGTAGGGTGAATACGTGGTCTGTTGTACAATAATTTGGTAAAAAGCCAATTTGACATTTGCTCAGTACATTGTTTTAGCTGAGAAAATGTCTGCTGTTAATGATAATGCATAGGATTTCCCCAAAATTGCTGTAGTTACTAGGGTCAAATTTGTCTCCACTTTTGTGGATTGGGGTGATCAGTCCTTGGATCCAAATATTGGGGAAGATGCCAGAGCTGAGGATGATGTTAAAGAGTTTAAGTATAGCCAATTGAAATTTGTGGTCTGTATATTTAATCATTTAATTTAGAAAACCATCAACCCCACAGGCCTTTTTGGGTTGGAGGGTTTGTGTTTTGCCCTGTAGTTCATTCAATGTAATTGGAGAATCCAGTGGGTTCTGGTAGTCTTTAATTGTTATTTCTAAGATTTGTATTTGATCATGTATATGTTTTTGCTGTGCTTTGTTATAGAGACAAAAATATTGGAGAAGTGGTTTATCCATACATTTCTGTTTTGGATAGACAACTCTTTGTTGTTTGTTTAGTTTGAGTTTAACAATTTTCCCAGAAATAGTTAGGTTATATGGATTCTTTAATTACATTGAGTTCCTTCTTTTTCCATAGTGTATTTCTGTACTGTTTTAGTGTCTCCCCATAGTGAAGGCGCAGGTACAGGTTTTCTGGGTCTCTATGTTTTTGGTTGGATAGAAAGAAATTTAGAAACCTAAGGTGTTTGCATTCTTCATCAAACCATTTGTCATTGTTGTTCATTTTCTTAGGTTGTCAACTTGACATTTTTTGAGATGAGAGGTTAAATGAACTGTTTAGGTTTTCTACTGCCAGGTTTACACTTTCACCATCACAGTAAAACCTTTTGTCCAGGGAATGAGGACTCTTTTCCGGTCACAACTTGCAGGCTTGTTTTCGAGTTGCTGTGCGTTTTGTTGCCAACCTATTTTGCAAAAAGGATGAAACCGCGTCTGTGCCACCAGTAAGTACAGATAGTAGTATAAATCCCCTGGCACAGTCCCCGCAGCCGGACAACTTTCTCACGGTTTCTCACGGTTTCTGGAAGGAAATGCTGTAGGAAAGCTCAACCGGTGTCGCTCATTCAGCCGACAGAAACATTCAACCAGTTTTCCCCATTAAGCAGCGGGTCGGAGTCAGAGGCCGAGTCTTCTCTGGTCTCTACTCCTCCCGTTACGGGGTCTGAGACGCCGAAGCTTCCCACCATTAGCTCTGACAAATTGAAAACTCTAGTCATTGGCAAATCCATTACCCGCAGTATTAGACTTAAAACGAATCATCCAGCGATCATACACTGTTTACCAGGGGGCAAGGCTAATCTGAAGATGGTGCTGGCTAAGGCTAAAACTGGCGAGTGTAGAGAGTATAGAGATATTGTTATTCACGTCGGCACCAACGATGTTAGGATGAAACAGTCAGAGATCACCAAGCGCAACATAGCTTCTGCGTGCATATCAGCTAGAAAGATGTGTCGGCATCGAGTAATTGTCTCTGGCCCCCTCCCAGTTAGGGGGAGTGATGAGCTCTACAGCAGAGTCTCACAACTCAATCGCTGGTTGAAAACTGTTTTCTGCCCCTTCCAAAAGATAGAATTTGTAGATAATTGGCCCTCTTTCTGGGACTCACCCACAAACAGGACCAAGCCTGGCCTGCTGAGGAGTGACGGACTCCATCCTAGCTGGAGGGGTGCTCTCATCTTATCTACCAACATAGACAGGGCTCTAACTCCTCTAGCTCCACAATGAAATAGGGTGCAGGCCAGGCAGCAGGCTGTTAGCCAGCCTGCCAGCATAGTGGAGTCTGCCACTAGCACAGTCAGTGTAGTCAGCTCAGCTATCACCATTGAGACCGTGTCTGTGCCTCGACCTAGGTTGGGCAAAACTAAACATGGCGGTATTCGCCTTAGCAATCTCACTAGGATAAAGACCACCTCCATTTCAGTCATTACTGAAAGAGATCATGATACCTCACATCTCAAAATAGGGCTACTTAATGTTAGATCCCTTACTTCAAAGGCAATTATAGTCAATGAACTAATCACTGATCATAATCTTGATGTGATTGGCCTGACTGAAACATGGCTTAAGCCTGATGAATTTACTGTTTTAAATGAGGCCTCACCTCCTGGCTACACTAGTGACCATATCCCCCGTGCATCCCGCAAAGGCGGAGGTGTTGCTAACATTTACGATAGCAAATTTCAATTTACCAACAAAAAAAAATATGTTTTCGTCTTTTGAGCTTCTAGTCATGAAATCTATGCAGCCTACTCAATCACTTTTTATAGCTATTGTTTACAGGCCTCCTGGGCCATATACAGCGTTTCTCACTGAGTTCCCTGAATTCCTATCGGACCTTGTAGTCATAGCAGATAATATTCTAATCTTTGGTGACTTTAATATTCACATGGAAAAGTCCACAGACCCACTCCAAAAGGCTTTCGGAGCCATCATCGACTCAGTGGGTTTTGTCCAACATGTCTCTGGACCCACTCACTGTCACAGTCATACGCTGGACCTAGTTTTGTCCTATGGAATAAATGTTGTGGATCTTAATGTTGTTCCTCATAATCCTGGACTATCGGACCACCATTTTATTACGTTTGCAATTGCAACAAATAATCTGCTCAGACCCCAACCAAGGACCATCCAAAGTCGTGCTATAAATTCACAGACAACACAAAGATTCCTTGATGCCCTTCCAGACTCCCTCTGCCTACCCAAGGACGCCAGAGGACAAAAATCAGTTAACCACCTAACTGAGGATCTCAATTTAATCTTGCGCAATACCCTAGATGCAGTTGCACCCCTAAAAACTAAAAACATTTCTCATAAGAAACTAACTCCCTGGTACACAGAAAATACCCGAGCTCTGAAGCAAGCTTCCAGAAAATTGGAACGGAAATGGCGCCACACCAAACTGGAAGTCTTCCGACTAGCTTGGAAAGACGGTACCGTGAAGTACCGAAGAGCCCTTACTGCTGCTCGATCATCCTAATTTTCTAACTTAATTGAGGAAAATAAGAACAATCCGAAATTCCTTTTTGATACTGTTGCAAAGCTAACTAAAAAGCAGCATTCCCCAAGAGAGGATGACTTTCACTTTAGCAGTGATAAATTCATGAACTTCTTTGAGGAAAAGATTATGATTATTAGAAAGCAAATTACGGACTCCTCTTTAAACCTGCGTATTCCTCCAAACCTCAGTTGTCCTGAGTCTGCACAACTCTGCCAGGACCTAGGATCGTGGTCCTTCTGTAGCTCAGTTGGTAGAGCATGGCGCTTGTAACGCCAGGGTAGTGGGTTCGATCCCCGGGACCACCCATACGTAGAATGTATGCACACATGACTGTAAGTCGCTTTGGATAAAAGCGTCTGCTAAATGGCATATATTATTATTATTATATTAAGAGAGACGCTCAAGTGTTTTAGTACTATATCTCTTGACACAATGATGAAAATAATCATGGCCTCTAAACCTTCAAGCTGCATACTGGACTCTATTCCAACTAAACTACTGAAAGAGCTGCTTCCTGTGCTTGGCCCTCCTATATTGAACATAATAAATGGCTCTCTATCCACTGGATGTGTACCAAACTCACTAAAAGTGGCAGTAATAAAGCCTCTCTTGAAAAAGCCAAACCTTGACCCAGAAAATATAAAAAACTATCGGCCTATATCGAATCTTCCATTCCTCTCAAAAATTTTAGAGAAGGCTGTTGCGCAGCAACTCACTGCTTTCCTGAAGACAAACAATGTATATGAAATGCTTCAGTCTGGTTTTAGACCCCATCATAGCACTGAGACGGCACTTGTGAAGGTGGTAAATGACATTTTAATGGCATCGGACCGAGGCTCTGCATCTGTCCTCGTGCTCCTAGACCTTAGTGCTGCTTTTGATACCATCGATCACCACATTCTTTTGGAGAGATTGGAAACCCAAATTGGTCTACCCGGACATGTTCTGGCCTGGTTTAGATCTTATCTGTCGGAAAGATATCAGTTTGTCTCTGTGAATGGTTTGTCCTCTGACAAATCAACTGTAAATTTCGGTGTTCCTCAAGGTTCCGTTTTAGGACCACTATTGTTTTCACTATACATTTTACCTCTTGGGGATGTTATTCGAAAACATAATGTTAACTTTCACTGCTATGCGGATGACACACAGCTGTACATTTCAATGAAACATGGTGAAGCCCCAAAATTGCCCTCGCTAGATGCATGTGTTTCAGACATAAGGAAGTGGATGGCTGCAAACTTTCTACTATTAAACTCGGACAAAACAGAGATGCTTGTTCTAGGTCCCAAGAAACAAAGAGATCTTCTGTTGAATCTGACAATTAATCTTAATGGTTGTACAGTCGTCTCAAATAAAACTGTGAAGGACCTCGGCGTTACTCTGGACTCTGATCTCTCTTTTGAAGAACATATCAAGACCATTTCGAGGACATCTTTTTTCCATCTACGTAATATTGCAAAAATCAGAAACTTTCTGTCCAAAAATGATGCAGAAAAATTTATCCATGCTTTTGTCACTTCTAGGTTAGACTACTGCAATGCTCTACTTTCCGACTACCCGGATAAAGCACTAAATAAACTTCAGTTAGTGCTAAATACAGCTGCTAGAATCCTGACTAGAACCAAAATATTTGATCATATTACTCCAGTGCTAGCCTCTCTACACTGGCTTCCTGTCAAAGCAAGGGCTGATTTCAAGGTTTTACTGCTAACCTACAAAGCATTACATGGGCTTGCTCCTACCTATCTCTCTGATTTGGTCCTGCCGTACATACCTACACGTACGCTATGGTCACAAGACGCAGGCCTCCTAATTGTCCCTAGAATTTCTAAGCAAACAGCTGGAGGCAGGGCTTTCTCCTATAGAGCTCCATTTTTATGGAACGGTCTGCCTACCCATGTCAGAGAAGCAAACTCGGTCTCAACCTTTAAGTCTTTACTGAAGACTCATCTCTTCAGTGGGTCATATGATTGAGTGTAGTCTGGCCCAGGAGTGGGAAGGTGAACGGAAAGGCTCTGGAGCAACGAACCGCCCTTGCAGTCTCTGCCTGGCCGGTTCACCCCTTTCCACTGGGATTCTCTGCCTCTAACCCTATTACAGGGGCTGAGTCATTGGCTTACTGGGGCTCTCTCATGCCGTCCCTGCAGGGGGTGCGTCACCTGAGTGGGTTGATTCACTGTTGTGGTCATTTTGTCTGGGTTGCCCCCCCCCCCCCCCACTTGGGCTGTGCCGTGGCGGAGATCTTTGTGGGCTATACTCAGCCTTGTCTCAGGATGGTAAGTTGGTGGTTGAAGATATCCCTCTAGTGGTGTGGGGGCTGTGCTTTGGCAAAGTGGGTGGGGTTATATCCTTCCTGTTTGGCCCTGTCCGGGGGTGTCCTCGGATGGGGCCACAGTGTCTCCTGTCCCCTCCTGTCTCAGCCTCCAGTATTTATGCTGCAGTAGTTTGTGTCGGGGGGCTAGGGTCAGTTTGTTATATCTGGAGTACTTCTCCTGTCCTATTCGGTGTCCTGTGTGAATCTAAGTGTGCGTTCTCTATTTCTCTCCTTCTTTCTTTCTCTCTCTCGGAGGACCTGAGCCCTAGGACCATGCCCCAGGACTACCTGACATGATGACTCCTTGCTGTCCCCAGTCCACCTGGCCATGCTGCTGCTCCAGTTTCAACTGTTCTGCCTTACTATTATTCGACCATGCTGGTCATTTATGAACATTTGAACATCTTGGCCATGTTCTGTTATAATCTCCACCCGGCACAGCCAGAAGAGGACTGGCCACCCCACATAGCCTGGTTCCTCTCTATGTTTCTTCCTGGGTTTTGGCCTTTCTAGGGAGTTTTTCCTAGCCTCCGTGCTTCTACACCTGCATTGCTTGCTGTTTGGGGTTTTAGGCTGGGTTTCTGTACAGCACTTTGAGATATCAGCTGATGTACGAAGGGCTATATGAATAAATTTGATTTGAATTTAATTGTTTAGAAGGGACTGCATTTTTTGTTGCCTAATTGTTTTTTGGTAGATTTCCACACTATTTTCCTTCCATCTATAGCATTTCTTAATATTATTCAGTTATTTAGACTTTGCTGCCTAAAGATTGATCATAACTCTGTTCAAGTAGAGTGTGATTTTGCAGTGATCTGACAGAGCGTTCACAGTCAGTCCACTGACACCTCTAAGTGACTCTGGGTTGAGGTCATCGTTAAAGTATTGGCATTCTATTGGGGGGATAGACAGATGTAAAATGTTCCTGTTTTGACTAATTTAATAGAGTGGGTTAGGTCTGGTCTATACCAAATTAGCATACCCCCTGTTTCACACCTGGTCGTTTGGTGGATGGGACTACCAGCTCTCTGTAACCTAGAGGGTAACCAGTGGGTCTGTCTCCTTTATACCACGTTTCTTGTAAGATTACAATGTCTGTATTTCCAATTTATTTTATAAAGTCTGGGTTTCTGCTCTTTAGGCCAAAGGCAGATGACCTTAGATCTTGTAAATTGCAGGATGAGATAGTAAACTCTTTGTGTTCCATAGTGTCTAGTGTTTTTTTTGTGGTATATGACCATCACAGTAGGTGTGAGCATAGCATGTTGAGCATCTGATACATACCTCTTAGGCTAAGGGATGGGGCTTGGGTGGTTTTAATAGTGGGGGTTGGGCCTGTTGTTCTGCTCACACCCTGGGCATATATCCTGCTGTCATGTTGAGGTCCTTGCCGCATGGTGCGGGCAGATGGGACATAGGTCTGATATGGGAGGGCCTATATAAGGTGCGGCCAGGGTTTGCTTGGGGTGTGGCTGGTGATGCTGTGTTCTGGGTGTAGGTCCTCTTGGCATGGGTTCTCTCGATGCAGGCCTGGGAGTGGGTCTCGCTGGTCTGGGAAGGGTGTCCATAGCTCCTGTGTGAGGCGCTGAGGCTACGGTTGAGGGTGACGTCCTTCAGGGTCCTGGGATTGGGATTGCCGCCTTATAGAGGTGGACCTGGTCCTAAAGGCTGTTCAAGTCCAGGGTGGAGTGGTGGGCCAGGTTTACAGGTTTTGAAGCACAGTTGTTGTGCTGGTCTGTTTTGTGGGTATGTTCTGTCTGGATTGTGTGGACTAGCTCTCTGAGCTCCACAATGTCTCTCTCCAGCTCTGTGAATTTATCACTCTCAATTATGGAGGAGCAATGCAGTTGTGGTGCCTGTGTGTGTTCAGTGCTGGGGGTGACTATCCTCGTCTGCAGGACAGTTTGAAGAGGTGTGATCTGACTGAGTCAGGATGGGGGAGTCGTCACAGAGAGAGATCTTTTCCTGCTGTGCTTGCTCTTTGATCCTGTAATAGTTCTGCTGAAACTGCATGAGTATGTCCTGCACCATTACTGTCCCAGACTTGTTTCAATTTCCTCAATGTCTAGTATTCTGAGTTTCTACCCTGTGAAACTCTCCTGCCATTGTTGGGCTCAAGAGTTTTCACACATCTGACTTCACACTTCAGTGCTAATTGAAGGTGCCTCCAGGTCGGTTCTGTAATAGCAGCTGGGTAGCTTAGTATGCGTATTTACTTAGCTTTATATAACAAAATTACCTAGATATTGTCTTTTACTTTTTGGCTTCAGAAGTAGCATCAGACTGAATATTACTCACTCAGTTTTGTGTTGGATGGTATTTCCAGGTTCCGCTGTGTTTCTTCTGGAAGTTCGTTAGAAGTTTTCTCTTGATAGTTCTTAGTAGTATTAGTCCATTCAAGTAATTTAGTCCAAAATCAAAGTTTTAGTTATGGAATTTTGATTTTGATTGAAGGTTTTCATGTTGAGGTTAGTATCCTGTATAAGTCCTTGCGAGAACAAATTATCTAGTTTATCTACATTTATCCAACTCTAATTCAATATTTTTTTGCAGAAGAACTCAGGAGCCCATGAGCTCACTCTCTCAATTCAATTCAATTCAATTCAAGGGCTTTATTGGCATGGGAAACATGTGTTAACATTGCCAAAGCAAGTGAGGTAGATAATATATAAAGTGAATATTTAAAGTGAAATAAACAATACAAATTAACAGTAACATTACATATACAGATGTTTCAAAACAATAAAGACATTACAAATGACATATTATATATATACAGTGTTTTAACAATGTACAAATGGTAAAGGACACAAGATAAAATAAATAAGCATAAATATGGGTTGTATTTACAATGGTGTGTGTTCTTCACTGGTTGCCCTTTTCTCGTGGAAACAGGTCACAAATCTTGCTGCTGTGATGGCACACTGTGGAATTTCACCCAGTAGATATGGGAGTTTATCAAAATTGGATTTGTTTTCAAATTCTTTGTGGATCTGTGTAATCTGAGGGAAATATGTCTCTCTAATATGGTCATACATTGGGCAGGAGGTTAGGAAGTGCAGCTCAGTTTCCACCTCATTTTGTGGGCAGTGAGCGCACAGCCTGTCTTCTCTTGAGAGCCATGTCTGCCTATGGCGGCTTTTCTCAATAGCAAGGCTATTCTCACTGAGTCTGTAAATAGTCAAAGCTTTCCTTAATTTTGGGTCAGTCACAGTGGTCAAGTATTCTGCATTCTAGTTTGCTCTGTTTTTTTGTTAATTCTTTCCAATGTGTCAAGTAATTATCTTTTTGTTTTCTCATGATTTGGTTAGGTCTAATTGTGCTGCTGTCCTGGGGCTCTGTAGGGTGTGTTTGTGTTTGTGAACAGAGCCCCAGGACCAGCTTGCTTAGGGGACTCTTCTCCAGGTTCATCTCTCTGTAGGTGATGGCTTTGTTGTGGAAGGTTTGGGAATCGCTTCCTTTTCAGTGGTTATAGAATTTAACGGCTCTTTTCTGGATTTTGATAATTAGTGGGTATCGGCCTAATTCTGCTCTGAAAGCATTATTTGGTGTTCTACGTTGTACACGGAGGATATTTATGCAGAATTATGCGTGCAGAGTCTCAATTTGGTGTTTGTCCCATTTTGTGAAGTCTTGGTTGGTGAGCGAACCCCAGACCTCACAACCATAAAGGGCAATGGGCTCTATGACTGATTCAAGTATTTTTAGCCAAATCCTAATTGGTATGTTGAAATTTATATTCCTTTTGATGGCATAGAATGCCCTTCTTGCCTTGTCTCTCAGATCGTTCACAGCTTTGTGGAAGTTACCTGTGGCGCTGATGTTTAGGTCAAGGTATGTATAGTTTTTTTGTGTGCTCTAGGGCAACAGTGTCTAGATGGAATTTGTATTTGTGGTCCTGGTGGCTGGACCTTTTTTGGAACACCATTATTTTAGTCTTACTGAGATTTACTGTTAGGGCCCAGGTCTGACAGAATCTGTGCATAAGATCTAGGTGCTGCTGTAAGCCCTCCTTGGTTGGTGACAGAAGCACCAGATCATCAGCAGACATTTGACTTCGGATTCTAGTAGGGTGAGGCCGGGTGCTGCAGACTTTTCTAGTGCCCACGCCAATTCGTTGATATATATGTTGAAGAGGGTGGGGCTTAAGCCGCATCCCTGTCTCACCCGATGACCCTGTGTGAAGAAATGTGTTTGTTTTTTTGCCAATTTTAACCGCACACTTGTTGTTTGTGAACATGGATTTTATAATGTCGTATGTTTTACCCCCAACACCACTTTCCATCAGTTTGTATAGCAGACCCTCATGTCAAATTGAGTCAAAGGCTTTTTGAAATCAACAAAGCATGAGAAGACTTTGCCTTTGTTTGTTTGTCAATTAGGGTGTGCAGGGTGAATACATGGTCTGTTGTACGGTAATTTGGTAAAAAGTCAATTTGACATTTGCTCAGTACATTGTTTTCATTGAGGAAATGTATGAGTCTGCTGTTAATGATAATGCAGAGGATTTTCCCAAGGTTACTGTTGATGCATATTCCACGGTAGTTATTGGGGTCAAATTTGTCTCCACTTTTGTGGATTGGGCTGATCAGTCCTTGGTTCCAAATATTGGGGAAGATGCCAGAGCTAAGGATGATGTTAAAGAGTTTTAGTATAGCCAATTGGAATTTGTTGTCTGTATATTTGATCATTTCATTGAGGATACCATCAACACCACAGGCCTTTTTGGGTTGGAGGGTTTTTATTTTGTCCTGTAACTCATCCAATGTAATTGGAGAATCCAGTGGGTTCTGGTAGTCTTTAATAGTTGATTCTAAGATCTGTATTTGATCATGTATATGTTTTTGCTCTTTATTCTTTGTTATAGAGCCAAAAAGATTGGAGAAGTGGTTTACCCATACATCTCCATTTTGGATAGATAATTCTTCGTGTTGTTGTTTGTTTAGTGTTTTCCAATTTTCCCAGAAGTGGTTAGAGTCTATGGATTCTTCAATTACATTGAGCTGATTTCTGACATGCTTTTCCCTCTTTTTCCGTAGTGTATTTCTGTATTGTTTTAGTGATTCACCATAGTGAAGGCGTAGACTCAGGTCTCTATGTTTTTGGTTGGACAGGTTTCTCAATTTCTTTCTTAGATTTTTGCATTCTTCATCAAACCATTTGTCATTATTGTTAATTTTCTTCGGTTTTCTATTTGAGATTTTTAGATTTGATAGGGAAGCTGAGAGGTCAAATATACTGTTAAGATTTTCTACTGCCAAGTTTACACCTTCACTATTACAGTGGAACGTTTTACCCAGGAAATTGTCTCAAAGGGATTGAATTTGTTGTTGCCTAATTGTTTTTTGGTAGGTTTCCAAACTGCATTCCTTCCATCTATAGCATTTCTTAATGTTACTCAGTTCCTTTGGCTTTGATGCCTCATGATTGAGTATTGCTCTGTTCAAGTAGACTGTGATTTTGCTGTGGTCTGGTAGGGGTGTCAGTGGGCTGACTGTGAACGCTCTGAGAGACTCTGTGTTGAGGTCAGTGATAAAGTAGTCTACAGTACTACTGCCAAGAGATGAGCTATAGGTGTACCTACCATAGGAGTCCCCTCGAAGCCTACCATTGACTATGTACATACCCAGCGTGCGACAGAGCTGCAGGAGTTGTGACCCGTTTTTGTTGGTTGTGTTGTCATAGTTGTGCCTAGGGGGGCATATGTGGGAGGGAATGCTGTCACCTCCAGGCAGGTCTCTCTCTCTTTCTATCGTGCTCGCTATTTCTCAATGTCTCTCACTTTCTCTCACCCCTCCCTATCTCTCGCTCTTTTATTCCCTGTCTCCTGGCCTCTCTCACTCTAATTCTCGACATCTCACACCGTCTCTACCTCTGTCTCTCACTCCCTCTCTGTCTCTGCACCATGCCATGAGTCTGGCTGTCACATGCCTGCAGAGTTCCGCTGCCTCTGTTTCACCCCTGTACGCATCACAAGAGTCGCCATCACTGCAGTCCCCTGGGACACCATGTATGAAAGCAGATCTCCTTACGTGTCGCTACGCCAAGCCTGCCTGTCACCGAGGAGGCCACCCTCTGCGATTCATTGCTGCTCACAGCACTAAGAGGTGTAGATTACATCTGCATGGCATGCAGAGAGCCTCCCAGCTAACACACAGCAGCCGTGGAGAGGGGGAGAGTGGGAAAGGTTTAGACAGACAGACAGACAGACAGACAGACAGACAGACAGACAGACAGACAGACAGACAGACAGACAGACAGACAGACAGACAGACAGACAGACAGACAGACAGACAGACAGACAGACAGACAGACAGACAGACAGACAGACAGACAGACAGACAGACAGACAGACAGACAGACAGACAGACAGACAGACAGACAGACAGACAGACAGACAGACAGACAGACAGGAAATAGGTTTAGACGGGGGGAGGAAATACGGGAGGAAATGTGGGAGGGAGCAGCAGATTCCCATCAGCGTGGCATGTCATTACAGCATGTCACATGACTGTCTGGGGCCTGCTGATGCTCATCAAAGGATTAGACCTGAGGCAAAATAAAACACTCAAATAAGCATGTTAGAAGAAAGACAGGAACGACAAAAAGATTGGTACGTCAGCTCTTGAAGTATTCTGGGTGGTAAAGCACAGACCTGTTCATCTGAGTACAGTACTGTATGTCTACTGTGGTGTGATTGGCAGTTCATGAAATGTTCCTGACATCACAGCAATGGAATACCCATGTAGTATGCTAATGGTGTTTGAGCCTACATTGTGTCACGCCCTGGAAAGTGTGTCAGATGAGATAAAGAGTACTAATGGGTAATAAAACTGCTCTGTTTGCTGTAAGAGCTCCACTGGGGGAACAGGCTCTTACATAATCAAACAATAACGCAATTGCCAGCTGGAACTGACCTTTAGATGGGCCACTCAATAGTGCTTGTTGATAATTAAATGGGCCTGTGGGTGATTCTCTTTTTTGTTTATGGGGGTAGTCTGAGGATTGCATTCCTCACTTGGACTATTGAATGTTTTAAGCTGTTTTTATCAGGGTGAAATATGGGTCAAAACCTGTTCTGTTTTCACCAGTCAGCATTGTCCAGCTGAGGACAGCTGATTGTGGTGTGATTGTGTTGTTAGAGGAGTATGCAGTGCTTGAGATCCAATGGCAGAGGTAGAGGTGGTGACTAAGCAGTAAGTACTAGGTAGAGCTGAGGGAGAGGCAGGGCTGTGATGGTGGCAGGCATCACATCCCACAGCTCTGCGATCTATGCAGAGGAATCCTCTCTGTATCCTTGCAGCTTAACACTGTGCTACCACAGACACAAGTCCTACAAGTCCTTGCTGCATGGGACCAGACCAGTCCAACCTCTGAGCTGGAAATGGGAGGAATTTGCACGGTGGCTGAAGGGGTATGTTCCACTCTAATATATCCCATCCCTGAGTGTGTAACCTTAATATGCACTAATCAATTAGGTGCCCACCCACACACCATTCATCTCCTGTGGTGGTAGACTGTGGGCTCCCAGTTTAAAGTCAGGGGAAACTCCAGCCTCCTCACATCTGTACAGTGTTAGCAGCACTCCCAGATTTATTAGAACCACAAACGAACACGGACACACCTTCCCTTCCCCCCCAGGCCAGCTGCATGGGGTAACGCAGGGACACTTTCTACTGTACGTAGTACAGACATTATGGAGCTTGTGGGAATGTGCAGCATACAAAGCAGGTATAAAGAATTTTGAATGGTACATAAATATCACATGCTGTTGTTAGATTGTTACACAGACAACAATGTATCTGAGTTGTGTGTCTGCTTAACAGATGATCTTAGTTAAGAGCATTAACATTATGTAGGTTTACTTTTGTCAAGGGTTCAAGATTTTGAAATACAACTGACAGCTACAATTCCAGCTCTTGGCAGGCTGCAGTGAGTCAATCCATGAGAGGATGATTGTATTTGTCTGTGATAGATACTCTGTCAGAGGGTTTGGTGCCAGAAGTTGCTGTAGACCTGGCACTCTGACTGTCCCATTCTTGGAGGTGCTCAGCTTGGCAGCGTTAGGGTCAGCCTGAACAAGAATGTGAAACACTGAGCACATTGTGACAGCCTCTAATCATAAACAGAACTGATTTTAAATCACCATATTGAGAGAAGACGAGGCATGTTGTCATCTGCCAAGCGGTGGGAACATCTATTAAACATGAATCAAGTCAATGACGAGCTCTGTCAATGTAGCTGATTGATGCTCATAGATTTCATTGGATGAATCTGGTTAGGCACTTGGCAGCAGCCATTGTATCAGTTTGAGATTTTACAACTGCACTTACAGCACATGGATCAATGCATTACACATGACCTGCCCTAGGCACATGTTTTACTGTGAAAACACCCACTCCATTGGACATGCCACAACCCTCCCTGACTCCTCTGACCACTGGTCTGTGTAAAAAGCCCTTTTCTGTCTCCTGTCCAAATGGTGATGGTACGCTGTTCAAAATGAGATTTTCTGTTCACATTGTAACGCTATTGTGTGCATATATGCAATGAAAATGGGTGGAGAATGATTTGGGCCCTTGCTTTATTTTCCTTAGAAGAAAGGTTGACATTGCATAAGTAGGTCCAGTATCCATATACTGTTGAATATCTACTACCCTTCTCCATAGTTTGGGGTATTTGACAATGACCTTTTTCAGTGTGTATTCATTGTCCAATTCTAGACTCCAAACTCAGGAGTCAGTGGTAATAACAACAACTGGTGAATTGTATCATGTATCAGGCACACACACACAGTGGCAAGCATAATTTCCCCTCACACAGGAAAGGGGAAATTATCACCTCAGGCAAGTAAATGCAGGTGTATTAAGAAGTCAATGAGAAATTCATGTGTAGATAATTTCACAGTGAGCACATGTGACCTTTGCCAATGATGCCACTCAAAGCTGTAGGTGGTGTTTCACTGACTGCTAAATTAAGTCCTAGGAGACCACAATGCACGCTACAGTGGCTCACACCTTTCATTGTGTAAAACAGAGTAACACGCAGGAACATGGATTCAATCTTTAGGAGATCAAAATTAGAATATTGTCCAAGACGGGCTACATCTGAATTAAAACTATTTCTAGCAGGTTGCTTGTGTAACAGTATGACTTTACGTCCCCTCGCCCGCGAACCAGGGACCTTCTGCACACATCAACAACAGTCACCCACGAAGCATCGTTACCCATCGCTCCACAAAAGCCGCAGCCCTTGCAGAGCAAGGGGAACTACTACTTCAAGGTCTCAGAGCAAGTGACGTAACCGATTGAAACGCTATTTAGCGCACACCGCTAACTAAGCTAGCCGTTTCACATTCGTTACACTCGCCCCCCTTTTGACCTTCCTCCTTTTTCCGCAGCAACCAGTAATCCGGGTCAACAGCATCAATGTAACAGTATAATTTTAAACCGTCCCCACGTCCATACCCGGGCGCGAACCAGGGACCTTCTGCACACATCGACAACAGTCACCCTCGAAGCATCGTTACACATCGCTCCACAAAAGCCGCGGCCCTTGCAGAGCAAGGGGAACTACTACTTCAAGGTCTCAGAGCAAGTGACGTAACCGATTGAAACGCTATTTAGCGCACACTGCTAACTAAGCTAGCCGTTTCACATCCGTTACACTTGTGAGGTGCTCAATTATTAAGATTTCCAACATTTTTATTCATACAGAAGTACCGAATCGACCTGATTATTCTTGACCCTGTTTGTGAACAGTCATCTGTGCAAAGAGTTTTCTAGGGTTAAGAGGAGACACAATGCTTTTTCAATTATTGCAAGCCACTTACGGGAGATCACAAAATCCTCTGTGCTGCTTTTGTGATGAATCACTCTTGAGATTATTATCAATTAGAGCTCACAACCCGTTAAAGCTACATGCAAAGTCAACCACAACATCAAATATTTTTCTGCTGAATAAAGATCTCCTCACACTCTATCCATAGAGCCTATTAAAGGAGAGGTAGAGGTCCATCCTCTGAACCTCATCCTCTCATCTCCCCATTCCTTCTCCTGTACCTACCTCCTATTACTGCCAAGCGCTCAACCTCTAACTCTCTCTGCCCGTAACCACTTTCCATCTCTATCTTCCTTTCCTAGCACCTTTCCTTCCTTACCCTTTCTCTTTCCCTCGCCTCTCCTCTTACTCTCAAGCCTCTCTGCATCGTGTCCAGTATCATAAGAATCTAATGTGAAGGCTGGCCACTCTCCCCCTGCTTAAATCTCTCCATAATAGAGCCCAAGGGTATCTGAAATTGAGTGTGAAGACTGCATCAAGGTCGTTTACTCCATCCACCCTGCTAGATAGTGATGGATGTCTTGTCTGATTTCTTGATTTGGCTGTCCTACTTGGGGTAGGCACACCCCTTAGCAGTTGGTGAGAAGGGGAGAGTGTTTAGTTTCAGAGGACAGCTAGATAGCCATTCCTGGGGGAGTGGGGGTGAAAGATACAACACATGAGTGCCCATGGAGGGAATCGTTCCTGGGTTACTGTATCAGTGCTTTAAGTAAACACTTAAATATGTATTGATTGCTGGTTGGATGTTGCTCTGTCTGTCAATGCACTAATCTGCCAAATTGATTGCATCTCTGCAGCATTGTGTGTGACCAAACAGCTGGATCCAGTCTAAACACTATAAACACTATCCATACTTGGCTGAAACCTCGCCCTAGGGCCGGTGATTTATAGTCCAGTAGATTGTGTGTACTTCTGGGAATTACTATATAAGAACATTGCAGAAAACCCTTCCAATCTCTCTCCCAATGCTTAGCCAGCGACGACCTGATGCACATACTGTACAACGGAGATGCATTGGTCATATTTTCATGTTTTGACATTTGACTATTCTACCTAAAATATGTGTCCCTCTTGGCTCATTTCTCACCTATTTTTGAAAATGCAAATTGCATGATTTTGTGAATTTGAGATAATGGAGTAGATGTAATATATAATCTCTTTGATATAAGAGAATTTGGGAAACGCAAACCACCCACAAATGAAATCACCATCTTATTATTTATCATCAGGGAGGTAATTGACAAGTGATGCATGATTGTCTTATTCTTTATTCACCATTTTTGGGTTAACAAACCGTGAGATTGGGCCGTGCCTCTGCGTTGCACATTCTCAGCTTGCAGGCCTTTTGTACTGCTGCCTTTTGTGGAGTCTTCCCTAAATTCACTGAAACTCTCTACTGCTGAGTGAGCTGAAGAACACACACACACACTCTGTCTCTCTCTCTCTCTCTCTCTCTCTCTCTCTCTCTCTCTCTCTCTCTCTCTCTCTCTCTCTCTCTCTCTCTCTCTCTCTCTCTCTCTCTCTCTCTCTGATGCACAAAGACTGAAGCGCTGCCAGCATTTCATGGGATAATCTACCTTCCTGAAGGTTTGGCAAAGCCTCCCCCTGCTCCTTATCGGTGTAGTGTGAGCAGCATGTGGTTTCCTGCCAACATATTGGGCTGTGAGCTGCCTCTCCAAACAGGAACATGCATGGAGACATTCCTCTGCTGGAGGAGGAAACTGACCTCAGCCACCGCCCCCTAACCCCCTCCCTGGACACTTGAACACATCGCACACAACTCTCAACACAACCCTCAACTCCTCAGGGTCCTGACCACACTACAATCTCCCCAAACCCACACTGTCCGGGCATGGAGATTAAATGGAGAAGGAATTTGTCTGTGTGTGTGTGTGTGGGGGGGGTGTCTCCATTTTGTGTGACAGCCATAAATAAGACCTGTCCTCTCACTGCCTGCAAAGATGCCCACAGATTTCCAGTGATCAAGAACAACATACACTATCGTTCAAATGTTTGGGGTCACTTTAGAAGTCCTTTAGAATAACATCAAATTGATCAGAAATACAGTGTAGACATTGTTAATGTTGTAAATGACTATTGTAACTGGTATATCTACATAGGCATACAGAGGCCCATTATCAGCAACCATCCCTCCTGTATTCCAATGGCATGTTGTGTTAGCTAATCCAAGTTTATAATTTTAAATGGCTAATTGATCATAAGAAAACCCTTTTGCAATTATGTTAGCGCAGCTGAAAACTGTTGTTCTGATTAAAGAAGCGATAAAACTGGCCTTTTTTAGACTAATTGAGTATCTGGAGCATCAGCATTTGTGGGTTTGATTACAGGCTCAAAATGTCCAGAAACAAAGAACTTTCTTCTGAAACTCGTCAGTCTATTCTTGTTCTGTACACTTGTTCTGTACACAACACGGTGTACTACTGCCTTCACAGAGCAACACAAACTGTCTCTAACCAGAATAGAAAGAGGAGTGGGAGGCCCCGGTGCAAAACTGAGCAGGACAAGTACATTAGATTGTCTAATTTGAGAAACAGACACCTCACAAGTCCTCAACTGGCAGCTTCATTAAATAGCACCCGTTATTAAACTCACAAATGATAATGCTCCAGATACACAACTAGTATTAAGAAAGCCGTTTTTTTGCTTCTCTTTTAATTAAAAAAATTACACATATATATTT